>NC_065529.1:10008906-10031491 GCF_006386435.1 Epinephelus moara
AGTAGCCTTGTCAGTGATCAATCCACATTACACCGATTCAAGAAGGGGAAAGGCTGGAGCAGATCCTTGCTGAGTTGGGAAAGCAAGGTGTTCAATTTTCCACGTAATTCTCGGTTAATAACACTGCACAGCTGATCCATTGATAGCCCGGTGTTTGTGTTACGACTAATGGTGCATTCAGTTGTACTCGTAAGTCGGAGTTTTGAAGTCGGAAAAGCATTGAAATCTAGCATCTACAAGCATAAAGGTTGGGTTTTTCGTTTCATTTCATTAACTGTCCATTTTTTTTCTAATTCCATGTTCCATGTCCCAGTTTTTAAACTGGGAAGCGCTCAGTTCGGAGGTTACGTTGTTCGGAGCTCCGAGTTCCGACTTCCAATGTAATTGTAACGCACCATAAGGCACGATTCTCGGCCCCGGGGTCCTAAAAGGAGCTGTGCCTGTGCCTGTGCCTGTGCCTGTAGCGGTAACCATAGTGATCATATACAACTGTCTAATGACTGAGCTGGTGATTTTTCTGCCACATGAAGCCAGAGAAGAAAGAAAAATAATCACAGCGTTTTTTTTCAAGAACCAAAAGATGTAAATATCCTATGCCTGTTGCCTGTTGCCTTTCCCAGATGTGGCAAATATTTGTTTTGTAATGTTGAGTAGCTAGTCTGACAATAATAAGAAGGCATTTGGACTTACCTGAAGTAGGCTACATGTAAAATAACAGCATTCTAGGCTGTAGGTGAATATCTTTAATGTTGTTATTTTTATTCATTCATTCATTCATTCATCTTCTAACTGCTTCATCCTCTTGAGGGTTGCGGGGGGGCTGGAGCCTATCCCAGCTGACATCAGGCGAGAGGCAGTGTACACCCTGGACAGGGCTATTGCCCTGCAGGGCTGACACATAGAGACAAACAACCATTCACGCTCACATTCACACCTACGGACAATTTAGAGTTATCAATTAACCTAGTCCCCAATCTGCAGGACTGTGGGAGGAAGCTGGAGTGCCCGGAGAGAACCCACGCTGACAAACTCCGCACAGAAGGGCTCCCACACCCGGGATCGAACCGGCAACCCTCTTGCTGTGAGGCGACAGTGCTAACCATCACACCACCGTGCCGCCCGTTGTTATTTTCATGTATAATGTTATTTTAGTAAGCAGCAACAGTTTGATCATGTATGGCTAGTGTTGATCAGGTAGGCCTTTGTTTACCAATGTTCATTCAGTCAGAAAACTCACGATTCTAATGTTTATTGCAGCTTCAGTATGTATATACACACACACACATATATATATATATATATATATATATACATATATATATATATATATGTATTTACACAAAATAACTAATTGAGTTGGAATCATTTGCCGACAGCTTGGTCCCCCCCAGTTCAAAAATTCCATCTGCGCCCCTGGGTGCACTGTGGATCTGTTTTAAGTGAGAACTTTTTACAGACCTTTCACAAACTTTTTCCGAACTTTATCAATCTAACACACACAAACACACACACGCACACACACACACACACACACACACACACACACACACACACACACACATTCTCTCTTTCCTTCTTTTGCTTCAAAGTCCCTTCTCTTCATCAGAATCTAAATCAGATTCAGACAATATTGTTGTTTTCCTCTTGACCCCTCCTCCCCTCCGTGGTGGTGTGTAGATTGATGCACATATTGTGGAACCATCAGCACAAGTTCCAACTGTGCACTTTTAGAGATTTGTTGTTAGCAACATACAGTATGCTGTGGTTAGCACAACAAGCATATTGGTGTGGGAGTCAGTCACACTATGGCGAACACAAATGAAACAGCAGAGCTGGAAGATCCGCCTATGGGTTCCCGCAGGTTCTCTGCAATTGCAAAGGCAAGAGAACTATGTAGAGGAAGACAAGGATGGTGTATGTAAGCATCATTTTAAGACAGACTTGAAAGAAAGTGAATCATTCCTTTAAAGGATAACAATGGTTTAATACAACTTAATTCATAGTTTTAGCCATTGTTTCTATCGGTTATGATAACACAATCACCAGAGTAATTGCTGTGTTCTAGGAACAAAATTCTACAATGCTACAATGCAGTACAACTGGGCAAGAACCATGAGCATTAAGATGGTCAGACAGGTTGGACACATTTTGTCAGTGATCATTTCTCATTGCTCAAAAAACTGTGGAAACACAACTATGGTAAGTAGAGTGGGTCAAAGTTGAAGCAGGAAGTGAATTGTGATGTTCAAATGAACTCTAAATAAAGGATCAGCACTCAGTGAATAACCTCCTAAGCCCTATGATAAGCCATTATGGCAAGGCTCAACTATACAGACCAGTAAGCAGTGATAACTAACACGTCTTTGGGGTCATCAGGTGGGAACCTCCTTTCACCAGTGTTTCGTCTTGTTGGTCCCACGACACCTCCAGGAGGCTAGACAGTGATCTCTGGTGTCCCAGAGACGCTCCCCCTAATGCCAGCTCTCACTGCTCCCTGCACCAACCAACAACCTCCTTTATCTTACTTACACATGGCTTTCTCAGCCCAAACAGCACTGCCACATTCAACAAACCCAGGCTTCATTTATGCGAGCTCCAGGTAGTGACCGTGCCGATACTACATTTCCTAGCACAACTGTAGCCTAATTATGCATGCATGACAGGGCCGTAGTCACCATATACATTGAGGGGGACATGTGTCCCCCCCAATGCCCAAAATGTCCCCCCAGTATATAACTGAAACTGAAAAACAACAACAAACTTTGTTTACTGCAAACAAAGTGGTAAATATTATCTTGGAGGACATCATTGCACTTGGTTGACTATTTTTCTATGATCTTAGATGTAAATATTGCATGTTTCTTTCAGATAAAACACATTTTTGACTTGTGAATGAGTCAATGGAATTTCTTGCAATAATGAAAAAATACTGGCAATCATGTCCGCCTGGCACAAACCACATTGCCAGATTCCAGAGAGTCTCCCCTCTTCAGATATGGCAGAATATGTCAACTTCCAACTTGCTATGCTGAGATACATGTAAAAATGTAAGAATTTAGTAACACGGATTTGTTTTTTTCATTGATATAAAAATTAATATAAAATACAGGCACATAGAAGGACATGAAATGATGGCAAATCTGGTTAGCCCTGATTGTCCTTTACTTTCCTAAAAGTAAAGGCAGTAAAAATACCCCAAAAACGCCTAGGGCCCATAGGGTTAAGGGAGATAAGGAAGATAAACCCACAGGCTTTCTCAGCCCAAACAGCACTGCCACCCTCAACAAACCCAGGCTCCGTTGATGCGAGCTCCAGGTAGTGAACGTGTCGATACTGCCTTTCCTAGCACATTCACCATACCCTATTTCACAAGCTACATATCCATATCCAAATCCACTGACTAGATCTAGCTGCTTCATCTGACATTTCCTTCTTGGTCTTCCTCAAACTCTGTCCCCGCACTCCAAGTTCCCCCAGGAGCGTGACAGCTGATCTTGCTATGAATCCCCTACACTTTCTGGACAAATCCTAGTTTTCCACCCTCGCTGCTCAGCTTCTGCTCCTAAGTCTGTATACCTAAGCTTTTTTCTTTCATAGGCTTCTTCCACTGAGGCTTCCCAAGGAACTGTCAGCTCAATGAAATAAACTATCCGTGTCACTGACCACAACACTATGTCAGGCCTCCTGGGAAACAACAAGCTTTCCCCCTAAATCTACTTGCATTTCCCAATCACAAGCACCTTCTAGGCGGCCACACCCTTGCTAACTTATCACTTCTGTATTTCTCCCCCTCAAGGACAAACTGAATTGCTAAACTCCTATTCTTAAAACCTGCCAATCTGAATTTGCCTGTCTTTGTTTCCCATCGATGCCTGCAGCTAAACTTTTCAGCACCTGGTTATGTCGCCATGTATATCGGTATTGTGACAAGCTAACTTTACAGCCTGACAAAATATGCTTTAAGGTTGCGATACCTGAACACAATGGGCATGATGGGTCCCCATTTACCCACAGTTTTAGGTTCTGGGGGGTTGGTAACACATCGTATGTAGCCCCTACCAGGAATCTAATACGATTCTCCTCCATATTCAATAGGTCCTTCCAACTAAGCTTCCTCTTCTCTACACTTTCCCAATTCAACCACTGTCCCTGCTTAGCCTGGGCCACTACCTTTGCACCCCTTACTATCTCCTCCTGTCTACGTATCTGTTCCACAACCAGCTTTCTTTTATCTTTGGGACCTGCTTTATTCCATACCGCCTCCCCGGCCAAACTGAACATTACCTATAATCTCTGCATGCCTAAGAGCTGCCTCTGCCTCCTGAACTGCCGATCTTGGCTTCCATTTCCTCCCCTTGGTTGGATTTGGAACCACACTCCTAACTACCACGTCCTTACTCCCAGATAACAAGAGCTCTGTCCTGACCTTGGTACATTTAAATTCCTCTGTTAAACTAGATACTGGTAGCTTAAGTATCGCTTTTCCATACAATGCAACACTACTTAGACACCCAGGAGCGCCCAACCACTTCCTAATATAGGAGCTAACCGACCTTTCCCCAACCACTTCCTAATATAGGAGCTAACCGACCTTTCAGTTCTCTCCACAACAGATATTGAAATTTCATAAATTGACAGTGGCCACATTAACCTAGGATATAGGCCAAACTGCAACACCACAACTTCAGCTTTCAGCTTTCCTGAAAGCTCTGATTTATCTATTCTATCCAATCCTTCAGCCACATCTTTTCTAAATTTCACCACCTGTTCCTCATCATTCAACTCCACGATGTACCACCTACCTAAGCTCTTTACTGACTTTTCCCTAATTGTTGGGATTTCCTCATGATCTATGACAAACTTCCTATCACTTAACTTCCCTCTACGTATTGGGATGCTTCTAGACTTACTTGGCTTGATCTTCATGCTGGTCCACTTGAGGTTCTTATTTACCTTCTCTAGTAGCCTCTTTGTACATGGCATTGTTGTGGTCACTAGTGTCATGTCATCCATGTAAGCCCTGACTGGTGGAAGATGCACCCCGTTCTGTCGTCTCTCCCCACCTACCACCCACTTGGAAGCCCTGATGATTACTTCCATCGCCATAGTAAATGCTGATGGAGAAATTGAAGCAGGAAGTTGAAGCAGGAAGTGAACTGTGATGAATGTTTATCATGGGTAATCCTGAGTGCTATATCGTAGGAAACTGGACTTGCTTGTATTTCTTGAACAGTTGCCTTCGATATAGCACTTACAATTACCATGACCTGGATGACTGAGAATCTTCACCGACAAGTTTATCATGGGTAATACTGTAATTTTCACATTTGTTTGCTCTTTTGGGTTTGTTTTAAACCCGTCTGATGATGTGATTGCTCGTGTTCCCCACCTTGTAGTGATGTCACTGTCACTTTTCTGTAGAACTAATAAAACTACGCTGAAACTATGGAAATAAGGCACGATTTCTCTTTGAAACTGAAATTTAAGTTAAGCTTAAAATCATTGCTTCTTTTCAAATCCAATACAAAACTGGAATAAATCCCTTCACAGTCAGTCAGGCAACAGGTCCAGTGTGTAATTAGTAGAGTGGGCACCCTTTTAATGTTTTCTGTTTATTTGTGTCATTGGAATTTCTCCAGTCAGCTCAGCTGCCAACAAGAAGAAAAACTGGAATGGCATGAGTTAAGGTGCAAACTCTCATTCCCTGGTAATAATAAAGTTGACACATCAGAGGATTTCATGTTTCCTCATTTGTAGCTGCAGCAAGGGAAATGAATCATACACACACACACACACACACACACACACACACACACACAAAGAGCAAATCATTGCCAGGATTATGGCCCAATTTCATCCTAACAACTTGACACATTAGTGAGAATTGACTGTGATAACAAACACAGTGTTCAATAAAGAGCAGAGGAGCAATAACTGACAGATTGAAACGTTCCCCTCTAGAGGGTTTGTAGCTGTCAAGGTGACAAGGAGCGAGTCTCAGCTACTGCAGGGAGCGCCACAGTGTGTGTCCTTGCATGTTCATGGACCGTTTGTGTCGACATACAGTGTGTTTATGTTCATAGTCATGCATGAGCCTCAGTACAGTAGCCCTCCCCTGCCAACAGAGTGGCAGTTTTGTAGTGCCAAAACACAGAAGTGTAAGAGCCTTATGTTCCCCCACGCAAGTGCTTTTATCAAACAGGGTTGACTGTTTTTTGCTGAGTATTTTTCACCTTCTACCGAAGAATAGACCCAACAGAGAGTCAAAGTGAAACTGGAACCTTCAAACTGTCCAGAAACCTCATTCACAAAATCCATACATGACATGTCATTCAGAGCCTGACCTCCCTGGGGCTCGAAGCAAAATTCTGCTAAGGGAACCTCCAACCTGACCCATAAGCCATGCAAACCATTTTCCATTGCCACAATGTCACACCTTCATCCTTTAAACCAGTTTGACAGTGACAGGCTTACAGATATGCAAGTACAGATACAGATATAGTGTCAAAATTTGTGAAGATGACCCCCAAAAGTCAAGTGCAAGCTATGCCAAGGGAAACTGGTATGTCGCAAAACTAAAACAAACTTGCCAAATCACCTGAAAACTGAGACAGCTTAGCCATCTTGCAAATCATTACTGTTATGGCAAACATGGCTAGTTGTCATGTTATTTTTGGTGGACTGACTGATGTCCTCGTCTCTCATTTACCTGCACCCCCTACCAACCTTCCCCTGCAAAGCTTTGATCTATCACAGATAGTTGACACTGAAGCTTCAATGGCCAAAACTGGTATTAGGGACAGCCCTAACAATCACTGACTTGTTTTAAAATAATGTGTGCTATGAAATGTGCCATCATGTCGATTTTTTCCGAGTTGCAGTTTAAACAAAGTTGCCCATTGGCATTTATCAAATGTAATAAATAGTTATTTTTCACTCACATTTTTGTCATGCTCAAAGTCACACAACACAGCCTGTAAGTGACTGGCAAACAAGCAAGACACAGACAAACTGCTTAGCCAAAATTAGCAAGAGAACCAGACTGGAGAGAGATGCACTGCAAGCTATCAGTGTGTTGGATTTAGGGGGATTTATTTGCAGAAATGGGATATAATATTCATAATTGTGTTTCCATTTGTGTATAATCACCTGACACTAAGTATTGTTGTGTTTTCGTTACCTTACAATGAGGCATTTATATCTGTATATGGAGTGGGTCCTCTTCCATGGATATATATATATATATATATATATATATCCATCCATCCATCCATTTCCATAACCGCCACAGAGGTCGCCAGACTATCGCAGGGCTGACACATAGAGACAGACAACCATTCACACGCACATTTACACCTATGGTCAATTTAGAGTCACCAATTAACCTATGCCCAACCTGCATGTCTTTGGACTGTGGGAGGAAGCCGCAGTACCCGGAGAAAACCCACCCTGACACGGGGAGAGCATGCAAACTCGAGCCAGGGATCGAGCCAGGAACCCTCTTGCTGTGGTATATGTATGTATATATATATATATATATATATATATATATATATAAATATATATATACACACATACATAAGGTGCAGAGACTTTATGATTCATGAGTCAAGTTGTGTTTATTTATGAAGAATATCTTGTTAATTTCTTTGCACAGCAAAGCTTTTATTTTCAAATATCCTAATGCAGAAATTTTGTTGGTTGTTGTTGTTTGTTTTGCCAATCTGATCCAACTTACAGGATGGCCTACATGGAGATGTGTGTGTGCATGTGTTTGTACTGTACTGACTATACAGTATTTCTCTGCCTATTTATTACATTGTTAGTTAGATTACTGGTAAAGCCAGATACATAAGTATCACTGTATTCATATATTTCAGTTAATCAATTTGTTTATTCCATAGAAGCACCATGTAGCTGTTTATTGGTGCCATATTGCTGTTATAAACAGCCTTACAAATGTGAGCGTGTGTCACTGCTGGCTGGTATATACAGTATATCTGCAGGGAACTAGAGACATTTCCTTTGGGCTTTGCTGCCAAGTCTGCTCCCTTTTTTGTTGCTTAATCCCATCATCCCTTTTGCATGTTTCTGTGTCGCTTTTATTTACGAGTGTAGACACATCTTATATGGTGTGTGATGTTAGAGTTTGAATCAACAGCACCCTGAAAATGAGATATATCCATTGAATAATAAAGCTAAAATTAGTGTTTTTCTTACATTTTCCAATGATTTCCTACTTAGTTGCCTTTCATTTGTTCTCTTTGTGTGAACATGTGTATTGAGGGATTTATAAGGGGTTGCTTTTTAGCAGGGGCTCCACTACAATAAGGCAACAGCTCCCACTTCCATGAAAAACAAGGGGCAATGAACCATGAGAGAGAACATGCTCCTTTTCTGCAAAGATACTGCAATAATCAGGCATGCAAAAAAAAAAAACAGGCTGCAGTCTTTCTTCTGAAAGCTATCAAGGGTTTTATTTGATGCTGTACTTTTGCTCCAAGAGCAGAGAATCTGCTTCATCTTTGAAGCTTAACACCTGTAAGACACTAATCTCGATTAGGTGACAGAGGTTTTTGCTTGTCCTTATGCTTGAGATCCTCAGGACATAATACAGGGAAATTTGGGTGTCCAATCAGAGGCCTTCCATGCTGTGATTGGCATTCTCCCACTGAGAAGTCCTGGCTCCCTGTGCTCACTGACCTACCTGGCATTTCACTCTCAAAGCACAGCTGAAGTCATATTTTAGTATCAGACCACCTACTAGACCATGCAGCCATCACTGCAGCTCCCAAATGCCTCCACAGCAGCACAACGAAAAACACTAAAAACTTCTAACACTAATATAACCTTGCACTCAGTTCATTTACCTCCATATAATGTGAAAAATGACAAATACTCCTTCATCCTCAAAAAACTCAAAATATATACAAATATTTTTAATTTTAAAAGTTTAAAAAGCCAAAGAAATAATGTTTTCTACATCACCACATGCTTGAGTTGTAAAACCAATGTAAAGTTAGTGATTGCAGTTTGATCACTGTTCTGGCCTAGTAACCAACATCATCAGCAGCTGGAGCTGCAGCAGTGGCTATGGCACACAGCTCAAAAATCACACTCCTTCTCTGAGTTTATCTCCCACAAATAATCAACCTTAAATCAGAAATTATAGAGAAGTCACTCTTCACAACTTAAGAAATTGCCCTTCTTAATTTACTTCAGCATCAAAGTGGTTCAGCGATAGTTGTCTATACATCCATGGGTACACTGCACACCGGAACCGCTAACTGCCAATTCAGCATGGTGCCATTTTTCCAACATCTGAAGAACCACCCACTGACTCCATGGCAATATTACACTGGGTTGCTGGCACTGCCTGCCTTCGTTTGGTGCCCATGTTAAGCAGTTGGACTGTTCATATTGGTTATGCCCCAACCCCAAACTTGATGGCCAGCACGTGATCTGCAGCCATAGTTTCGGTATCTGGTCTATTTTTTCCGCAAGCAAAAAAAACCAACAACCTGATAATCTATTATCAACAATATACAGGGTATATTAAATGATCTCATTATGGTCAATCATCTACACTTACACTTACACTTACACTTACACACACACACACACACACACACACACACACACACACACACACACACACACACACACGCAAACAGAGACAGAGCTCTATGTGTGATAAGAACAGAGCAGATGAGCAATAACTAACTGTCCAGCACGAAGAAATGTGATTCTGGTATGAACAGTTAGGGGGTGCCTGACAGTTGAGATATCGAGGTGCTTCAGCTTTCAGTGTAAAGATTGTGTTATACTCCCCCAAAGCATTATTGGAGATACAGTATAAAAGGAACGAGATTATTTTCATTATTGATTAATTGACTGATTACTTTCATAATTAATCAATTGACTGTTCAATCTATGAAATGTGAAAAATACTCATCACAAGTCCCCAGAGCCCACGAAAATGTCTTCAGTTGTTGTGTGACCAACAAAACCTAAATGTGACCCAAAACCCAACTGTGTTTGCTATCTTAAAAAATTAAGAAAACCAGAATATATTCACAATTAAAGGATAACTTCTGTATTTTTCAACCTGGGCTCTATTTCCCCATGTGTATGTGTGCGTATGATTCATAGGTACAACTCGTTCTAAAATTGGTTCAGTATTGAGGGAGGTGGCAGCCACGAGGTAGATATGGGGGCAAATGCGTCCCGTGTAAGTTTGCGCATTAAAAGTGCTTTTTTTCACCACTGACCGGTTCAGATTGCCAGTGCTATCTCTGTAAATAGCATACTAAGCTTTTCCCTGACCCTTCACCTCCTCTGGGCTGTGTGTGACATCATCTCGCGAGAGCTTTGCTTGTTGCCGGAAGAAAACAGAGGAGCCATGCTGAGCGCCGCTCAGAGTGGCGCTGGTTGTCCCGGAGTACAGTTGAGAGTTTTACTACATCGGTATCATGGCTGCATATTTACCCCATTTCGAGAATGAGGATGAGCCCTTTTATTACGATGGCCGCCCGTACTTATTTGAGCCCGAGTATACGGATGAGGAGCTCCTACAAACTGAAGAGCAGACGAAGATAGAGAGAGAGGGCCAACGAGCAGACGAGGGTGAAGCAGCGGCTGCACGAACGCGAATCTCTGAGGACTGGTGGTGCTCCTTGCTGTGACTCCATGCCCCCAGAGGAAGAATGTCTGTGTTGCAACGAGTGGGACCTGTTGCCCAATATTCATGGTCTCGATGTGTCCTGGGATGATACAGAAACTACCAAACGCTGTGTAACTACGTTTGAGGATTTCCCCGCTCTGATCAACAGGGCAGTGCTGGATACCTTTTTTCATGTGCCCAAAATAAATTGGAGGAGGCAGCCAAAAGCACAGGGACCATCAAGTAAGTATAACTAATATGTCTTTATGCATGTAATACTGATACTTAGAATTGTCTCCGAGACGCACATTTACTGTTGCATACTTTGTCCTCGTATATATCGTCAACATCCATCAACAAGCAAAGCTCTCGCAAGATGACGTCATGGCCAGGAAGAGGTGAAGGGTCAGGGAAACGCTAGTATGCTATTTACAGAGATAGCACTGGCGATCTGAACCGGTCAGTGGCAGGAAAAAAAACACTTTTAATGCACAAACCTATACGGGACGCATTTGCCCCCATATCTACCTCGTGGCTGCCGCCTCCCTCAACACTGAACCAATTTTAGAACAAGTTGTACCCATGAATCATACGCACACATACACATGGGGAAATAGAGCCCAGGTTGAAAAATACCGAAGTTGTCCTTTAAGACACTAGAACCAGTGAATGTCTGCCCTGGTGCTTAAAAAATTACTTTTCTGGGGGGCTAGTGATTTTGACGCTTATTGTGCTGTGACCGCATTGTCTATGGTTTAAATCTAGTCAGGGACCTCTGTTGCATCTCATTTGTTACATCTCATCAGCAGCATGCCCAGAAATATTTCACAGGGATGACCAGATGGGGCCACTGAAAATCTGGTGGTTGGACACCAAAACCAAAAGCCATAACTGACTTTTGGGAATAATACTATAACTTTTATTTATTTTGGCGAGTTTTTTCTTATCCGCCGCGAGGGTCCTAAGGACAGAGGGATGTCGTATGCTGTAAAGCCCTCTGAGGCAAACTGTGATTTGTGATATTGGGATTTATAAATAAAATTGATTGATTGATTGATTGATAGTACAGCTGTATATGCTTGTTGAAAACTAATACTGATATACTCTGGTTTCTTATTTTACAGTTAGTTATTAATTATCTGATGTGCATAGACCAACACAACAATCCTGTTGTTATGTGTTATGTACCTGTATATACATGAGTTATGAGATTCATCGTTCTTCAAATAGGCTGGTTGTACTTTTTCTTAAGAAGTCACACCTTACATCTTTAAGCATTTAAACTCTGCGATAGAAATAATCTGCCAGTGTCTACATTGCTTATTGTGATATCATTGCTTGGATTATCTTCAAATGCTTCATATTCCTAAAAACTGTACAACCTAAGCTTAAGGGTTATGTAGGACAATAAACCATTATAACTGATAAAAGTATTGAAATTGTGTCATTAAAATAAATACAAAAATTGGACATGCTTTTTCATCAGATTTTATAAAAAAAAAACGCAAAACATATTGATTCAAAACATTTTTAAATGAATATACATAAACAAAATATTTCTTAACCCTCCATAAAACAGTCTTTAAAGGGTTGATTTGAAGGAGTGCATTGATTGTGAGAACCAAAACATTTACTGGGAACAAACCCTCTCAAGTGTAAGAACACCACACAGAAGCCTCAAATTATTTTTGACTGTTTTTGCAAGGGGGTGGGGAGAGGGTTCAATTCAGTTCAATTCAATAGTTTATTGTCATTGGTATAGAAAAACGAGATAATGCTGGAGCATTCCCATCTCTGCATAGTCATATAGGGGGAGTCATATTGCAAGGGGGTGGGGAGAGGGTCGGGGTGGGGGCAGAGACTGCATTAGGGTGGCATGGCCCTATCTGGCCACCCCTTGGAGGCATCACTGCACGTCATGCCCCTCTCTCTCTGTTAAGACATTTCCTAACTGACATTACAGATGTTAGCTGTAACAAGAACCAAGTATGTGACAGATTAGTTTAGCAAAGCTTCATCATAGTGCAGCGGATTAGCAGATAAATTGTGCACTTTTTGAAAAAAGCATGACATTTCTACCATAGTTAGTACATACCATAAGGTTTATTTTCAGATGTGGAGGGAAGTCAGATTTGGCCTCTGAGGCCCGAGAGAGGTCAAGATGGCCGCCAATAATATTCAAATATGCTTAACTTTGGAACCAAACACAGTACAAAAACATTTAAGGTGTCATTTCCAACTAAATTTAGGGTGCCCATCCAGTTGATGATACTTTTGAAATCACCAGAATTCAAGAAAATGCATTTAGGTCAAAGTCATGGTCAAATTATGCGGAGTGAGATAAAGGGTGCAAAAAGATGGTTTATTTCCAACATAATAACAGTAATGATAATGATCATTAAAAATGTATTTACTTACAATATTTCAGTAGGCCTACTATGCTTCTTATACTGAAACTTGCTTTGAAATCAGTAATAACACGTCTACATTTACATGCCAGCTATTAGCTCTCAAGCCTGTTTCATACCAGCGGCACAGTATTGAACTTGGCTACTTTGCTATAACCATAATTTCAGCTATAGTCCTACTCCACACAAATTACCATGCTGAAATCTCTAGAACATGCGCTGTTCAATCATTCAACTGACTTCAGCTCATGCATGTTCCAGACTGTCTTCTAGTTTAGCTAGCAGAATTATTTTGATCAGTGCCCACCTTTTTTTTTTTTTTAACCACAGAAGCTAGCTAGCTAACTAACTAGGCAGACTCATTCCCGACTATAATCAAATTCAATGTATTTGCATGTTAAGGCTTTACTCAAGTGAACTTATATTGGCAGCATTTCCCAGATGGCTCTTAGCGCTAAGAGCTTCTTAAGAACGCTCTTAAGCCTCCCGTGAAAGAAAAACACATTTCCCAGATTTGCTCTTAGCTTAAGAAGATTTTTCACTAAGAAGGAGCTGTAAGATCGAGCTGACCCACTCTTAACAGTCTTCTTAGCGACCAAACGCTCACAGATCCAGCTGCGTCAGGCAAATTAATATTAGCCTACACAGAGATATTAAAACAGTGCGCACCGTATATATTTTGATCTATTTTATATTTCAGATTTATATTATTTAGCATTAATTGGTGACAGAAAAGAATGAATTTCATTCTGCAGGGAAACATGTGTCCTTACTGTGTATATGACAATAATTACTTTTAATCTTGAATCTATATGTTTTATGAAGACCCTGTGTGCGCTCAAAGCTGTGGCACAAGTTATGCACCGAAATCTGGCGGAAGAAAAATAATAAGAAGAAGAAAAATAAGTATGAGGAATAACAAGTGTGTTCCTGTATGTGCTGTGCACATCAGGCACACAAATAAAATGAATCATCATGACTATCATTATCATAATTTGTCCGCACATATCCCACATCTGCATGCACATATGAGATAGTTTACCGCATCCAAAAAATGCGTTAGGGCACAACAGAAACACATCCACCCTCCAAACCTGCGACATTCAGATATCAGGCAACTGACAGTTGTAATTGAGCTCAGCTGGAACCTCATCAAGGGACGTTCCACCCGCTACTCTATATAAAGGCATTGCCACATCACACATGTGAGATACCATGGCTGCTTTACAGCATATTCTTGCTGCTAACCAACAGCGTCGCCATATACGAAGCCAAACCGTATATGTAAATGCATTTGTGTGTCAGCACTTCAACCCACTCAACGTGCTGTCAGACCGGGCTGTCCAAATGAAGTACCGGCTGAGATACAACGCCTCATCAACTAGTGTCTCCACACATCCGGAGGGCAACCCGGTGCAATTTGCCCTCAGCCTGGAGGTGCAGTGCCTGGCTGCGCTGTGTTTTTATGCAGTGGGGAGCTTCCTGGACGTGGTGGGAGATGGCACCGGCCTCAGCAAGGCATCTGTGTTTTTTTGTTTAAATATAATACATTTCCTCATGATTCTCTTACCAAGACTACTTCTTATTTAGTTGTAGTCTTGTTTTCATCATGAAAATAGGTCATTAACAAATATTTATCATATTAGTTTTTCATTAGAATTATTAGAACACACATAGACAGCAGCTGGGAATTAGTGCACAAGGTAGCAGCGCTGTGTGTGACTTATGCGCTGATTAAGTGGTGTGTGATTGATTTGCGTGACATCGATTGTTTCAGCACCGCGGTAGTGACCAGCTCCTGTTAAAAGCTTCTTAAAGAGCGATCTTAAGAGCGATCCTAAGAAGGGCATTAAGAACACATCTGGGAAACACTCGTATCTTAGCGACCATTCTTACCAAAGACGTTTCTTGACTGTGCTCTTAAGTCTTAAGATCGCTCTTAACTGTACATAGTCAGTCAGTTTACCTGGTAGGATATTTATGTCAGAAGTGCTCTCTGTCTCGTCACTTGTGCATACTGTAGCCTACTCATCATGTTGCCTACTGACTACATTGCTACTGGGATTAGCTACTGATGCTTTAGAGGGCCTTCTGCTGATAACGATGTGCTTAGCAGGAAAAAATAACCACAGATCCCAGTAAATGATAACTACTTACTGAATAACACATGAGAGTAAAAAGTAATTGAAATATGTTTTGGGGTTCATTAAAAAAAAAATTAAAAAAGAGGGGGAAATGTTTTGGAATTTTTTTTACCTTGACCTTGACCTAAATGCATTTTTTTGAATTCCATTAATCTCAAAAGTGTCATTAACCGAATGGGCACCCTAAACTTAGTTGGAAATGACACCTTAAATGTTTTTCTACTGTGTTTGGTTCCAAAGTTTATCAGCTTTTACAGCTTATCCACTGTACTATCAGGTTCTCTGGTGGTTTTGCCTTTTTTCCCCTCTGTTTTTTTTTCTTATGCAGTCTCTGGGCACTAATAAAGTGAAGTAGTTCACTTTGGGGTAACTGCATCTCCTCTACTCAAATTGAAACATCTTCAACTCAAGCACACCTATAACCACCTATAGCAATTCAGTGTCTTTTTGCCTCCATTCACATTTTTCCATTGACTTTCTGTGCATTTATTGCACTTATGCATTTCACTTTGCTATATCTGAACACACTTTTATCTACTCACTCCTGTGTAGCCCATCCTCAGGGGCTTTTGTTTTTGGCTTGTCACAGCAGGAAAAGCACAGGTGTAATAAATAAGTTGGAGGTGGAGGCATAAAGTTGATCTTTAACAACTTTCATGCAGTAGACCAGAGTTGTTGGATTTTTTTAACCCATAATTACCATGTAATTTGAAAAAAACAACTCACTGAATGGAAACTTGGGGGCACTATTGGGTTCTTTAACAGCCTGAAAGCTGCACTGATCAGTATTGTTATGCCTCCACACTGGCAATAGCTGTGGCCAGAGGCATTATGTTTTTAGGCTGTCTGTCCAACTGTACATAGTTCTGTCCATCCATCTGTTCCTCCCATTCTTGTGAATGCGATATCTCAAGAACACCTTCAAGGATTTTTTTTTTGTAATTCTAGGAATCCTGGTAATTTTTTGTTGTATTATAGATCAAATGACTATGTGTGATGTGAAGGTGGATTTTCTCCCTATGGATTGGGAGTGTGTTACTGTCCCAAGCAAAGGAGTTCAAGTATCTGGGAGTCTTGTTCATGAGTGAGGGTAAAATGGAGTAATGGTAAAATGGTAATATGGTAAAATGAAGAGTGAGATAGATAGGTGGATTGGTGCAACATCAGCAGTGATACAGGGATTGTGGTGAAGATGGAGCTGAGCTGGAGGGCAAAGCTCTCGATTTACCAGTACAACTACCTTCCAACCATCACCTATGGTCATGAGCTTTGGGTAGTGATCGAAAGAATGAGATTGCAGATTCAAGCAGTTAAAATGATGTTCCTCCATAGGGTGGCTGGGCTCCGTTTTAAAGATAGGGTGAGGAGCTCAGACATCCGGAAGGAGCTTGGAGTAAAGCCACTGCTCCTTTTCAATCAAAGGGGTATGTTATCAGGATGCCTTCTGGAAGCCCCCTTAGGAGCCCCCCAGGCAGACCCAGAACACTCAGAAGGGATTATATATCTCAGTTGGCCTGGGAATGCCTTGTGATCACAAATCAGGAGCTGGAAAATGTTGCTGGGGAGGATGGATGGATGGATGGATGGATGGATGGATGGATGGATGGATGGATGGAATGTGAAAGTTGAAAGAAATAACCCAAATATCAGTTTCCTTATTTCAGAGAAAAGTACTTAGGTATTGTGAAAAGACCCCAACCTTAAAATGAGTCACACATTAACCAGAATTTTAGCAAGTATAGAATCTCTGCCTTTAGGCTGCTGAGCAGAGAGAAGCAGATACTATGTGTGTTCATCACAACCACCGTTTTGCTGACACTTAAGTAATGATTCTTTCTCTTGTCTAAAACATCCATTTTAGTTCAGTAATTCATACTTATGGCAACCCACCACTCAAGGATGAATGTTGGAGGCTAATGGGGTTAATAGGTGATTTGCTTGCATGAAAGGGGAGGTCATTTATTTCCAACTGTCCCATTTAAACAATCCTGTGCCAGCGGTAATCATTACAGACTGCAGGGTGGCTGCTACGCTCAGCTTGTCTAATAGGATCTAGAGAAGCAGCGTTTGGGTGGCAGGCAGGCTGGCTGCCACTTATATAAGACAGAAGAAAAACACTGCTTCCTTCCACACTATCTGACTGCCTGTCGAACCCACATACACACTGACACATCATCTGACAGGGCCGTTTACATGCACAGATACAGCGTGCTTACCCTGCAGCCAAACCTGAGTCATTTTTCAAACCTGCTCTTTAAGGTGGAGCCTCCGTATTGCCAATGTCAAGCGATCAAATCAGATTTTTGTATTTACACAGCAGAGTCATTTTCTGTCATTACTGATCTATTTTACACGCTCTGACAGTTTTGGACGCAGCGACAAGCCTGTTAAGTGTAGAGAAAAGACATCGTCACATCCTCTGTTTCATCACAGAGCTCTGATGGAGGCTGATAGGCATAAAAGCTGGCTTTAACACTGCCTGTAGCAATCTAATAAAGGCTTTACAACTGTAAACCCACACATCCGCATGTTCCTGGAACTTTCTATACCACCGACACCACTATGGTAGTCTGATTACCCTCCACTCAAACACATGACAGGAAATACCTTAAAGCCCCTACAAGGAACTTTCATTTTGAGCTGATTTTGGCAACCCTGTGGACAAAAGCGGTAGTGTTTTGCCGGAATGAAGGCTACATTTCCCATGAGCTCTAGCGCGTATTGCGCCTATTTATAATAGTCACTACTTCATTTCACTACTAGTCAAATGTAAGCAGCTAGGTAAGATGACGTGTGCCGTCTGAGTGCCATAAATCATATCATCCTGGAAGCGACGGACCCGGACACAGTTTCCTAAAGGTATGGATATACACTATATAGAAATAGCTTATCTTCACACCGATGGTCTCATTTGCTGTTGTAGGTCACGCACAGACATCAGCAGAAACAAGAGACTTTTGCATTTCCAGTTAAAAGTTCCTTGTAGTGGCTTTAAGTCCTCTGTTATGTCTTTTACATTTACTTTTCATACTAATAGTTTTTAGTTAACATCACTACTTACTTAAAATGTACATACTGAACATATCAGTAAAATGTCAAACAAATAGCCAGAAAAAAGTGTTGACACTGTAAACCAGGGTTATGTTGTAAGGTATTATGTAGTGGATACACTGAAATTTTACACTTCTTTATGTTTCAACAACACTGTGGTTAATGCGTGGTTAGGTTGTTTTTGTTTTTTGTTTTTTTAAACACTTAGATATGGTTTGGAAAAGATAGCACCCTTTCTTGAGAATTGGGATAAATCAGATAAATCATGACCTACCAAAAAGGAAAACCTTAAAATTATAACTTATCAACACATTAATTCTGTTTCTGGGGAGAAACATTGTTTTTAAGGATTTATATGTACAAAATAAATAACATTTAAATCTGCTTTCATTTTTCTAACCTGTGCCAGAAAACATACTGGTCCCAGACAGGAATTCACAACTTTAAACAGTTTAAAAATGTGTTAAAAGCCTAAAAATCATCCATAACTTTTCACAATGGAAACGGAAAAAAATGCATACTGCACTGAACTGAACTTTACTGTACTGTTTGGTGGAAACGGGGCTTATGTCACATGGACTCTTGTCTCACCTCCTGCTTTCTAAAAAGGTGGGAATGCTGCTCAGGTTCTGGTAAGCTTTCTATTTTTTTTTTTTTTTATAAATTCAGTAAATAATATTGCTATCAGATGTGCCTCAACCATAACAGGTGAACTCCATAGCCCTCCTAAATCCAAACTAAATAAGAATTATAATTTAAAAATGATTAGCATTAAAATAACTCTTAGCAGCTTTGAAAAATAAAATGGCTCATTACTACAACTGCTGTGAAATGAATAAATATATAACTTTTTGTCAACTCTTTAAGATGTCACCTGCATCAGATCTTACCTCTGATATCTATCATGTATGCTATTTAAGAAAAAAATTAATCACTGGGAGGCTGGCGTAAAAATCAAAAACAAAAATAGGTAAGGTTTTGTCTCCGTTCTCAAGAATCAATGATGGGCTTTAAAAACCCGGTTGGGGTGGCACAATCACAGCTGGAGAAGCTGTCAATTGTCTCTGAGAAAAACAACTGCTTTTCATGGCACTATCCCTGCTGGAAAGACAGCAACAGATCCCTACAAAACACCTATGTTTGGTGCCTAAACAGGCATGGCAGGCATTTCACAATCAACCACCCCTCCACATCCAGATGACAAAGTCAGCTCATATACTACATCATTTTAGAACTGTTGACATATATATATATATATATATATATATACTGGTGACCGGGCTGAGAATTGTGGTCTGGTTTAATAGAGGTGACCTGAAGCATAAGATAGGACATGTTTACTTCTTTGTTAACATGTAACCGAAACCACAACCTTTTCCTAACCTTACGTGCTCCAGCGTCCTCTGATGCCACCACAACCTCCTCCATACAACTTCTGCATAAGTGTAGCGCCTCCTTCCCTAAAACAGAGCCCTTGTTTGCGTACAAAGTCCAGATAGCAATTAAGTTTCCAATCACAATGTAATTAGGAAAAACAATTAGTAGTAAATAAACTGAATTTTTAGGGGACAGGGTTGGGGGTTTAGATTGATTGGATGGCACAAAATAAGAGTGCTGGAACAGTGCTTGATGTGCATTAGTATTGATCAAGTGGAGATGCCTCTGCCTCCAGAAAGACCCAACTGTAAAGAAAAACAAAAGGCTGTCGAAAGAAATGCCCCAGTATGTGTGTCGACAGAGGAGACAAAGGACAAGTGAATATATATATATATATATATATATGTATGTATGTATGTGTGTACATGTATATATATATATATATATATATACATGTACATACATACATACATACATACATACAAACACAAAACACTGGACACAGATCTCAGTGGTCAGCTGCAGCTGCCTGCCTGTACTGGCATTAACTCATTCTGTACAGAACATTCTGTGTGTTCTTTTTTCCTTCAAGCAAAATCCTCCTCATATTACAAAACAAGCTGACTTACTTAGAGATCTAAAAAGTGAGTATGAGCAGCAGAGTCACAGAGCAGGGGAGCCTTTTAGAAATAAAGTAACATATTCACCTCCAGATGACCTCCCCTGACAATACACCAACGTTCATGCAATAATGAGACAGTGTGGCTACATGAAACACTTTTTAAATCATCCAAATGTCAAGTGTCTGTCAAAACACATCAGGCACGTCGTCCCAGACAGAGGATGATGAAAGAGGCTGAGTTAGGAGGATGGTGATGACGGAGGCAGCAGTTGTTTGGAAGAGAAGGAATAACAAGATCACCACAGCGCAGCAGCTCAACATCAGAGTCACAATCCACCTTCAACATTGTTCCTGTCATCGGAGATGTTTGTTTCATGTAGCAGGCTCAGCTGGTGATGTATGTCATCTCCAATCACTGTCACTAGAGAACTCTATATGACTAATTCACAGCAAAATCACTTTCAGCCATCAGGATGGAAAGTCATTCCAAATGTTGCTAGATGGGACTGTTGAGTAGAAGCTTACACTTGATCAGGAATCTCATTTGTCCCCTGAGACAATAGACCAGTCACCTCGTGTTGTCAGGATTGAGACAGAAGGAGAAGTCAGACCTCATGAAAGAATGGAAGCTGGGAGGAATGATGTTTGTGCAATACCAGTTTTACATGAATGGGCCTGTTTGAAAGTTATAATCCTTAAGACTTTCATAACATCAGTATGACCGTCTTCCCTATGTGGGATTTAAATTGTGTTTTACATACAAGGGATTAACAGGAAATAATGCATGCAGGACGTGGACATTATGAAGAGACATAAGTAGCCAATGAAGGACTGTCACTGCCCCCAGTGGTGAATAGACCTTTTTCAGAGTAAACATTTTGACAGTGTGTGTTATTGATAGCATTTACAGTGTAAGAGCTGCATTTAATGTACACCAATCAGCCACAACATTAAAAACACTTACACATGAAATCAATAATACTGATCGTTGCGATGCAATGTTCTGCTGGGAAATTTGGGTCCTGGCTTTTTTTTTTTTTTTTTTAATGACAGGGCTCAGGTCAGACTTGGGCACAACTTCTCTCTTTCATTGTGTCCATATATGCGCAAAGCATATAATAGACTGAGGAGCCGGCTAGTGAAAATATATCATATTGCATATTGCATATTAGTAATGTACAGATTACAGTCATATCTGCAGCAGTGATCCCATCATAGTAGAGACGATAAGTGTGTTTCACCATCAGGGGAGATGCTGTGTGCATTCACGCATATGGCACAGCAGCGTAATCTCATTAATTATTTAAATCTCAAGACACGCTGACAGGATCGGTCAAGATTTAATGTTTATTAATGTTCTGTGTTCTTCTACATACACTGAATGTGTGCTATTGCATGTGTCAGAAAGAGCTTAAAGTGACATTGGTGTCAGTCTTGGTTTGGACAGTGCAGGGCTCCACAGCAGAATAATTTATCACAATGCAAAGCTGATACAGCTAACATGTTAGCAAACAACTTTGTATGTACACAAAGAGTGACTTTAGCATTCAGTAGTGTCTTTCTTTTTAGCTCTGTTTTGATCTCGATCATGCAGCAACCAATGGGGCTGAAATATGAAACCAATGTGGAGGTGCTAAAAACTGCAGTTCATCGAATGGCCACTTGAGGCTGGCTCCAAACAGAGTCAATCCCCACTGATCCTCATGTTAAAATGCCCAACTTTGCAGCAGAAATAAACATGTTTACAGCCTGGTACAAAAAACTGTTTTGGTCTCGAGAGTTATTCTTATCTGTACAGGGGGTGAATCTTTATATAACTCACCTGTTTATATTTTATTAAGGTTTCAATTTTATAACAGTGGATTGCCCCCATCTGGGAGATAGTTATTGCCCTGAGCGAAGGAGTTTAAGTATCTCTTGGTCAGGGTCTTGTTCACAAGTGAGGGTAGGGTGGTGCAGTGATGCAGGTGCTGCACCAGACTGTTGTGGTGAAGACAGAGCTGAGTCAGAAGGCAAAGCTTTTGCTTTACTGGTCCATCTACATCCCAACCCTCACCTATGGTCATGAGCTTTGGGTAGTGACCGAAGGAATGAGATCGCAGATACAAGCGGCTGAAATGAGTTTCCTCTGAAGGGTGGCTGGGCTCAGCCTTAGAGATAGGGTGAAGAGCACGGACATCCAGAGAGAGCTCACAGTGACAGCGTGACGTGTGTGGTTGTGCTGCTGCCGTGGTCCTGCCAGATGCCTCCTGCTGCTGCTGCCGTCATTAGTCATTAGTCATACTTCTACTGTTATTATACACATATGACTATTGTCACA
>NC_065529.1:10031663-10069757 GCF_006386435.1 Epinephelus moara
TTTTCCTTATCCGCTGCGAGGGTCATAAGGACAGAGGGATGTCGTATGCTGTAAAGCCCTGTGAGGCAAATTGTGATTTGTGATATTGGGCTTTATAAATAAAATTGATTGATTGATTGATTGACAGTGGAGCCACTGCTCCTTCGCATCAAAAGGTGCCAGTTGAGGTGGTTCGGGCATTTGATCAGGACGCCTCCTGTTAGAGGTTTTCCAGGCATGTCAAACTGGTGGGAGGCCCCAGGGCAGACCTAGAACCCTCAAGAGGGACTATATATCTTTTCTGGCCTGGGAATGCCTCGGGATCCCCCAAGAGGAGCTGGAAAGTGTTGCTGGGGAGAGGGGCATCTAGAATACTTTGTGCAGCCTGCTGCCCCTGTGAACCGGCTACAAATAAGCGGTTCAAAATGGATGGATGGATGGATAGATAGATAGAGGGTTGCTCCTCCACAGCTCCACCCTTTTGACCAAATATGATCATTTCTGGCTCCACAAAAAAAAAAAAAAAAAAATAGGTGACGTCGTGGTAGCTATGTCCATTTTTTTTTTTTTTTTACAGTCTATGATCCCCTTCAACTCCTTCTAAAAATATCTGTTTCTTTAGCTGCTAAATGCTCCACTGTGTTCATAAGCTAGTGGCTAACTTTGTCTGTCTGCTGTTTAGTGCTGAGCAGGTAGTGTAAAGTAGGTTTATCAGAGTTTGCCAGCTGCAGCTCGACACCAGGCTAACGAAAGCAGTGAGATTGAACCAAAACAGTTCAACCAAAACAATGACCTGAAAGACAGTAAAACTTTCCACTGAGGGTAGCGTAGTGGATAGTGCCGGCGCCCAATGTACAGAGGCAATGCCTTGCTGCAGCGGCCGCAGGTTCAAATCCAGCTTGCTGCCCTTTGCTGCATGTCAGTCCCCACTCTCTCTCTCTTTCCCCATTTCACCTTCTGTCCTGTCATTAAAGGCAAAAAAGCCAACAAAAATAATCTTTAAAAAAACAACAACTTTCCACTGAGCTGAGGGGTTCACAGGTTCATATTACACATGATCAATTGATCTCTTGTAACATAAAACTATTGATATGTGCATTTTAAAGGTCCAGTGTGTAGAATTTATGAGCATCTGTTAGCAGAATTGGTATATAATATTCATAATTATGTTTTCATTAGTGTATTGTCACCTGAAGCTAAAACTTACTGTGTTTTCTTTGGCTTTAAATGAACCCTCCATATCTATATAGGAGCCCACCATGTTGCACCACCATGTTTCTACAGTGACTCAGAACAGACAAACCAAACACTGACTCTAGTACTCAGCTGGTTGCAATGTGTAACCTCACCACTAGATGCCACTAAATCCTACACACTGCTCCTTTAAGGATTTTAGTTCTAAGCCATACAGACGAGGGCTCCAAAACAGAATCACATTTCATAGTGTTGTGTATCATATTTGGACAAATGCAGTATTTTAAATAGAGGATTTATGCTATACATAGACACAACAATGGCAAAGTAGATGGTGACAATATGCAACCTCAAAACTAATGATCGCAATCTGCCATAAAAGAAGAATCTACTATGCATGGTTGAGGCAGGAAGTACTGTGACCATGAATTAATGCAGAAAAGGCACACATTGGTGAAAAAAAAATCACGAGAATGAAGTTGATGCTCAAAATTTCTTGAGGGAGGACCCCCTGACCCACAGCTAAATATATGTGCCACCAAATATTGAAAAGGAGCCTACACCCTTGCCTTTATATATCCCAACAAGCCAGTGAGCTGTCATGCACAGCAGCAGAGGGCTGGACCTGACCCACCTAAATGGATGCAGCTATCATTAAAAATAATAAATACACTAAGACAGGCCTGTTGGGGTCGCTGGGATTGAACATGTTCCTCACAGCTTTAGCTCCACAACCAAAGGTTTGTTCAATTTGATATAAAAGGTACAGTCAGCCCAATTGTCTCTCTCTCTCTCTCTCTCTCTCTCTCTCTCTCTCTCTCTCTCTCTCCCTCTCTCCTGTATTCACAGCTGATGTCCAGTCAATCTGCAGTGAGGATCCTTCTGGGACCCACTGAGCCAACCCCATTCTGTCAGTGTCAGGGAAGTGAAACAGCCCCTTTCTAACCCCTCTGGACTGGCGGGCCCGGGGACACTGAGGGCCAGGAACAGCTTGTCGCAATCAGCAACTTCAGGCTCTATTAGCATATAGACAGAACCTTGGACTGAAGGGACACTCTTACCATTAATTCCAGGTCTGCCAATCCTCTGTGCCAGGTGTCCTGTCGGGGGTCCCAGTGGCAGCACCACTGACACTCTTTTTATGATTGAAACTTAAAGCAGTACTAAGGCCCATTCACACAGAAAGTGTTCAAGCAGCTGGAGGTGGCTTTTGTATTTGTTGATAAAGAGAATTAAGCTTTTTGTTCGCTGTTTTTGTATTGCTCTGTTTCTGCGCTCTAGGCACCTGGCATTTTTGCTGGAGCACGCTGAACTCATTGAGTTGAAAAAACTCAGGTTTTTTTTGCATTGGCCAGTCGGATGATTTGCGAGGCGGGCCTTCTGTGGTGGTCATGATAAGTTTCCAGTTGGTAAACAATGGAGGAGAAATGGGTGGTAGTGGTTGCTGAATACCCAGAACTATATGACTTTACAAACAACTCGAGCAGTAGAATCCGAGTCTCATTTATCCAGTTGTATGCTCAGTACTTCAAACAACTAATCTGAGACAACTAGGGTTTGTACCCAGGTACACTGAAAACTCTAACTCATCCATCTCACTGTAAACAAACAGAAAAAAATTACAGCCTGAATTCTTTCTTAATCTGCAACATGTTAGTCTGGAGCATAGGCGTTTCTAGCCCATTTTTGGGGGTGCTGAAGCACTCCTAAATTGAATCCCAGCACCCCTAAAATTTGAGAGATTTTTTTTATTTATTTTTTTTACTTTATGTCCTTTTTTTTAACAAGCTAGAAAAGTGTCAAAACCAAACAGTACTTGGTTGAAACATAATATTTTAACAACAAAAATACAGCATCACCCCCCTTGCCTCAAAAATGGTTTGATCCACCCCATCCCTCCCACCTTTCCCCGTCTCGGGCCTGAGCGCTCTATGTGCACAGAGCAATGCGCTGCCTTCTAGAGTGGGTGATATGCAGTAGTGGTGTAAGTACTTGGCTTAAACCAGGATATGTGGCACATTTCTTAACTTCTACCACTCAATACCAACACATTATTATCATTACCAGTCCTCATTTTTGCTGTATTTAATCGTAGGTCACTGTTTATGTTGTTAGGTAGGAGTTAGCTGACGTTTTTTCTAGCTAGGAAACGTTACAGGTGGTCAGTACCACTGTCCTCTGTTTGAATTGGAATGAGAGAAGCTAGCTGTTGTGTCATGTGCATGTGTTAATATTAAAGCCAAGGTGCTACTGACTAGCTAACTGACTGGATGCCCATTAACATTATAACTCCTATTGTGTGTATTTATTATTATTATTTTGTAGATTTCAAGCACTTTTCTTTTTTGAAGTGTATTTTTATTTATGTATTTGTATTATATAATACAGACAAGAAGGAAAAAGGCAGAGACAAACATTGAAAAAGTCAATTACTGTTAATGTGTTAATGTTACATGTTGTGCATTGCATTTCAAATAAAAGTCCAAAAAATAAGTCCAAGGTCCATTTTTGGTATTTTTGGTACTCACTATAGGGGGCTGGTTTACTCCAGAAACATACATACTGTTTATGTGTATGTTGAGGAGCTGCTGTATCAAAATGAGTTGTCTTCCCCCAGAAATTAGGGTTACGATATGTTTCTTTGATGATTCCAATCCATTCCTCTTTTGCTGTGGCTCAGCATTTAAATAACCTTTATCAGATTTGATGGTTTAGTCACAGACTTTCCTAAAAAGTGTTGTGCTTTTCTTTCACAAATGTGGGGATGAAATTGAGTTAAAATGTACAAAACAGTTAAATGTATCTTGCCTGGCCAGGCAGCTCTCTGGGTGCTCAGCACCCCTAAACCTCTGATCCTAGAATCGCCCCTGGTCTGGAGGTTTTAACTCGTGTCCTCTAAAACTTAACTTTCATCTCTGTCAGAGAAAACTGATCTGAGTTCAGACTGTTTACTTACAGCACAGCTACACTCACAGATAACTCAGCCTCCTACTTGCCTATCAAACAGCATCAAAACATAAACCTTCCTGGGTCATCTGAGTGGAGTCCTGCGCTGCAGCCGCAAACTACACAAATCCATTCAACAGCTCCACCATCCACAGTTAGACGCACACAGCTGATTATTTACTGCTGAATTACAGCTCACAACTCACACCAACGGCTGATGCTGCTTAGGTGTGACTGTTTTTGCTGGCTAGCTAAATATTCTGGCGCAGACTGTTTACCCGAGATTGCCAGCCTGACGCTCATTCAGCAGTTGAAGATAATCACAAGCACAGCTGTTCTTGGCTTTCAATGTCTGATAGTCCAGACACCACACCACTAATATTTTCATCTTGTCTCGTCAACAAAAATGAAACATAGATTTCATCATAGTTTTTAGTATCAAGATCTGTTTTTAGCTCATTGTCAACAGCCCTTTTTAGATAGGAATTGTGCAAATTTGCAGGAAAGCCTGATCAGTCTTTTTTCAACATTGCTGAACAGTGTCTTTCAGGTTTGCGTTTCCCTCTTGCTACTAGCTGCTCGCTTATTCCTGCTATCAGCTGTTTCCTGTTTATCCACCGCCAGTGGGTCGCATGTGCGGCGTCATCAACAGCTCCTCCCACAAGTCTTCAACAGCCCCTCCCCTTGCGGAAGGCCGCCTCAGTCTTTTTAAACCAAAAGGGTTCCGCTAATATGACTACCCTACAAGGTGGAAAATTGGGCACCTCGGATCAACTCGCCAACTCGGCTCTGTGTGTCTAATCGCTCGCAGCTTGCCGGCAAAATGGCTCAACATTCGCGGAATGAGTTCAGCATTTCAGCATCGCCATCTTGGTTTTTTGGAGCCAGAAAATTACCATATTTGGGCGAGACAGTGGAGCTGTGGAGGAACGAGGGGTGGATTTGCCTGAGAAGCCAAGGACACTATCGGCAGCAGCCCACCCTTTAATAGACATAACTTTGGCCTTAATATAACATAAATGGGTAAGTAAAAAAAAAAATGACACCCCTTGTATAGTTGTCATGACTGTTGAAATTTGCTATAGAGTCTTAAAACACTTTTTGAACAAGGCTATTAACATGTTTATTTCTGCTGTAAAGTTATTTTATCATGGGGATAGTGGGGAATGACTGGCTTCTGGAACCAGCCTCCAGTGGTCATTAGAGGAACTGCAGTTTTTGACACTTCCACATTGGCTTCATTTTTCAGCCCGTATGGCTGCTGCTTGATTTTTGCTGAAACTTTACAACATAAAATACTTCTGTCCACAAATAGCATGACCTGGGGGTACCTGAGAAAAAATGCGTATGAGCTCCGGCTGAGGAGCATGCTCAGCCATGCATGACACTGTTTGTACTGACGTGTTTTAAATTATAATGTTTTAGTGAAAATGCTCCCGATGGCTGTGCCATTAATGTGCAAGTGTGTGTGAATGTTTAAAGGTGAACACCACCTAAATTAAGAATTCCATGGAAAGTTCAATCAGTATCTGTGAGCATGAACTACTCTCTCTCAAAGCTAGGTACCAGTGACATAAATCTCAAACTTGTGATGTCGTCAAGTACAAAGTCTGGAGATGCTTCTATGAATGGAAGACTCATTTTCTGGATCCACAGAATATTTGTTTGCTTTTATATACCTAAATGAGCATTATTCTATTGTAGTGTTCTCAGTCCTGAAACAGAAAATGTCCCCAAATACTCCCTGAGTGCTTTTAGAGTCATGTAGACCATCTTTCACCATTAATTGTCTATGGAGCAGCTCCAGACTGCATACTTGATGACATCACAAATTTGAGTTTTAGCTCTCTAGTTTCTGGACTCGGAAGAGAGTTGTTCATGTTGACTGATATTTTTGGACTGTCTCAGACAAAAGGA
The DNA here is from genome assembly GCF_006386435.1 of Epinephelus moara. Lineage (NCBI taxonomy): Eukaryota > Metazoa > Chordata > Actinopteri > Perciformes > Serranidae > Epinephelus > Epinephelus moara. The sequence goes on from NC_065529.1 coordinate 10,037,700, forward strand.
ATAACATGTATGAATTCTGAAAATGACTGAAGTTCTCCTTTAAACTGAGTAGCAGGTGGCACCTTGTATGGTAGCCTCGGCCACTGGTGTGTGAATGGGTGAATGAAAATCTGTAGTGCATAAAGTGCTTTGAGTGTTTGGAAGACTAGTAAAGTGCTATACAAGTGCAAGACCATTTACTATTTCGTTAGTAAGTATAAGACTAGATAAATTATACATGGGTTATACTGCATGAGTTGTGTGAGAGTTTGTAAATAAATGTTTGATATAGTTTTGTGTTGTTTGAGATGGCCCTCAGTTGTTTCAAATTCATAAAAAAATGTTTGTCTCTTTTGGATTCTCCATTTTCTTCACAAATTCAAGGTAATACGGGGTGAGTAACTGATATTCAAATGGTCATTTTGCAGGTAAAGTATTCCATTAACTACCTCTTGGACTTGGACTCATACTTCTTATAAATATTTTAAATGCAAATAAACTAATTTTCCTTCATTCGTTGTAGTTAACTGTACCTCTGCATATCTGCATATTACGAGGGTTTTAATTGGTATTTAGGATTAACTCATTAAACTGGTTATCTGGCATAAATGTCTTTAATGGCACTGTGTGCTGGTTTGTAATTGCAATGCAGTGTGAGATCATCACATGCTGCTTGGAAGCCCAAAGAAAGCTTTGGACTGCCCTGCAATACTCAGTACAAATTATATTCAAGTGTTTCAGGGGGGAAACATTGCAATTAATTTTATTAAGTGTTTGCCCTCTGAGGGGCCTTTTATTAGAGGTAATAATAGGTTTGAGTACAAAATCAAACATCAGTCTTTGGAGTTTTTATGAGGGAATCAGCCTTGGTATCTGACACTATGCAAGATGGAGACATTCCTGCTGTCCACCATCAGCTCCTTCCCTTTGCTTTCTTGTCCTTTGCTTCCTTTGCAGCATCTCATTTATTACTGTTATTCTTTGACTTTAAAGACCTGTCCTTGATGCATATATATATATGTATAGATAGATAGATAGATGTGTGTATAGTATATATATATATATATATATACATGTACATATATGTCTCCTGTTTTATAGATTTACTATAAAAATAGACAGTCCTATAATGACATATGTTGGGTTTTTTTGTTTTGTTTTAAGAAAGCCTAACCATTTTAACCCTTTAATGTCAACACTGAAAACAGTAATGGAAAAATTGTTCTTGCATTTTTTTATTTACTTGTTGCAATAATAACAAAAATCAACATTTTGTTTTAACAGACCCCATCGTTTTTTAAATATCAGCCTCTACCAAATGGTTGAGAAGTCACATCATAGTAGAAGTAAAACAGACAAAAAAAAAACAGAAATAAAAACCATGTACTGTTATGATGCTTGAAATATGTTAGTACATGAACATTCATCAGTTTGTTACCACAGAATTAGTAGTATTACCAGTACTAGTATTATTTCCACAGATTTCTTCTAGAAATGAATATAATGGAATAACATTGAATATATGGTATTAACAAGTGAATATTCATCCTTTTCGTATTTGATAAAAAAGAAAGTAAAGTTTATATTATCTTAGCATTACTACATTTACCATAAAAGGACAAATCAACTGTTTGGTTTGAAAAAAAATCATACTTGCTAAATTATATCAGCATATATATATTGGATAACATTAAATGTATCATCTAACAACAATGAATGATCAGAAGTCCTTTTATTTTGTAACAAATAGCCACTTTGATGACATCAGCTTAGCCTTACTACCTAAACCATAAAATGACAAAGGAAGTGTTTGGTAGAGCATGTTTTTGAGGAATTATTTAACTCTCATTAGACCTTTATTTGTTTTATTAAGTTACATAAATCTGGTCAGGAGGACCTCTGAAACTGTAACATGTCAAAAAAAAATATGCCTACTTTTGAAAGTCCCACTACACAGAGCCCTCATGTCTGAGATGTATAGCTGCATATTCCATTTGTAAATGGACTGCATGGTAAAAGGACTGCACTTGTGTATCGCTTTTCTAGTCTTCCACTCAAAGCGCTTTCACACTACATGTCACATTCACCCAGTCACACACACAGTCACATACCGGGGGTCGAGACTACCATACATGATGCCACCTGCTACTCAGTAACAATTCACACGCACTCACACACTGATGAAACTAAGGGTTCAGTATCTTGCCCACGGACACTTGTACGTGCAGAGTGGAGGACTGAACCACAGATCTTTTGATTAGTGGACCACCTGCTCCACCTCTGGGCCACAGCCCTGACACACCCCTACAAACCATGCCCACCACTAGTAAAAGACAAACTCACCACCTCAAAGGCTGTCTGAGCCCTGCTACCATGCTATACTGTAGTGAATAATGAGACCAATATAATCCCCCTTACAATTCAAAATACATAAAAGACGTGACTCACTTTATAAGTCACGAGATGTAGCCCATTACCATTACCTTTACTCTAACCTTAACCACCTCTGTTTTAATGTAATACTTCATACCTAGCTAATTGCTTAGTTAGCATTAGCACAAGTCACGAGATGTAGCCTTCCCATTACCCTTATCTCAACCTTAACCACCTCTCTTTTATAGACCTTTTTTACGGCAGACATTTTGACGTGTCATAGTAGGAAAAGCACAGGTGTAGCTATTTAATGGCATTAATGATAGCAGCATGCCATTCAGGAGAGGTGCTGGTATTGTGCATGCTGGCTTACTGGAATACCTTGCTGGCATTCTTAATGGAACTGAGCCGTCATTAATGTTATCAGCTTCACCTGTGGTTTTCCTGTTGTGACAAGTCAAAATGTCTGTTGTGAAAAAGGTCCATAGTAGGTGTTTCTGTGATGATCTGAAGAATGAAAAGGATGAGGCCGATCACGGAGTTCTTTCTTAATGCACGTTTATTACGAGCTCGGATCAACATTTGCCACACGCGAAGCTAAGTGATTGGTACATACACAATGGGGGGACACAGCTTATATTCTTAACATGGTATCACGTGTGCTGTTACCTACATGGCACTGTGCCAAATTTAACTTGGCCTTCAGCCAACTAAAATTAGTCTCACTTGTCCTGGCAGAACATGATCCTCAGGGTATCCAAGTATCCATTGGTCAGTGAATATGTAAAAATACATACTAACAGGGGTCTTACTGAAAAGGCAGACTATTTAAAGACAGAGCGACATCTAGTGGATTTTTTTAGCATAACATACCTTGCCCAATGATAGAGACATCTCAATCAGGTTGAATTAATTCAACACATTTTTCAGTAAGATACAGTGACTCAAAATGTGCTCTACCAAACAGTTGAGCAGTGCGTTAAAGGGTTAAAAACCTATTGTTGGTACTTTTTTGTTTGAGTGCTAACAACGCTGCTGACATACACTTTCCATGCTAATATTAGATCCTGCTTATGAAATGAGTTATAATGATGTTAAATTATTACTATCCATTCTTTTCTCTTCTCTTCAGGCTTTATAAAAATAACCATTGTTCAAACCACAATCACAGCTCCCTCTCTGTGTCTTCTCTTCATTGTCAGTTGGCACATTTAATATCCACGCACTCATGTGATCTCAGAGTTGCGCTCTCCGAAGCTCTCCAAGGCACTCAGAATAAATCCTGGTACTGTTGGTTACTGCACCCCCCACGCACTTCTACACCCACAGCACATGCAAATTCCTTCTTAGGAAAAAAAAAAGAGTTGCTCCGTGCTCCGTACGTTAAAGACACACTATACTGATGAAAAGCCCGAGGAAAAGTCTAAGATGACCAGACACACGAAACTACGCACAAGAATATCACAATGCCTTCAAAAATTCATGACGACAAAACTGACTTTAATCATCCAAAATGTGTCAATATGTGACTGTGAAAAGATGAACGCTTTTGACAGGTGAGTAGCCTACTGTGGAAACATGTTGGCGGTGCTTACCTGCAGGACACGGTGATTTCAATCTTTGTCGCAGGTACGGTGGAGTTGAGTGGGTCGAAATCTCCTATTGTCGCCATGGCCCAGCTTTGTTTTAAATCACTTCTTCTGAATCGGTGAAGTTGTCACTTCTATTACAGCACTAGTTTTCCTGTGGCTGAAATGTGTTTTGTTCCATCCACCCGAGAGTGAGACAGGGAGAGTGAAGCGGCCGGCTCCGGTTGTAGTAGTTGTTGCTGCTGACGGTCGCTGGAGCGCAGTTGAGGGTTAAGAGGCATACCTGAGGATGAGGCTTTCATTCATGGTGAGAGAGAGAGAGAGAGAGAGAGAGAGAGAGAGAGAGAGAGAGAGAGAGAGAAAGAAGCGGATGCAGAAGATCCCTCTCCTCCTTATTTCTCTCCATCCATCGCCAGGTGGAGGCAGAGACCTCCACAAGTTTCTCTGCTGTCTCTGGTCACAACTTGCGGTCCATGTACGGGGGATGATCAGTGCCGCGGTGGTGGGGGGTGGGGTTTCAACCTGGTTACTGCAGTTCACAAATATCACAATAATTTTAAAGAATGTAGAATTTGGTTTGAGACAACATGTTTTTCATACTTTTCATGTTATCATGTGTGATGATTAGTCCAGTTCCTGATGCATTTTCATGAACAATTCTTGGGGAGTTGATAAACTATGCATTTTTGGAATAGTTAGAACATGGGAAATATGAAAAATAATGTTTCCATTTTTTTCAAACTCTCTATGGTGGCCATTTTGGATTTTAAAATGTTCAAAACACCTTTTTTTAAAGGTCAGGTTCCAAGCTATGCGGGTGTTTACCTTCGATGGCTAAACATACATTTATTTATTCAGATATTCATAAAATCTAAGAACAATCACTTGGATATGAATTAATTGAATTTGGTGGTGGAGGGTCAAAGGTCAAGGTCATTGTGACCTCATAAAACATGTTTTTGGCTGCAACTCAAGAACTCATATGTTAACATTTCACACAAATATCTAATAAGATAAAATGATGAAGTGATGACATTTTATATCCAAAGTGCCAAAGGTCAACTTCAATGTGACATCATAATTCTCTGCAAGACTTTTCTTGGCTTAATTCATAGCCATAACTCACAGGAACAGAGTGGGAGACATTTTACGGAGCCCCTTAAAGGTCAAGTCGGGAGATTTTTTTTGGACTGACTTTTGCATTCCCTCGCAATAACGTTTTGGATTCCCATGAACCACCATTGTCACTTCCTCTTAGATGCCTGCATTGATCGGTGACCAACGTAAACTTGTATAAAGCTGGCGAGATCTCCTTGAAAACTGTAGTGTTGTTGTTATTGTCTTTCATGCTGTTGTAAGTAGCCTACTTAGGTTTGGGAACCAGCACTGTGTTGGTTGGACGGATATTTGGCCAGGAACTCAATACCGCAGAGCACACTCTTGCACTGGATGGGATACCCACGGGTACCCAACCCAGTGCAGGTGAAGATATGTGTACACACACACACACACACACATATATATATATATATATATACCAACGTGTAAAGAAAAAACAAAATAAAAAAAATAAAAAATGTATGTGGATTTTTCTTTACACGTTTGTACTTCTGCCGCAGTACCAGCACCTTGACTTCAGCTGTGCACGGGCATTTTTCTATTTTTGATATATATATATATACCGGGATATAAATTCGCGGGTATGGACATGGGTAAAAATTAACTACACGCTGGCGGGCAGCAGATGAGGACAAAAATATGTTTTTTATTTTTCAGAATAAAACAAATGAAAAAGATGTGCAGTATATGTTTAATATTTTGACATCTAAATCACTATTATAACGCTGCACTTCCTTTTATTTGTCAAGGACACAAGTTAAACATTTGAGCCCATCCTCACATTGGTCACCAACGTGGAGGATGTGGAGCCACGAAACTTTGCAACCCAAGGATGAGGTGGCAGCCTACAGCGTGTTCAAGACACCCAAGAGGATTCTTTTTCTCTGGTTCATGTGCCAGAGCCTTTGCACACGGCACAACACCTGCCCTTATATAGTATTTAGGGGGTGTTACCAATGCCAGTACGTGACTTATAGGGTTCATCCCAATACCGGATCTCGCATCCATGTTTCCCTCACTTGCGTCTCTTCCTCGCTTCTTAGTTCCGCCCTTGTAAGACATGGGGGAGAGATGCGAGGATGAGACGTGAGGAGAGAAGAAACGAGGAGATATATCTTTCGAGAAATGAGACGTCCTTGGCTGAATCCAAATCTCCACCCTCTGGACTTGCAGACTGAGCCCTTGCGGACTTCAGGCGTACGTAATGTGATGTATTCACCATCATCACGTAAAGTCTGCAAGAGTGGGAGTCTGCAGCATTATAAAAGGAGCTAATAGACAAGCTTGGAGGAGTCTGTTTCACTCGTTTCCGTGTTAACATCTGAGAGACTATCATGTATATGGTTATCACTGCAGCACTCTCCTACGTGATTAGATTGCACAGCTTTTATAGGCAAGGCTGCAGTATTAAAATGCATATTGATTATCTCTATAGCCTATACTTCTACATATTTCTGTATCATGATGTTGTTGAATTTTATATCTGGCCTACATTATTCAAGTAATGTTTTAATATTACAATTTATGGGGTTTTGTGTGTGTGTGTTTTCTGTCAGCAATTTGGAAAAATTAAAACATCACATCCGTATTGCAATGAATTGTGGGCAATTAAACTAGTGAAGTCTGCTGAAGTCTGCACCCCAAGCGGACTCTGTGGAAGTCCATAGAAAGTCCGCTTGAGGCCCCTTGTAGACTGAATGAATTGTGGATTTGGACAGCCCTAGCATACATTTGGATTCAGCCCTTTCCTCTGAAGCATCATGTGAAGCGACATGTATTTCAAATGACGGCGGCAGCTGATTACAGCTGGATCAGCTGTCAGGAGGCTTTATTAACAGCTACAGAAAGTTTTAATGGAGTTTGTTGCTGCACACACATAATGTTATATATACATATATAATGATAAAGATAGATACAGTTATCAGTAGCAGAGCAGCAGTGTTATCTCTGTCTAACAATCACCTGCACCTTTATATCACCTTTATAATATATACAGTGTCCTGCTCAGAGTCACAGGTGTTTATATGATTTAGGCCTTTTCATTAATTGCATCTGTATTTATTGATATTCTGATTGTGAGTTCATTATTTAATAACCCAGAATATGACCATGGTGTCTCTGTACACTGGAAATAATTTATTAGGGCCAAATGTTTCAGGGAAAATTAAAATTCTGTAACTCATCAACCGGCCTCTCAGGAATCATCCGCCTCAGGTGTGACTGAATGGAAATGACGGTCAGTGATGTAAGCAGTGTTTCTTGCTGACAGACAGACTCTCTGACTTTGATTGTATCCAGTATCCAAGTTGATTAGGGAAATAAGAGATGGTGAAAAGATGGTGCACAGAATTTTAACCTGATGAATCAGAAAACAAAATATAAAACATGGCAGTGATACTCTTTTTTTAAAATCTGTTATCTGTCTTCACTCTGTATGAAACTCCAGTGATATTGTGATGTATCAGATCAGTCCAATCAGCTGCAGCGCTGCACTGCCCAATCAATAACTGATAACCAATCAGGGGGGTGTGTCGGTCGGTAAAAGACTTCCAGGAGGGCCGCACTTGTGTATCTTCAATTCCCTCCCCCTGAAAGCCTGCTCTCTCCTCAACACCTCGACTCCTCTGAGTGCAATTAACGTATTGAGATGTCCTACAAGATGGCGAGTCTGGATGGATTTCCGGGTCAAGTGATAGAGGATGGAGGAGTCGAGGAGGGATATTGGGATGAACCCATGGTCAAGTGGGATTCGTCATTCATCACACCTGGGTAAGAGCAGATTTGGATGGTGAACATGTGCATCTGGAGTTGACTTGACTGACAGAAAATTAAAAGAAATTCAAGAGAATGTTGCTTCATGAGGCCAGTGTCTCTTGTTGTCCTGTTCGGTAAGGACAATTTGTTTAGCTTGACAGATGAATTTGATTGGAACTACAAAGTGGGGAATTGAAACATCCAGTAATATAACTGCGTTATGCAATCACATTACATTTGACAAGGAATTCTCATTTGCCAAACTGCACTTAGGTGTCTTATCAGTGTTAAGAAAGGCCATTAAGGGGAAGTGGATAATGTGGTTTAAATAGTTAATATATTTCACCATGGATGATAACGAATTAGAAGCTAATGAGATTTTTTGCTGAATTAAAGTCAGTTGAACAGGAAAGAAATAAGCAAGTCACAAAGATGTTTGTTTCTTTTGTTTATTCACAATTGCCACCTGCTGCTCAGTTCACCTTTCATCGTAGCCTGCTGCCTGCCAACAATTAAGAGCAATTCATAACAAAAAAAACCCAAAAGGTAAAATTACCTAAAAATACATCAACTGTACAAAGAAACATCTTCACACAGAGAACATCAGAACAAGTGCAATGCAGCATTTTAATTAATGAGAGATTCTGAAATAAAAATTAACTTGTAAAACAAATAAAACCATCATACGCCGCAACTGAGATCAACTTGGAGGATGTCATGCAAAACCAGTGAGTGAAAAAGTGACAAATATTTGAATTAAGTCAGGATGAGAAATTTTTCTCACAATGACTATTTTCTAGCAAGTTGAAAATAACAATGTTTTTGTAAGTGTCCTGAAATGGGCTGCTTAACAGGCAGACAGTAGAAATCATGCCAAAATAACAATATGAAACCTGGATTGAATAAGAACTCCTTTTCAGTAAAGATACCTTAAAAAGAACACTCACAGGGAGATGAGACTGTGCCTGAAAGTCTTACTTGTCTCAAATAATGCTGGACAGATTGTTCTGCTATCGGTTTGTGGAGGGTTACAAATTTAAACCACTTCTTTCACAACCCATGCAGAGAACATGCGATACATGCGGCCAGATGAACCAAATGCTCAAAAGTTTCTTAATGCATCAAGAATAAAGGGATGAAAACTCCTGTGGCTTAAAAGCAGCTTAGCATGTTTTAGTGGAACAAAGAAAGCAGAATTTGGCTTAGAATCAAGCAGAACACCAAATTCTGCCAGTTAAAAGAACAGTTGAACATTTTGGGAATTGTTCTTAAGTAGTTCTTTCTGAGTGAGATGTGAAAATCCATACCACTTATGTCTGTGCATTAAAGGTGTGGGGGTGAAGTGGGGTCATATGAGGTACTTATCCTTAGACAGTATATCACATACAGTAGATGTCAGTCAGCACACCCCCAGTTTGGAGAAGCAGGCTGGAGTCCGACATGAAAGCTCAGCAATGTACTGCTGTGGAGGGGTCAGCAACAAAATGTATTTTAGCCACCTCAAAAAGTCCCACCCAAAAATAAATCAGTATCAGTTTAAGTGCATGTTCTATTCAGTATTTTCACCTTTTTACCTGTCTGTCAGACAGCCCATTCTAAAGAGAAAGCCATTAACAGCTTCAGTTATCCATCTATGCTCTCGTCAAAGCCACCAGACTCCATTGAGAAAAACAGTAATTTTAGCGCACCAAACACAGGAGCTGCTGGTCTACTGCTGCTTCAATCAGTTAGTTAGTTAGTGTTATTGTGGGACTTTGGTGGAACTAACCCCTTTAAATGCCAAAGTCACACAATAACACAATCAAAATAACTGTTCGAGGCAGAGATAGACCAGCAGCATCTGTGTTCAGCAATGTTAAATCACTGATTTTCTCAATGGAGTCTGGCTTAGAAGGAAGCGAAACAACAGCTGCACATTGCAGTTGGAAATCACTGTCTGACAGAAAGGTAAAGCAGTACAAATACTCTCAATACAGCGCACACATACACTAATATTGACTTTTTTAGGTGGGTATTTTTTTAGGTAGCTAAAATACATGTTGTTGCTGACCCCACCACAGCATTAGATTACTGAGCTACAATGTTGGACTCCAGTCTGCTTCTCCAAACTGGAGGTGTGCTGGCCTCCATCTACTGTATGCCTATGGATAAGCACCCCATGCAACCCCACTTCAAAAAATCTTAACTATGTGAGCCTATGTCAATTCCAAAAAAGTAAGTACATAACATCTCTAAAACTGATAATACTAAATATTAGAGACTAGATAAAACATGGTATCAAGCTTTGAGGTGTTGGTATGCATATTTTTTTAATGCATCCAAGCTGTAGTCCGTATTTCACACAGACACTTGATATTGGTGTCAATTTTCTCATCTCACTATCAGAGAGAAAGTCAAAAAATGTATGTCCAAAAATTACAACTAGAATTATTCCTTAAATCAATAAAATACTCTTTGCCAACAGTCTTTTTCAAAGGCAGAATTGAAAATCTCACTCATCTGGGGGTGACTGACTGAAATCCAATTTCATCAACAGTATCAGGGGTGTAAATAAGACTCAACAGCTATACGTTACTGTACAACAAAAAAGACTTGTAATCTTGCAACCGAGTGATAAAAATGGAAACCCCAAAAGCTTCATTGCAAAGCTAACGCTGCTAATGCTCTACACTCAAAATTTCATCAACAATCTGCTGCTAAAAGCCCAGGCTCTTATAACCATTTATGAAACAGAAATACACCTGAAACTGGACCAGAAGTAGAGATCTGATCTTTTCATACTCAAGATTAAAAAAAGGCACAACAAAAGGTCCTGAGGTACAGCAGCCGTCAAAATCGTTTGGCAACACCAACAAGCTAGTATCGAATAAAATCTCTCAACAGAATTGTCTCAAGAAAATGTCTGCCCAAGTGTGACCTGAAAAAAAGACGCACGTGTTTGAACAGTTTTTGTGTGATAATAGCTAGGCAGAGACCTCAGCACTGGCAGGAATCACTGTTTGACGAAAAAGAACACTGAAAAGGCCTTCGGCTCACAGATTTGCTACCACAATGCTAAGTGCCTCTTGTGCTACCATGTCAGTGCTACGAAATAATAAGAAAAAAAAAGAAGAAAAAGTAACAGGAAAAATTACTGGATATGGACTCAAGTAGAGGATATGGAGAGATTAGACTGGCGAAGTGAAACAATAGCTTGGATACCTTCGTCACTTCATTTCCAGGGTTACCATCTTCAAAATCTGTGCTATGTGAGGCAATTCAAGAAGAGTCCCTGTAGATGTTTAATCATCAACACTTAATTTGTAAAGATGAAAAAACTTTAAAGCTATCTAGTTAAAGGATAAGACCAGATTTTTTGGACTAGACTATCTTCCTCACATACTGTACAATGCTGAGAGTTGCTGTAATCATCCCTTCTGTCCATACTGGCGGTGAAGTTCAATGAACTCTTTATGAAGACAGGCTCTTCTCCCAGCCTTCAAGTTTGGCCGTTCTCAACAGCTATAAACACTTTTGCCTTTAGAGGCGTTTAGTTGATAGCGGTTAGCAGCTAACTCAAAAAAGAACAGCAGCTGAAAATTGGGAAAACAATAAGGTCCGGAAGCTCCTTACTGTCCAAGCAGTAGACAAGATCTGCTGCCACGCACATTTAAAAAAAATAAATAAATAAAAATAAAATCATCACATACTGGAGTGGCATGATGCCATCATTGTTTGATTCTGTGTAAAAATGCAAAGACGCACGAAGAAGGGACTTTGTAGCAACCCTACAGCAAGATCTCCATGTATAAGGCGTTTATGACTGCAGGCTTTTTTGCACAGCACTTCAAGTGTGGTCTTTTAGAACAGCTATTAACGCTTCTGCCTTTAAACATGGTCAGACAACATGCTGTATGGACTAGTTTGTTTCAAGTATAGTGAACTCTTGCCAAGACTGAAATTGCTATTCAAGTAACAGGATGTGATGTAAGACCAGGACAAAACACTGGCACTAGGTGTGTTTTCATCCACCTGATTTCGCATTTTCAATTTGTGCATAAAAACAACCTAAGTGAAGTGAGCAGGAATTTGAATAAACATGTAGTACAAAAAAAAGGTTGTAGCATGGGGGAAGTGGAAAAGTTAGTGTACCGATAAAAAGTAAATACGACTAAGTGCAATGGAGACCGATGAAGCGAATAAATGATGATGCACAGTTATGATGCATCATTGCATAGGCCATTGCAAGCTCTCTTCGTCATCTCTGCAGGTTTTTAACATGCTTACAGTGTATATGCACAGAACTCTACCAAGAGCACAGAGCTGTAATTTTAATTATTCAAAACTCTATTTCCAATCTCAAGTGCATTCTCTGTTATCATTCATCTATTGTTTCCTTCAGTTGAGGTTTGACTAGAACTCTTCTGTTGTGGTGGTGTGATGGCCATTTTGCCCAATTTAGATGGAAACACAACTACTCAAACTGCTGAGGCCTGATATTCACTTCGACTGAAAATGAATATAAATTTTGTCCTCTAAATTGTCACACTACAAAGGGATCCCTTCACTGCCAGTTTGGACAGAACAAATGTGAACAGCAGCCAATAACTGAGTAAGTGTACATATGGCATGTGAGTTTTGCATTAAAGGTCTAGTGTGCAGGATTTAGTGGCATCTAGTGGTGAGGTTGCAGACTGTAACCAACTGAAACTTCTCCCATGTGCCAAGCATGCAGGAGAACTACAGTGGCCAACTCGAAAACACAAATGGCTCCACATAGAGCCAGTGTTTGGTTTGTCCATTCTGGGTTACTACAGAAACAACATGGTGGGCACCGTGCAAGAGGACCAGCTCCCTATGTAGATATTAACAGCTCATTCTAAGGTAACAAAAACACAATAATTCTTAGTTTCAGGTTATTATTGACTGATGAAAAAAGTTATGAATATTACGTTCCATTTCTGCCAATATATCCCTGTCAATCCTACACACTGGACCTTTATGATGGACTTTCTGAAATTCAACCTTATTATTCAAGTCTGGACCCCAAAGCTGCAAGCTCTGAAACTGATTATATATTCTGATTTTAATCTACTGTGCCAAATTGGAAGCTAAAAAAAGCTTGGTGCCATTTCTGTCAGAACACAATAAGTGCTTTTTTTTATCTTAGCTTTAAATTTCACCTTAACAACAACAGTCCTTTGCTTGGATCAGTATAATAGCAGCACAAAGCAAGAGAACTAAAAACATGGCTGCCTGTACATGGGACGGTCACTGCAAGGACTCTTAAGGATTTTAAGAAATTAGGAACAGATTAAGGAAGAGCAGAGGAAGGAAGAAGTGTTTGTATTCTGCCTGTAACAGGTACAGACCCCATGTTCTCAGCCTTGTAAATATCAGCAGCTAGAAAGACTTCTTAATATCCCTTTTTGATACCGTGGCTGAAACCATTTCCCTCCCTGAATGTGACTGATGAACTCAACATGGAAGATTAAACATCCAGAGTAAAGCTGGAGCAGCACAGAAAAAAATGAAATCCAAGCATTGAAGGTTTGAAAACAAAATCAAAGAAAGGAAATAGGAAAAATGCTTCACCCCTGATCTGAACAGAGATGTTTGGCACTTTATTGTACTGAGTCCAGGCATGTTGGATATAGACTGTGGATGGATGGATGGAGGCAGAAGGAGGATCTGAAGTCACATTGAGAGGGTTCAGACGATGGCGTTGGTGCCCCGGAGGCCGACCCCGCGGGCAAACTGCTCCAGCAGACCGGAGATGGCGCCTGAGGGGCTGGGTGCTGAGGACTTGAGGCCAACAGTGGAGCTGTAGGCTGCCAGGAAGACTTCCCGCACTGCCTCCAGACGGGCCTGACGCTCAGAGGGGAAGGGACACCTGGCGAGTAGAGAGGAAGGAGGGAGGGACAGAAAACGAAGGGAAGCAAGATAAGACAGGAAGAAAAGGTTAGGGAGGGAAATCCTATTTTAAAAGTGCTGCAAAAATAACTACAAACAGAAGAAACTAGAATTACTACCCTGTGGTTGTATGTCTCTGTGCACCAGTCTAGTTGTACTTACAATTTACATCTGTGTCTATAAACATGGATGTTTCACACACAGCTTTCCCCCAGACAGCACAAAGACCTATACAATCAGCACAGTTTCAAGATGAGTGTCACCAATTCAGGATGTGACCAAATATCTCCCCTCCTGTTCCTGAGATATGATGTTGAAGAATGGCCAGAGAAGTGTTTTTGAAGAACATTATGATGTCACAGTGAAGGTGGCCTTTGACCTTTTGGATATAAAATGTCATCACTTCATTATTTTATCCTTTTAGACATTTCTGTGAAATTTTGTCATAATTAGCATCTGAATTCTTTTCATGGCCAAAAACATGTTTTGTGACCTTTGATCTTCAACCACCAAACTCTAAAGCCCAGTTAAGACTAATGATTTGCAACAAGGTGAACCGTTTTAGAACGTTGCAGAGAAAAGTTGTGGCGGTGTGAACTGGCCGGTCTGAGCTCCAGTTAAGCCGGCTGATGTTGTCACCTGTGACTCAGCTGGTCAAATCACCTCCGGCAGGTTTTAGTGAGGCGCGTCACCTGTTTCAACAGTCAATCTCCTTGTTGTGAAGTCCGCTGGTCAAATCAAAATGGCTGCAGACGGCGGGTTCTCTTGCTGTGGCAGGTGCTCCATCCCCGGCGAGCCTTTGGTCTGAACTGAGCCCTATGGGTTCATTCTTAAGTGGACATTTGTGCCAAATTTGAATAAATTCGTTCAAGCCGTTTTTGAGATATTGCATTTACAAGAATGAGACAGACAAGAGGTCACACTGACCTTTGACCGCCAAAATCTAATCAGTTCAGCCTTGAGTCCAAGTGAACATTTGTTCCAAATTTGAAGAAATTCCCTCAAGATTTTCCTGAGATATCACGCCTACAATAATGGGACATACGGACGGACGGATGGACAACCTGAAAACATAATGCCTCCGGCCACAGCTATCACAGGCACTGAGGCATAAAAAGAGGAAGTCTGCCGAGGAATCAGAAGAGAAGAGCAGAATGACGCAGGCAGAGGCAGTTTGGATCAACCCTACTTCTAAATTAACCATCACAGAGCTCACATACTGATCATCATCATCTCTGCTTCTCTCCCTTCTACCCAGCTTACTTCATTCACTCTGAATAAAGATAGATAGATATTATTTTGCCTTTTCTGGCTGCAAGCGATGCTGGTGGGACACACTCTATTCAGCAGTCAGATCAAACAGAAATTAAAATGTGTCCCCTGATGGGAGCAAAGAGTAAAAGGATGAATCAGAGGGAGAACCTGGTGGAAAATTCATCCCCCTTGATTGTCCTCCTCGTCTATGGCTTGGTTCAGAGGGGGGCAGAGAGCAGCGACAAAGGTTCTCCAACAGAAACAACCATGTTCATGTTTTACACAAGCACGTACACAAATGTTTGCCACACTTTTGTTTTTACGAGAATACTGACCAAAATAGTGTGTGTACTGAGTGGAATATTAACCAGTTAAAAAAATCCACCTGTCAATGCTTTCTGTTGGACAAACCCTGCTTCTAAATGACATCAAACATATTTTGGCAGTTTTGTATTGCAGTATTTTGTAATTTATTCATAAACTGACATTTATGCCGATGCTGCACACGTGCCATCAGTGTAACACAAAACAAAGAATGTTAATCAGTATGGATGCAATCATGATATACTAGTTCTCATTTACGTATTGTTCTGTTTCAGTCAACAGTAATTCCATCATGGCTCGTATACTTGTTAACCAGGCAGTAATTTCCCAGCTGCTGCGCTGCTCATAAACATCAGAATTTCATCATCACGACACTGTCTGTCTTGTGATTGGCTAAAATGTCATTTAAAGAATGTAATAATACAAAATTAACAGGCAAAAAATGGGTTGCCTTCCTAACTTTACTGTCACACAGTCTCATACTGTGACTGAGCAAACTTAGCAAAAGATCAAACAGTTTCAAGGTGGACACTCAAAGACGAGTGTCACCAATTCAGTATCAGACCAAATGTCTCCCCTTCTGTTCCTGAGATCTAACACCGAATAATGGCCAGAAAGTGTTTTATGCAGAACATTATGATGTCACAGTGAAGTTGGCCTTTATACTTATAAAATGTCATCACTTAATCATTTTATCCTGTTAGACATTTGTGTGAAATTTTGTCATAATAAGCATATGTATTCTTGAGTTATGGCCAAAATCATATTTTGTGAGGTCACACTGACCTTGATCTTTGACCATCTACCACAAAATTCTAATCAGTTTATTCTTAGTCAAGTAGACAGTTGTGCCAAATTTGAAGAAATTCCCTCAAGACCTTCTTGAGATATACACAGTATATCCTTAGTCACAAACAGGCGGACCGCGGTCCGAGTCCGGACCCACACGCTGTCCTATATGGACCTGGACCTATAACCAGTAAATTATTAAGGATTTTAAATTTTAACGAGACGCTTCTATTTTAGCCAGCTCAACTTTTCTAGTCTTTACGGCACTGGTTTAGATGATCAGGAAATGCACAGACCAATTGTATGCAAGTTAAGCCATCCTACATGATGCCACCCAGCCAATCAAATCTCTGCATTCCAGGCGATTAACATTGCGACTCTATATACAGTCAAATGAGAGCGGTGCGAGGCGAGTGACAAGCGGAAGGACGATAGAAAAATAGAAAGACAAATATAGAAGGACAGAAATATAGAAAAAGAAAGAAAGCGATACAGAGAGAGAAGACGGAGAGGAAGAGGCGAGTGAACAAGGGACAGGGAGAGAAACAGAGGAAGCTTTCCCAGGTCTAAGGAAAGTAGCCCTGTACATCTTAACCATGTTTGGCTCCACATACAGCTGCGAGGCAGCTTTCTCCACAATGAACATAATAAAAACTAAATATGGTCCCAGGCTCACCAATGAGCACCTGCACTGTATGAGAGTGGCCCTGACACCATTCCAGCCCAGATTTAAAATCCTGGCAGGACAAGCTCAAGCTCAGTTCTCTCACTAAACAGTGGGAAAAGAGGGAAAGAAAGAGAAACTGTAAAACTGTTCAACTGTTTTTTATTTATTGTAAAATTGGTTGAGACTGTTAAGTCAAGATGTGAAACAATTAAAGAAAAAGGAAAATTCAAGCTATTGCGACACTTTAGTTATTCTAAAGTTAAGCACTTTATTTTTTCAACAACTATTTTATTTATTTTCTCCATTTTATTTCTAAATGCATATCTGTATAGTTCAATGCTAAGTGACAATAAATATTGCCGAAATGTTTTTGAATCATACTTTCTCTATTTGAATTGACAGTCAGATGTTAATTACATGCAGACGTTGATACAACTACTAGGCTACTTCAGTTTATATCACACTAAATCATATCGCTCGACATTATGATGTTCTGGACATTTGCTTTTGGAAATTTTCTCTAACTGGACCTCTTTGAATTTTAGTTGAATAGCCCTGCAGTTTATGTACACACTTTTGAAAAAAGACATGTAATACAGTTTACAAACCTTTAACAAAAATGCTGGATTTCGGTATGGGTGTGTGAGATGTAGAATATTTCAGAATTATGTTTTTTTTATGCACCTACAAGATTTGAAGTCAAGGTAGAAATGTGGGACTGTTACTTTTGAATATTTCTAAATTTATACAGTAAAAATGACTGACTTGAGTGTCTACTCTGAGATGTCCTCATCTGAAATGTATCTGTCAGTCAATGTCAGGAATTGTCTATTTAATCTTGTTTTCCCAGCAACCCAAAAATCAAAGAATGAAAAGACATTTCCTTCAAAATTTAGTGGTATTTACTTTATAATTTATGAGGGACACCAGTTATATTAAAGTTTAACTGAAAAGTGGAAAAAAAGGGGTCATTGTTTATTAACCTTCCAGAAATAAATTTCTACTAGTGTGCAACTAACCGTGAAGAGACCACTCTGCCCTACCGCCTCATCTGCAGTGTAAAGTCTTAAAGCAATGGGACTGCCGTCATTTCCCATCATGCCTGTCTAGTGCTGGACTACTGTCTTGTGAATTTCTGTCCGGTTTCCATGCTGGCCACAGCTCTGAAACGGCTCTGGTCAGGGTCACAAATGACCTTCTGATGACAGCAGACATCGGCTCCCCATCCCTCCTCATACTTCTGGATCTTACAGTTGCATTTGACACTGTGGACCACAGCATCCTCCTTCACCGCCTGCATTCCACCATCGGCCTCACTGATACCGTCCACAAGTGGTTCACATTCTACCTCACTGGGCAAACTGAGTATGTTGCATTGAGAGAGGCAAAATCACAAGTTCACTATGTCACCTGTGGTGTCCCTCAAGGCTCGTGCTGGGTCCTAGCCTCTTCACTCTCTATATGCTCACCCTCGGCCGTGTTATCAGCAGGCATGGCATATCATTCCATTGTTATGCTCAGGGATGCAAACAGGTGTGTGGTCAAAAAGGAGAGAGCTTGTCAAAGCGAAATTCTGAATATCAAAATACACTAACACTAATTTTTGAAAAATACTGTGTATTCCAAAACAGAACAAATCCATTGAGCAACAGTGTTTCCCCTATATGCATCTAGCAGCGGTGGTGCTCCGCTGCTGAAATATGACCGCCGCTGCTGATTTTTTTTGTTTTTTTCATCTTAGCTCTTCAAAAACTACCGTTATATTATTTGGCGCTACAGATGCTTCATATCCAGGTCATGCCAACCACCAACCACCAACTCAACACAACCTGGCAAATGCTGATAAGCTTGTCCACGCCTTTGTCTCCTCCAGGCTGGACTACTGTAATGCACTCCTCATCGGGATCCCTAGTAAAAGCATCCGGAGGGTTCAATACATCCAGAACAGCGCTGCTAGGATCCTGATAGGGCGCGCAAGCATGACCATATCACACCCATCCTAAAATCACTCCGTTGAACTCAGAATTCAATACAAGGTTTCCCTCCTCACACATCAGAGCATTCATGGACATGCCCCGCTCTATCTTGAAGAACTCCTCACTCCTCTGACTTCTTCACGCACCCGCCGCACTGCCAACCTCCTCAACCCCCCCAGGACCAGACTCCGCACCATGGGAGACCAGGCCTTCTGCTCGGCCGCTCCCAGACTGTGGAATGCTCTCCCTGACCACCTGACTGACGCTTTTAAACGCAACTTAGACTTACCTTTTTACTAAAGCCTTTTAATGTATTTTATCATGTTGTCTGTTTTAAATTCTTAGCATAGCATATCTGCACTGCCTTCTGTAGCACTTTGAGATTTGTTTTTTATGTAAAATGCGTTACAAATAAAATTTATTATTACTACTGAATCGTTTGTTGAGTTTTATGTTAAATGTTCCAGATTGCAAATGTGACTTTTAATTAGTGTTTATAATATGACTGTTCAGAACATAGCGGCTTATGTTGGTAACTGTCTTTTTTGTACTGCTTTATGTTTTTAACCATGAGTGAGGTGACATTTCTTTAGGAGTATGGTAACATGTACTTTAAAATACATGTATACAAACTCTAACCACAATACAATGGCCTGCCGTTACACGCCCCTGCAGGCCCAACTAGGAAATGACAGACCTTTTTATTTTTATATCCAGTCGTCAAAAATGAAAGTACTGAACTGGCACATATCGGATATCAGCCAACCAATGAATTGGTGGGGCATCTAAATGTTACTGCCATCACACTGCTAACATGGCTAAAAGTCAAAAGAAACATTTGTCCAGGTAGCTTAAGTCATCATAGCTTGGTGCTACAAAGGCTTAGTAGTTGCTCTAAAAATAAATGTGATCATAAACTCCTCTTCTACACACCTCTATAACAGTTGACAAAGTGGTTACATTACATACAGCACATGCTGGTTGATGCTCTAAGGAAAGCAAACCCATCCTCCAGTAATAGAAGATGCTAATTTCATTGTAACATTGAGCCTTGCACCAATCATGACAAGCTTATTTGCCAAGCTTAGTAAAAACAATAGAAAAAGATGCAAAGGGTTTCCTTAGCAGAGGTGGTGAATCACTGTCAAACCCAAACATTAACTACTGCACCTGTAATCTACACTAACCTTTCTTTAACTGAGTTCCAACAGAAAGAGGGAAAGTAATGGAGGGGTTGTACAGTGTTACTTACATTCGTCCACTGGGTCCTTCATCCTGAAAACTGAAGGGCAGGGGGGAGTCGTAGGCAGCAGCCACAGCAGATGAGGTGGAGGAGGCTGAGGCCACAGGTGGATGGAAGTTAGCGTGGTCATGGATGCTGCCACAACCCGAAACTATCTGCCAACTCCCGTACTCTGTCGAGAGAGAGGAACCTGACCGAGTGTAGTCTGCTGCTAACCTGAGAGAGACAGACAACAGAGAGTGAGGAGGTGTCAAAAACTGTCCTGTGTGTCAGTTAAATACCAAGCAACCAGGTACTCACAGGTTTTCCTCGCTGCGTAATACAACACAATAAGCAGGCAATAATTATTCTGACAGCTGTCAATCATCTGTCAGAAGCCACAATGATGGATGACACTGCATCCAAGTGCCTAATGACCAGTTGAATAGTAATAATGGGAATAATAACTGTTTTAAAGAACAAAATAATCCTAAATTTAACCAACGACAAAGGGACATAACTATGAAAATAACAATGACAAAGAAATGCAAATGTAATTTTACTGTGGTGAATATAATAATTAGAATCTACCTTGTATGCAGTTATAACTTCAAAGTTAAAACTACATACATTGCAAATTAACAACAGCAGAGCTCTTTGGGTTGACCTGCATCTCTGGCAAGCTCAGAATGCACTCACAGTAGTGCGTTCTGAGTGTGTGCGTACACCATGCGAAAGTACATTCTTTTAAGGACAGCTGTAGTACATACTAAAAGTAAACAGATAAAAAATTGGACTGAACGCATCCTAAGACTCAAAAGAATCACGAAGGTGCATGTTTTTCTTCCAGGGGCCACAAAGCTAACAGCAGAATCAGATGTCAATCACGCGCAGCTGTCCCCTGCCACACAATTCTGATGTAATCAACTCAAGTGGAAACACCTGCATGGATATGTTTGGACTGTACTGCAGCCACTACAGTCTGATGTTTTCATAGTGATGGAAGGCTTTCCTTTTATGGCAATAACTGTAAGGAAAATGTTAAGACACGGAAGGTGAAAATGGCAAAATCACTGTTTCAGTGTCAGCGCTGAATACCAGAGGAATATTCTCTCAATGCCCATGCATGAGCTGCAGTTTGAGGCCACAGGCTCTGCTGTGAGAGCTTAAGCACTGTGCCTCTGGTGATCATCCAAAATTTACATTACTCAAGTTAAGTGCGTGTATAAAAATAAGATGGCACGCAAACTTGGAATGGCTGATGGAGCTGTATCCACTCCCTCACCTTCTTCCGGGGACAGCCAACGGGCTGCTGCCAGTGCGTGTGATGCCATGTTCTGATTGGTTGGAGGAGGAGGAGCTGGAAGACCTGGCCTCATTGAGTGGATGTGAGAGGTGCTCGTCTAGAGGGTTCTGTTTATTCCAAACAACCATCTGAGGGGAGGAGGTGGTGCCTTTTCTCCTGAGGGGAGGAAGAACACATCAGCATCCACAAAGTGTGCAGTACTAGCAGCTTGTGATAAAAGTTTGCTTTCAATTATGATGGGATATGAAAAACAGCTTTTTACTGATTGAAATTAATTTTGATTGACTTGAAGCACAATCATAAATTAACAGTTCTTTCTGAAAATCGACTGAAATGGAAATATTTGGGAAGATTGCCATTTCTTTTTTCTGACATTCATCCGAAGGCCCTGTTATAGTGCTACATAATAAAATTGTTTGTCATTTACATGTCATTAATTAAAATGAGACCGCTGTGCTGGCAGAGTGGGGATCTGGAGTGGCGGCAGAGATCTGACAAAAACAAAAATGAACCTGGCTCATTTTGAGACAATGTCATCCAGCTACACACTATTTTGGAAAGTCAAGTACAAGCAAGTGCAAGTGCACAGTCCTGGATGATTCTGCACCATAAATCACCAAAATGTATTTCTACTGTTAACCTCAACACTGAGCACGCGATGCCCACTCTAATGTCATCCCTAAGCACTGACCCCTCACACATTTGCGGTCGTCTCTTTCATCACCGTCGTCAGTATCTGAGTGTTGTGTGAGATTTTTCTGCACACAAGAAATTTCTGACTGCTTCATAATCTAGAGTTTGTTATTTGCTACCTGTTAAAATCCGTATTTGTGACTTCTCTGTTTTGTTTATTTTTCTTTTTTTCTGACCTGAAATGCCGCTGTTATCACCATTTTTACTTCACACCGCGGTGCAGAGTTGTGGGCTTACAGAAAGTATGCATGAAGGCTTCAAAGAGTTGGACTTCCTGGATCATATTTCATCATTCATTCATTCGCACTAGCATCTGAAGTGACTAGTGCTGCACGTTATATTGACACTAATAAAGTATCGCAATACCCTGTCATTAAAAATGGTGCAATACCCCGTTTTATTAGTATTGGTACCTAAGAGAAGAGCCAGGGTTTCCAACACATTCATTTATTTGTGGCGTCCCACTAAAATGAAAAATCTGCTGCCATGTCTTGATTTACTACTTTTGAAGCTGGTTTCTTTTAGCCTGGTGAAACCATCCTGATCTCACGAGCTCATATTCTATTTCGCTCCGCAGATCAGTCTGGCTATGCAATCATTAAGGCGCATTCTGGCATCGGTAAAAGCTTACCGGGCCAGTCACAACCGTTTATTACTTTGGGGCGGGTTATTTGAAATCACATCATCAGAAGAGGGACAAGGAGCGGAGTGAATGCATTTCATAAACAAATGACCTTGGACCACTACAATCTAATCACTTCATCCTTGAGTCCAAGTCAGCATTTGTGCCAAATTTGAAGAAATCCCCTCAAGGCGTTCTTGAAATATTGCGTTCACAAGAATGAGTCATACAAGGTCACAATGACCTTGATCTTTGATCACCTAAATTTAGTCATTTCACCCCTGAGTCCAAGTGGACAGTTGTGCCAAATTTGAAAAAAAATCCTTCCTGGCGTTCTTAAGGTATCACATTCACGAGAACAGGATGGATGGGCAGATAGACAGGCCAACAACAAGAAAACATCATGCCTGCAGTTACAGTGATCATCAGCGCAGAAGCATTAAAAAAAAAAGAAAATAAATCCAAAAACCTCAAAATTTAGAGAAGGGGCACAGACAAACAGGCAAGATAAAAAAAGAAAAAGAAAAAAATCTTACAGTGTGTGTGCAGCTCTCCGCTTTCACTATTTGCAGACATAGTGGGAGAGGCATGGCTACAAATACAAGTGCTCTTGTTGACCTATGGCTTGTCAACAAGGCAGACTCACAAAGTGCAATACGGCATCATTTCATTTACACAGCCAACAGTCAGGGCAGGCCCACAGACACTACAAAGCCGGTCTGTAAAAGATGTTTTAAACCTACGCAGACTAAGGGAGCTAACACGTCCAACTTGGCAAAGCACCTCGTAGACAGACATGCTGAGCTGTTTACAGAGCAGCGGGTTAGTGAATGTGATAGATAATATAAATAGTCAGATACAATTCAGGGCAATGTTTTTATTTTGTGACTAGTGAACTTTTTTTTTCCCTCAAAGTGTGAAGGGGCAATTAAGGGCATTGATCACCGCTGGCTAATTTGGCTTTATCATGGCAAACATCTTTATAAACAAACACAACGTTTACATTGGTAATATTAAATTTACAATATCTTGCAATTAAAAATCAGATGTTCACATGTAAACAGATCCACAACACCAGTTATATACTATCAATTTACACTCAGTCCTGGTAATGGTAATCATGGCATGTCCATTTTTGTCAATTATTACTTTTATTACTGGAAAATGTGCTTGGTATAACTCAGATCCTCCACCAAGGAGGTGTACTTATTAAACACTGTTTAATAAAGCCCTGTCTCCACCAAACACTTTTGGTATGGTACAACCAAAAGTTACCCTTCAGACGTGGTACCTAGACCCTAGGTCTGTTAAGTGTTTCCACCATTAACAGTACTCTTAATTGTGGGCCGGGCTGTTGTCACTCACTGCACTGTCCAGCACTTGGTGTATTTCCTCTTCAGCAGTGACACAGAGGGAAGTCTGCACCTCATTTATCGACCACAGAACGAGGCTGCAAGCCAATTTCAATAACAAAATAAAACAGGCTGCAGTGAGAGTCTCTCTCCATGGGATATTTAAAAATAGCAGGTTCGTGCATTTAGTCCTTCTCAGGCATGTACAGGGGTTTAGTGTTGCTGGAGCCCATGGGAGCAACACTCCACAACACTTTTTTTCTCCAGGTGAGGATTAGAATATATGCAATTAACATAATCTGATCAAAACTGAAATATGATTTCAAACACTTAAAGATCCACTCATTACGAAAAATGGATGTCACCCAAGAGAGACAATAAAAACTAATGGAATGGACAAAGTTGTCATATTGAAATTTAAGATGTGCTGATGGATTCCCGTCATTAACTCATGCATTGAGTAACGCTACAAGTAAATTTTCAACCTTAAAAGTTGCGGGCAGAGAGTTAAATTATTTTTTTCTCAGTCTATAGCTGCTGCGAGAGGAGTGACCGTCTGCTATTGACCAATGAACAGACTGCAGTGTTTCTAGCTCCACTTTTTAGTACCAGCTCTGTGTCTTAGGTACCCCAACAGAGGGGGGACCAAAGATAGGAGCAGTTTTTTGTTTTGTTTTTTTGGGTTTTTTTTTTAAAGATATGTTTTGGGGCTTTTTAGCCTTTAATGGATAGGACAGACAAGCGTGAAGGGGGGAGAGAGAGAGGGAGTGACATGCAGCAAAGGGCCACAGGCTGGAGTCGAACCCAGGCCGCTGCCGCAACAGCCTTGTACATGGGGCGCCTGCTCTACCACTAAGCCACTGACACCCCGATAGGAGCAGTTTGTAACGGTTCCATTGGTACCTTCCACAATTTTTCAGTGGAAACAGAGAAAATGCACACCAAATTGAACTGAATCGGTTGCAAGCGGTTACTGAATCTGGTTGCAAATATAAAATTACGATTATTTTTGCTTGGGGTATGCGAAATGTCATTTCGTTTTTGTGCTGCGCATAAAAATGACAAATAAAGAAGTTCAGTTCAGTTCATAGCATTATATATGACAACACAGCATCCAGTTGCTAATGACTAACAGCCTACTGTAGCGTAGCCTCTGAAACATTAACGTTATCTTCCTTGTGCGTTTCCACTTACTAGTAATGTTAACGCTACTATCTAACGTTAGCACTGTAACCTTATTCTAAAACTCATCAGTCATCACTGACTCCGGTTGAGTTTTAAAAGTCCGGGGTTGCATTTGACTTGGTTGTAACGTTACACTCACTCTCCTCTTCCGTGTATCTAACATTACCTTGCCAACGCCTACGTCTATCATAGGCGTAATGAGGACGTATGCTGTGATCCATTTACGTTGCTATGAGCGGTGAGACTCAAGATGATGTCGTAACTTCCTGTTTAAATTGGCAATATGCGGCCCCGTTTGTGTTTGTACCATTTACGACCTAAACGTAAACAAAGATGGATGCCTCCAAGAAAGCAGTCCTCACTATTGCAGTAGCGGAGCCTTTATTATTAGCAACACTGCTAGATACTTTCACCAACACCAACCGATAAACAACACATACACGACATTCCATGCACAACAACACATCATAAAGCATTCCCATAAGGCATTATAATGTGTACGAGTAATTAAAATGAGGACTCAGATTTGCTAAACAGTAAAAATAATAGGAAAGAGCAGAGCCACTTATGGTAAATATAGAGCGCAGCCATCTTTGCTTTCGTCAGTCTTTCGAAACTCGTAGTTCGTATGAGACCGCTACTGGTAGAACCGCCTCAAAGAGGCGTGTCACGTCGTGTCGCTGCGTAATTTTGCGCAGCTTCCTGTCTTTCCTACCGTCTTACTAGCAGTAAGATCTATATGGAACACACCAGTAATGGAGGAGGGGGGGTAGGCCTTTGGAGGGAAGTGGAGTTGCAGGAGGAGGGGGATGGGACTTTGGAGGGAGGCGGGAGTTGAGGATGTTCAATTTTTTTACAAGTGCTGTGTGAAATGCAAGAAAGGTAAGAGTAGCTTTAAATAGATTCAATGCTTCAATGCACATCCTTGGTGGAAGTTTGCCCTCTACTGAAAGCACATTTTCTAGTTTTCTGTTTAGTCAGATTATTTCCTGATGTTTTAGGTTTTGGTCATGGTATTATTTTAGTATCTGTATTGAGACATTTAGGGAGGTACTGCATCTTAGTCATAATTTGGCATCATGAACTTTTTTGTTGCAGATTTTGTTTGCAAGGCCTAGGAGAGAAGACAGAATATTTTGTTCAAGAATGAGCTGTTATAGTATGTTTGTTTCTTTTTTGTTATTTTGAAATGAACTGAATTGTTATGAATTATCTGTGAATGCTGCAACTATCTCTTTTGGTGTCTTATAAACCCATGAGGGTTGGGCACTTTTAGGTGCATGACACAGGAATAAAACTAACTAACTAACAACACTAGAAGCATCGCACCCCCACCAATGCAGCCCCTAGCGTATTTTTTTGTTGTTGTAAGCAGTGCTGTTTTCAGCAGTGCTTACAACAACAGTGAGATACACAGTGAGACATACATGTATGTCTGCGTGTTGTTCATGGAAAAGCTTAAATTTTGACAAACTGAACCAATAACTTGTATAAATAGGTGTATCTATCAACTTCCAAACCACACAATTAAAACATTTTTTAAAAGAAATGATTCCCTGAATTTTGGGAGCCTGTGTGTGATACTGACCAGCTGGAGGCCTGGGGTTGGCTGGACAACAGGTCCACGGTGTCATTGGTGAGGCTGGAGGCACCGCCCACATCCTCAGTGATGAGGGAAAAGTCACTGCTCAGACTGGTCACACTGCCGCGATCCCTCGGCTCTGAAACCAAACACACAGCAGGGCTGTTCATTCAGCTCCTAACTCAGTAGACCTTTTACATCGCAGACATTTTGAAATATCACAGCAAGCAAACCTCAGGTCGGTGTACAGAGAGTTGAAGTGTGAACTTCCAGGTTCTTTCACAGAAGTAAGAAAGCCTCGATCAAAATCCCACTGACATTTGCAACAATGCTAAAAGCTCCAGCGTCAGAACATAATTTTACTCAACAGTATGTCATATGGCTCACTTCATAGTTTAGATAAGAACTGTAGTTTTTCTTTCTTTCTTTTTTTTAAATATGTAATATGGTTTATTTGAAATTCTGTGTACAACATTCAGAGCACTGATATATCAGTCCCTCCAGGATGTTGCAATGGCAACAATTAACACAAATTCAGCCAATACCCGTGAATTCTGTGCAACCTTGCAATTTTATCCAATCACCACAACTTCACTGCAAATTTTACCATTTAAAACAGGTAAAATCTCATTTAATTATAGAGCTGTGCGCAGCTTATTGATTCGCTCAGCCCTTCTCTCCCTCTGTTTATCATGACACTACTGCTGAGGGACCAGCAACTGGGACAGGGTGACGCACACAGTGACAGGGCTAACTGTTAGCATCACACAGGCAATGTTACCCAACGTTATTAACAAGTTTAACAACAGGGTTGAGCCATTACGGTGTCAGTGTTAACAGCTTGGTGTTGGATGTTAACCGCTGCAACAAAATACGATGAGTAGCAGAGGGATGAGATCACGATGTGTTGTGTTAGCTCCTGCTAACCTGGCAGAGAGAGCAAGAGGAGAGCAGCTCATGGAGGTGGTCCTACAGTGCTGCTTCAAACTGCACAAACAGCTGACCACCACCCTCCACTGCTTCCAACCCCCCCTACTGTTACAAATAGTTTCTAATTTTGTGGGAAACACTGACTGCTCATGATAATAACCTCTGAATCCGAGATTACAATTTTCACTTGCCCCCGCAATTACATTGCCAAAAAAAAAAAAAAAAAAAGCAACATGCATCACAATTTCTTTTCTTTCTTTCTTTCTTTCTTTAGAAACGCTGCCATGAAATCAGGCATTTCAGGCTGCAACAATCACAAAAAAACCTGAAGGGACTGATATAGTAGCAAACGGCATCCTGTTGTGATCTGAGCTTCTCTGTTCTTTGCCGCAAATGCATTTTAGTACATGTGAGTCCCTATGTGTGTATCCTTCTGGCTAATTAATTGCCACCTCTCTGCATTGTGCTCCTACAGCGGTTACTGCTGATAATGCTGATGGCATCATCGCTGAAGTGTAGTGCCCACCCTCCGGGTCCCCCAAAGGTTAACACAGTTAACTCTGTCTGTATTTGGCACCACTCATGGAAATAGAACTATTAGCTGAGTAGTTTCCAAAAAAAAAGAGAAAAGGGAAAGAAAGCGAACTGACTTTGTAAATATAATATAATTTAAAAAAAAATCAAACACTGCATAAGAGAGACATGAATCAAGAGAGGGAGGGCGGGACTCACAGAAACTTAGTACGTTTACATGCACAGGGTGGTCAACCTACAGCTTTAGCTCGACTTGGCCATTTCATCTGACTAGTGTCCTTGTCCCAGTGTATAAGCACGGGAAGGGAATCAATTTATTGACTGAAGTATGTTCAACTCCACTACGATAGGTGGTGATATACGCCCTTTCAGCTTGTTAGTACTGGACCTTTTTCCAGCTGACCTATTAGGTCACAGACCAAACAATCGACAACCAAGTTAGCTACAGTTAGCTAGCGGCAAACTGGTACCATGGTGGACAACTTTACAGCACTGTACATTTAATCTGTCCAAAAATGCACTGCTCTGGATGTAGATTTCACCATGTTGTTACCAGCTTCTTCTCCTGTTACGTATTTAATGCTATTCGACTTCCAGGTCAAAGCTCAGGCGAAACCAGTTTGGGTCCACCTGACTGTATACATGCAGGAGTAAATCGACTGCTAATCACATTATCTGGCTGCGCTAAACCGACTTTAAGAAATTAGATTCAGTATGTCCTGCAGTTGGACTAACATGTTTACATGTATTTTAAAAGTATGATTTTAGTCGGGCTTACACAATACATTGATTTTCTCTAATGTCATGTAAGCGAACTGATTGTGTTTTCATAGGGCCAAGAATTTGAAGCTACGCCCCTGCCTAGACCTTTGCAGGTAATACATCACAGCTCAACAGATGAGAGTCAGGGCGTAGCAGTTTATTCAGACATGTCTGTAATGAAAGCAGGACAGAGAGGAAAGAACACTGACTTGAAGAGAGCGCTGGTAAATGTTATAGATATAGACGAAACATGAAACCAAGTTATGATGACGTAAATACCCATGCTGCAGCACTTGTATTTCTTTCATATGAGCTATAGTTTTTCTCTGCTCGCAGAGTGAGTGTTCATAAATCCCAAAGGGTTCAGCTCCTTACAGCAACAGCTGTAGTGGAGAAGATTTGTCTCAGACTGTGGAAAGAAACGCTGAATGTGAGATTGCATTAAATTACAGAAGCTAGTGGAACAGAGACTAGCCGGGTCATGATATCATGACCTTGGCTCTCTGTTATAACATTAACATTAATGATAGCTGCATTCTACCGAAACAAGGTATTGTACATGCTGGAAAAGCTTACAGGTACACTTAATGTAACTGAGCAATTCTCATTAGTCTGCTGTAAAAAAAGAAAAAGAAAAAAGAAAAAATCAATACTTCAGTGTCCCACACACACTTAGGATAGCCTGCGCAGTATTATGGCCCTTCAGAGATATATTCTGAACAACTGTTTTCAGCTGCTTTTCTCTTCTTTTCCTCCTCTAGTTGTGCCAGAAGTGTCTATAAATGTACTAACAGAAATTATAAGGCATCTATGGCTGTGAAAAGGATAAACTACCACATAAAGCAGTATACTAATGCACATGCCAGACTCTACTGAAGGTTAAAAGGCTGCAGACATAAAGGTTTGTGACGCAAGATGTTTTGGAATCAAGCCTTGCGGTTCTCTAAAGAGATGAAAGCACTGTCTCATCACCCAGAGTCTTACTGCTTTGTCTCTGGCCCGACACTGTCTGTGCTCGCAGCACTCCAAACCTTTGTTATTCCTCATTGCATCAGACCAGAGGCAAGTGGCAGAAGCTCCCAAAGCTGCCACAAGTACGCCACCCCCCCAAAAAAAGGAGGAAAGATGATATAACAAGCAGGACTCAGATAAAAAAAATAATGCCACATTTAAGACTTTCCCTGCACACGTTTGTAACTTTTTTATTAAATGTTAAAAGCTCAAAAGGAAAATGTGGGTTTCTATAGTCACTGTGAGTGCTTTCATACCAAATCTGTTTGGTTCGGTTAAAACAAACTCATGCCCATTTACACAGTTAGTTAGTATGGTTCATTTGGGCTGATGTGAAAGCAGTCAAACGACCCCTGGTGCAAAAAACAAAACAACCGTACCAAGATAAAAAGGTGGGTCTCGCTTTTTAACGGCTTGTTTGCGCCAGTGTGAAAGAAAACGAACCAATCCATCTCCTGATCCTGATCACCCTTAGAATATTACCACCAATACCCAGTTCCATGACACACCAAACTGAAGCATGTTACCTTTAACAACAAGAAATCCCAGGTGAAATGTAACTTTCTGTACAGGAACACCAACGTGTAGCTGACAGTAAAAAAGTAGTCACACTACTCCAATCAAACACACCAGTACAGTGCCCAGACATGGGGGACTTGAGTTACATGACTTAACCCAAGTCCAACTGAGGCTGACTGATGAAAGACTTGACTTGAGACTTGACTTTGACTTGAAACAGATGACTTGAAAGGACTTTACATTTTTATTTAATATTTGTATTTTTCTAGACATTGAGAAGTTACGTTTTGCTTTTAAAATATGATGATGCATATGTTGCAGCGGGAGACGACCCATTGGCTGATATTCGTACGGACACACTCTACCACAGCTCTCCTCGGAGGAATGGCAGTATGAACAGTGACATCATGAGCTTCACTGTGTGCTTTTATTCAGTTCTATCTGCTTGATACATGTAGTTAGGTTTTCAATAACTCATTTAGTATTGAAGGTGCTTTGCAACCAGCGACACACTGTCAGCACCAGGCCGTTATACGAACACACAGTCACCACTGTGAGAGCCGATACATGCACTGCCAGCTTCACATGCCCCGGCTCTCTTATTTGTACGAGGTTTTGATACTGCAACAATGCTTAACAACTGCTCCTGCCTGCTGTTCCAACATAAGTTCACTATCTGTGAGTGTGTGTGTATGCAATTGCCGTGAGCATCCATGCGCCATGAAATAGTTTCCCCTGTGACTTTTGTTTTCTTTTTGCCTCCCATTGGTGCTCAGCTCGTGTTTGGGGACTATTACAGTGTGTTATTATCTCACCTGCTCTCTCAGAGCAGCAGGTATGCTATGTGAGTGGAGACTTTCACCGTGACCAGAGGGCTTAGAGCAGGAGAAGAAGTATTTAAATCCTTTACTCTGGTAAAAGTAACTAATACTAGCCTGTAAAAATACTCTGTTACAAGTCAAATTCCTGCATTTAAAATTTTTTTTTTTTTTAAGATATCTTTTTGGTCATTTTGCCTTTATTGGACAGGACAGGTAAGCATGAAGGGGGGAGAGAGAGAGAGTGACATGCAGCAAAGGGTCACAGGCTGGATTCGAACCCGGGCCGCTGTGGCAACAGCCTTGTACATGGGCGCCTGCTCTGCCACTAAGCCACCGACACCCCATTTAAAATATTATTTAAGTAAAAGTATGTAAGTATAATCAGGAAAATGTATTTAAAGTATAACAAGTAAAAGTACTACAAAATGTTCCCTGTGACTGTAGTCTACTACAATATGTCATCTTATTAGATGATTCTAACTTGTGCATTAATGTAAAAGCAGGATTTTACTGTTGTAGTTGATTGAAGTGGAGCTGATTTTGAACTATTAAAGGGATAGTTCACCCAAAAATGAAAATTCAGCCATTATCTACTCACCCTCATGCTGAGGAAGGCCCTGGTGAAGTTTTAGAGTGCTCACATCCCTTGCGGAGAATGGCAGACGGCGCCCCAGACTAACGTCCAAGAACACAAAATTGAACCCACAAAATATCTCCAACATGCTCATCCATAGTGATCCATGTGTCCTGAAGCCCCGACATAAAAATTGTTTTGAAAAACGTCATATGAACTCTGTTTTTAG
>NC_065529.1:10069847-10086156 GCF_006386435.1 Epinephelus moara
GATGCCTGCACTTGAGAATCTGGACATCAGTACTGACGAGACTGCTGCTCTTCAGAGACTGTGCATCACCGATCACCCTGAGCGCGCACACGTGAACGCAGAGCACACAGAAGCAGTCAGAGCTACAGGCTACAGTGAGGCTAAAAACAGAGTTCATATGATGTTTTTCCAAACAACTTTTTATGTCGCGGCTGCAGCATACATGGATCACTATGGATGAGCATGTTGGAGATATTTTGTGGATTCAATTTTGTGTTCTTGGACGTTAGTCTGGGGCGCCGTCAGCCATTAGGTGTGCTAGCCGCTCCCCCCGCTGATCTCCGCAAGGGATGTGAGGACTCTAAAACTTCACCAGGGCCTCCGTCGGCATATGGGTGAGTAGATAATGGCTGAATTTTCATTTTTGGGTGCACTATCCCTTTAACTAATGACTATATTCATTATGGGCTTATCTGCTGATTATTTTCTCCATTAATCGATTGATCGTTTAGTTTGTGGAAATTCTGGAAAAAGTGAGAGATAGCGTCACACTTACCAGAGTCCAAAGTGACATCATCACAAAGTTTGTTTTGTCTAACCAACAGTTCAAACCTCAACATTCCACCACTGGTTGCAGTTTATTATCTTCATGAGTTTGTGAGTATGACTTGACTTGTGACTTGCTTGATTTATAGCAAGGTCTCAACGTGACTTGATTTTTTGACTTGAGATTAAAATACTCTGGGAATACTACTAACTCACCTCACAGGCCACCATCCAGAGATAGCGTTAGCCACTGACAGCCACGAAACCCACTCTGCTGAAAAATCAACCAACACTGGACCTAGGTAGCTTGACAAAACTACCATCCAACTCTGAGAGAGCTAAGAAAATAACACAGTCCATCATCTACTTCATGTGCAAAGATCTGCGTCCATACAGCGTTGTTGAAAATGAAGGCTTTTGTTACATGCTAAAAACACTGGAACTCAGGTATGTGACTCCGTCCTGACGTTTTTTACCAACACAGCTCTGCAATGGAGTGAAGCATAACGCTGAGGAATCTTTGAGTCCAGCAGGAAGTGTGGCATTAACTTGTGACGCCTGGACTTCAAGGTCAGAGGATTCATATGTGACTATAAAGGTACATTATCTCACAGAGGACTGGTGACTGCTGTCTCACGTTCTCCAAACTAGAGCTGTACACGAAAGTCACATCTGAGCAAACATTGCAGACCTCCTGCAAAATGCAGCACAAAGATGGAAGATTGCCCATAAAAACCTTGTCACTGTAGCAGACAACGCTTCTAACATAAGTGTTGCCATTCAGTTAGCGGGATACCTGCATGTGAAGGGTTTCGCTCATGTGCTTAATCTGCCCTTGCAGAGGGCATTAAATCTGCCCACAGTTCAGTTTGTCAGGTGTATGCAGCATTTCTGACTATGTTGGTCAGTCTGTTTGCTTTGCATCACATTTTGCTGCAATGAAAATGATTAAAGTCAGACTGAAAACTTTATCTTATGAGGTAAAGCTGATGCTGACAAAGTTTTCCTTCGGGGGGAATAATTTGCAGTTGGAATAAAAGGTAATAGATTGCAATACATTGCCAGAGATTTCTTGCAATACTCAGCATATTGCAATACATTTAATATTGCAATACTGTGACCTAAGTGTAACAATATCTTATTGTGACCTAAATATCATGATAATATAGCATCGTGGGTCCTCTGGTAATTCCCACCCCTTCCTTCCTTATTAGATTAGTTAGAAAATAATGAGCTAAATAACAATGAGCACATCTATCAAAGGTCTATCAGAGGTACCCAGTCTGTGTGCCTGTGTGGAGTGTGGAGGGAGGAATGTATGAGACACACTGACTTACTTAACTGGCAGAGATCTTCCACAGTGAAATCACTGTCTTTGAAGTGGGAGTTCTTCCTTCTGAAAGACAGAAAAATGATGAAATAACATCAGAGATCTAAGACAGAGAAAGAACACTGGATTCACACAAATTATATTTTCCTACAGGGGCTGCATATTCACTGAGTTACTTATTTACTGTGCGAGTGTTACTACAAACCTTTAGCAGCTATAGCTTTATAATAAATACATTCTTGAATATGAAAAAGAAATAAAGAACGAAAGAAAGAACAAAAGAACGAAAGAAAGAAAGAAAGAAAGAAAGAAAGAAAGAAAGAAAGAAAGAACATGAAGGAGCATAATGACATGAAAGAAATGGAGGAACCCACCTCTGTTTCTTAACAGCAGAGAACTTCTCTGAGACAATGTGCTTCAAAAAATTGAAGCAAAAAAAGAAAATCTAAGAGAAAAAACATTTATCATCAGAGGAGAAACACAGCACTCGATAGTCAATCACTACACTTTTAGTTTGAGGCAACAGGCCAGTACGTGTCCTAATACACACTGTTCTTTCATATCAAACAGTCCTAAATACAGAGTAGTGAACTATAACTATAAAATGTCAGGATGTTTTGCTGCCTCTGACAGCAGCTGTAGACTGAGAAAAAATAATTTAATTTAATGGGCCGACTGCTAGCAACTTATAAGGTGGAACGTTACTTGTAACTTTACTCAATGCATGAGTTGATGACACGAATTCATCAGCACATCTAAAAATTTCAATATGACAACTCTGACCATTCCATTAGTTTTTATTATCTCTCTTGGATGACATACACTTTCAGTAATGAGTAGATCTTCAATCATTTAAAAATATATATTACTTTTGATCGCATTATGTGAAGTGCATATATTCTAATCCTGACTTGGAGAACAGGTAGCTATTAGTACCAGGTACAAAAAGCGAGATGAATGTGTCTAAAGGAACACTTTGACACACTTTGACTACATTTAATTTGGTTCTACTGATACTACTAATGGTGTAGACATTGATGTTTCTGCCACTTTGATACATTTCCCCCTCTGTGATTAGTGGCTGCGTATAAAATAGCTGCATAATAAAGAAGCCCTCTCCTTTTGATTCTCAGGGACTGACACCAAAATATAATGTTGATGTTTGAGATCACGATCACATAAACCTCTAGTGTGCTTGCAAATTTAGAGTCAAACTGATATAAGATTTATGAGGCAAATACCATCATTGATATTTAAAATAATTAGGAACTGGTGGACAGACTACAAATGGCATCATATCTGGGATTTCTGTTGCGACATTTCTCATGACCTACAGGCTAATATGTATGCCGAGCCATGTGATCGGCCAAACTCAGCCGATGATATTGGCCAGACCGATGTATTGATTGGGCTCTGCAGAAAGTATTGTTGTTGCACACGAAAAGGCTTCATAAATCCATATGTATATATTCACAAGTGCAACTGTGCAAACAACAGGTTGCAACAGGCTTCATCACTTTACAATAATCTTACACACAACCAACAAGAAACAGTCCTGATCATACATCCAACCCACATCACAGGTGCATACAGTGAGGGGGAGGGTCAAAAGTGCTGCAACTATTACTCTGACCAATACACAGTGCTTAGAGCAAAACATCAAAACAACCGCAACTTTCTTCCACCTACAACTTCTAAATCAAAATTTGTATCAACTGTACAAGCAAATAAACACAGGTCATGTGCACGACCTAAATTCACATCAACATCTCTTAATATACATTTCTCACTATTTTTGGAAATTAACTTTTTTGTCCACTTGCCACTGTGGCTGGCAGATTCCAGACTTTCCCAGCCACTTAATGTATTACCATCTAAATCTAGCAGCCACTTGCATATTCTACCAAGAACAATGAAAACTTCACCATCAACCACAGTAATTCTGAAAAGGGACTCTTTTTTGTACTGGTCAAACAGATGAGCTTTAGAAGTAAATACAAAAGAAAAAAAACAGTTCAATCTTTGTTATTAAAAGTTTTGGAGTAATGATTGCATCTTCAGCATATATAGTCTCCAAACAGTTATTTTAGCTACACAGCCATAATTCGGTCTGTGCTCTGCACATTCATCACCGTCTGGTTTGGATCTGCCACCAAACTGGACAGGAACAGACTGAAATGGACAATTAGGTGTGCAGAGAGGATTATTGGGACTGATCTTCCCTCCATCAAGGACCTATACAGGCCAAGGGTCAGGAAACGGGCAGGAAACATCGCTGTAGACCCCTCACACCCCGGACACAATCTGTTTAAACTCCTCCCCTCCGCTAGGCGCTACAGAGCACTGTTCGCCAAAACCACCTTTCACAAAGACAGTTTCTTCCCCAAGGCTGTCGCTCTGATGAACACCTAAATGGTCACAGAGTGGCAGGTCAAACAACACTGCATCCGTATAGTGTATATTTTTTACATTTGATATATATTTGTATATTGCATATTCTGTATATTCCACCTCTTGACTAGATTTTGAGTATTTATGTCAATTCTGGTACACTGAGAGCAAGTCTACTGGAGTCAAATTATCTATATGTACACACGTACTTGCCGAACAAAGCTGATTCTGATTATAAGGAAAAAAAATTTCCAGGTGCTCTACATAGCTATGACACAGCTGTATCCCCAATGCAGATGTCTATCTTAAAACAAAAACTGAGACTGCATTGTCCTGTAATGTCTGCAATGTTTTTGACATATTACTGTATTCAGACACAATTAAGACATAATTTTGTTTTGAATTCTGAACTGAGGGATCTATTAGTTTTTACCACTTCATTCCATTTATTCTATCATATGTTATTGTCAAATATTTTCATCATAGCTTTCTCAGAACATAACAAATTTTCATGTCTCTTCATCTAAAAATCGAACTGGTCACTGCTACAAATGCATTTTAACTTCAACAACTGTCCAAATAGAATTTTATCGATTGTTTAGGACAGGAGCATCAAACATACTGCATGCAAGCCAGAATCAGCCCATCAAAGGATCTAATCCGGTCCACTGGATGACTTAGCACACCTCATATTGATGCAGGCAAAGAGGTGGCAGGTTTCAGGAGCAAGTTAAACAGATGCTTTGTGTTTAGAGGCTTTTCCAGCCTGACCAAGACCATGTTTCAGAAAGCAGAGTTAACAAACTCTGTGTCTACCCCTGAACTCTGAGTTGATGAACCCTGAGATGGAAAACTTAGTTTTTGGTTCCAGAACAGCTGATCAGCGTCAGTTCACTCAGCTCTGAATGTGTTCACTCTGAGTTAAGCTTGGGTTATTGGTTGTTATTTGTTGTTAGTTATCAGTTATTCTGCAATAGTTTTACAGGTCCAGCCCACTTGAGATCAAAATGGGCTGTATGTTCCCCATGAACTAAAATGAGTTTGACAGCCCTGCTTTAACATAATGACTTGATGCTTGTAATATTGTGAGTCTATCAGTCTCCCCACAGTAAATAGAAACCATATCATCATTGGCATAGAAATAATGTAAAACTTAATGTAAAGACAAACTTACCTCCTCCCCTTTGGAGAGTCGATCTGGCAGCATGTGACTGAAAACAGATACAGAAAAATGTACTGCATTACATGCCACTTATTTATGTCAAAAACTAGAATTACCACCCCACAGTTGTATGCCTCTGCGTACCAGTCAAGTTTCTCTTACAGTTTATATCTACGTCCGTGAAAACATGGATGCTTCACACACATTTTCCTCCTGACAGCACAGGAGATCTATACAATCAGCACAGATTCAAGATTAGTGTCACCAATTCAGTATCTGACCAAATGTCTCCCCTTCTGGGGCGCCTGACCATGTGAGGACTCTAAAACTTCACCAGAGCCTCCCTTGGCATATGGGTGAATAGATAATGGCTGAATTTTCATTTTTGGGTGCACTATCCCTTTAAGATGTGAGAGGGTGTCACACTTCAGTCTTTTCAAAGTCTTCTAGTGTATGTGAGGCATAAGTGAGAAGAGGGTCTTTTGGAATTAGGGCAAACTGGCCCTTTAATTCAGCCGATCAAAGCATAAGTCAAGGACTTCACTGGGACTCAGAAAGTGCATGAGCACTGGAGCAGAATCTACTACATTCTCTTGAGAGGGGTTTTGTAACAGCTATTTCGGTGCTGTTCACAGTGTTTGTGGCCATGAAAGAGAACAGAAATCAATAGATCACTCCACAAATAACCTGCAGTCCAAATATGATTCAGTTGTGACTGATGAGGTGAAGTGCAGCAGCTCCAGCACCTCTGGGCACTCCCTTTGGCTCTCTGCTGTATCAACTCCTACTTCACTGATCTTTTCCTCTCTCTTTTACACACACACACACACGCACGCACACACACACACACACACACACACATGCACACGCACGCACACACACATGCACACGCACGCACACACTTCTTCTGCTTGGCCAATGTCTCAAGAGCTTGGGCAAGCCTGCTGATGTATAATTACATGAGCTAGCTGGCAGTGAAGGGGCTTTTTATGAGACTGCCTCTGATGGGTTCAAATTGGAGAAATCGTGCTGTTAATTATAAAAGCAGAACCCCAAGAGAGGGTGTTTGCATATGTGTGTGCACAGATAGAAAATGTGGAGAGTGGGAGAATAAAAGATGTGGTCAACATGTTGTCCTGACCTCCCTCTCCCACTGCTTCACCAGTCACTTTTCAATTATGCGTCGCAGACAAACATAGTGCGTTTCCAACCAGATGGCACTGAGGAGTCGCAAATGCACCTCTAAAGTATTCATGCCAGTTAATGCGGCATGAGTTAAGGCTCACCGTGAAGTCATGAAATTATGATAGTGATGATGTAAATGATTATTTTTACCCGAAGAGGAACCAGTCGTAAGCGATGGTCAGATACAGGATCTCGGCCGGCTCCAGGCTTGCATGAACGGCGCCGTCCTGTGAAAAATACATGGAAAGAATGAGTCAAACATCTCAATGATCTAAAACATTGTGTAATACATTAAATGCTATGGGGCCGATAGTCTCACGCAGCTCTGGGCACCAAAATTGGATTTCTTATTCTGCCTGAAAAGGGCTCTATATTGTACAAGTGTGGTCTGTGGTTTTATAAGAAGCTTTCAGTATGGACCACATCTTGAGAAAAGGATTACATATTCATGACATAAAGGTTCTTTTTTTAGTAAAGGCAATGAATACAGAAGAGGCTAATTAAAGAGTGTTTGAAATGGTAAATTAGTTGTATATGGAGACGTATGAATAAGGAGGGGGGCTGAGGCCCAGGCAGATGGATTCAGTGTGGAATTACTGAAGTCACTAATGAATGTTAGAGGGGCCAAATGAGCTGCCGGGTGACTGGCTGTCATGTGGAGAGACACCAGGGGAAAATAGAGGAGCTGAAAAGACAGGAGGAGAAAAAAGAGGAAGAACTTACTGCCCACAGGGAGAGCCTGAGGAGGGACACAAACAGAGGCGTTCGGTCCCAGCCAGATATGCAGTGCACCAGGAGGCCACTCTCATCTGAAACAACACACGACATCACCTTCAAGATTATCAGCAACACTGCAAAGGGCTATATAAAATAGCCATTGTATGTTATCATTTAAAATAGTGAAGCTTTTAAAGAATTTAAAGGAATACTTTTCCCACAAAATGACCATTTATATATATCAATTACTCACTGCTTGTTTCCTCGAATTTTTTAATTAAACTTTTTCTCGTATATCTCCACAGTGAATGCAGAATCCAAAACAGATAAACATTCTTCAGGAATTTAAGTCGTCAGGGTCCAAATTTAACAATAGCACTATTATATCAAAACATCTGTTCCCATATGGGTTTGCTACCTTCTTCTATTTTACAGTATCTTAATTTAAAGAGGATAGTAACTTGTAGAAGTGACTCTTTTTTGTAATGCCATTTTGGGGTATTTACTGACATATGTTGCAAAACAAAACTTATAAGTCTCTTCAACTTGTGTTAACTTCAGACCTTATTTCAGATATCAAACAAAACAAAACTTATTTGCAGGTTTTAGGACTCATTCCTGGACCACTCTATGGATGGTTAGTTCTGAAAGGGTGCTAAACCACTCGTGTGTACGGAGATCATTTTTATTTTAAATTGCCGTTTAAAAATGAAAACATGCAAGTGTGGACGTGCTATCTATCAACAATTACTTCATTATGATAAGTTAAGCAAAAAACTTGGTAGTTTTTCGTTCTTTCATTGATCTTTTTACAGCTCATTATTCAGTCTCTACAAAGCATTTTTAAAAATGCCTAGGAGACTTGTATTTAGTTTAGTTTATCAGTTTATTGGTTAAAAAACATACATTACAACATTTTAGATTTTCTCTGTGTGACTGCAAATTGAAAATCTTTTATATTCAGAGAGCATTTTTAAGGCCTCACTTTGATGTCTGCTGACTAAAAATTAGGCTTTAAATTTTCTTGCCTACACGAATAATCAAAAAAAGAAAACAATAAGCAGATCAGTCTTTTGTTGCAGTTCTTTCCCTTATTCTAATTTGAACCCAAGCCTAAGTCTCAATTCTAAACCTTTACACTTAATAAAAAACCTAATGTGATCCTACTCCCACAAACACATCCTCCACCACCACCACCACCACCTACCATCGCTGTTGATGATGTGGAGCAGCAGCTTCAGGTAGTTCTGGGTCTGCTCCACCAGGTCCCACGACTGAACAACACACAACACACAACACACACACACACACACACACACACACACACACACACGTAAGGGAAAATACACCGTTGGTACAACAAAGGAAGACAATCATTGGTTGCACAGTAAGGTTGTAAAACAGACAAGTTAAAGAGATAGTTTGGATCTTTTGAAGTGGGTTTGTATGGGGTACTTATCCATAGTCAGTGTATTACATACAGTAGATGTCAGTCAGCATGCTCCCACTTTGGAGAAGCGGGCTGGATTCTATAACAACTATGTTTAGAGTATTTTTACTGCTTTACCTTACCATCAGCGATTTCACACGGGGAACTGAAGATGTTATATTGCTCTTTTCAAAGCCAGACTGCATCAATAGAACAGTAATTTAACATCGCCG
This sequence comes from Epinephelus moara, assembly GCF_006386435.1. Lineage (NCBI taxonomy): Eukaryota > Metazoa > Chordata > Actinopteri > Perciformes > Serranidae > Epinephelus > Epinephelus moara. The sequence continues at coordinate 10,078,820 of NC_065529.1, forward strand.
AACATAGGAGCCGCTGGTCTACCGTTGCCTCATTCAGCTAGTTTGTTTGCATTATTGCGAAATTTGGTGTTAAAGGGTTAGTTTGGATTCACCAAAGTCATACAGTGACACCCACTAACTGACTGATCAAGGCAGCAGTGACCAGCAGCTCCTGTGTTCAGTGAGCCAAAATGACTCAATGGGCAAGTGGCATTAATGAGAGAAATAATGAGGAACTGAGGCCATTGACAGCTTCACTGTCGGAACAGGCTATCTGACATTACGGTAAAGCGGTGAAAGTACTCTAAATATAGTGTACACTTCAACTAATATTGATTGTTTTTTGGTTGGACTTTTTTTCAGGTGGCTAAAATACACATAGCTGCTGACCCCATGCACAGCAGTACATTGCTTAGTTACCGCTGCTGGCACTGCTGCTGCCTCTCTAAACTGGGGGCGAGCTGACTGACATCTACTAAAGGTAATGCACTGGCAATGGACAACTACCTCATAACGACCCTGCTTCAGGAAATCCGAACTATCCTTTTAAATTTACACTAAGCATCTTAGACCACACTGTCTGGCAGTATCGGTATACAGGTTATTCCAGCTGTTTGTTTGACCAAATGAAATATTCTAGCACAAGTCTCTGTTTTTTATGGCTGCACTACTATTGTATACACATTTCTCCAAAATTCAGCTTCACATATATATTTGGTATTTTTGGAATCTAAAATAAAGTTATGTGGGTTTGAACAATGTTTGGCAGCACATGGTGAGTCAGTGAGGTTTAAACCACACTGGAACTATTATTGTAAGCGTGCAGTGGTTATGAATCACGACCAAAGCACTCTGCAGGTTGGACAACAGATGGCACTGACGCACCACAAATAGTACAGAGACAGAGTGAGTCAGTGTGTGTACACTGAGGACAACAGAGTGAAGCCATGTAATAAGAAAAGGGGCACTAACCTGGTATCGAGTCCAGTCAATGTTCAAGTTCTGAGTAAAGCACAACGGGATTGTCAAAGGAGCGTCCACATAGTCCTGTCAGTGGAGACAGTGTCATCAGGTTAATAAGACAAAGCCATGCTACTGTATGATCACAGAGTGAAGACTCACAGAAGTTTCTATACCTGATTCCAGTTGAACACCAGGCCCTCAGCTGTGTAGTCTCTGTCTTTGTAGTCCTTAAAAAACTCACACCCTAAAAAAGACAATAAACTAGAATTACCACCCCACAGTTGTATTAGTCCACGCACCAGTCAAGTATCTTTAACAATTTACATCCATGTTTGTGAAAACATGGATGCTTCACATAAATCATTTTATACATTTTAAAAGATCATAGTCTTGACTAATAAACCTTATAAGGGGCCAACCACTGGGATCTGAGGTTACATCTGAAGGAGCTAACGTCTTACAGAGTTGACAAAAAGTTATATATTAATTTATTTGCACTTCAGTCATGGTGGAGAGCCTTTTTCATTTTTCAGAGTTGCTAAGAGCTCTCTTAATGCTCATCAAAATATTCATTATCTTATTCAGTTTTGATTTAGAGGGGCTACGGAGTTGACCTGTTGTGGTTGAGACACACCTTATAGCAATATTAGTTATTACATTTATCAAAAAATAGAAAGCTGACCAGTGCTTGAGCTGCATTCCCACCTTTTTGGAAACCAGGAAGCAAGAGTCCTTGTAAAATAGCTAACCCCATTTATACCTGATTTAATGATGTTTTGTAGAAATCTGACAGAGTTGACAAAAATCTGGGACACATCTTTAAAGGTCAAACATTTTCACAACAAATACATTTTAAAACAAAGATGATTATAATACATTTTGACATCAGAGTTATCCGGACATACTGTTAGTTATAGATTTTGAAGGCTTTAAACACATTTTTTAATTGTTTGAAGTTGTGAATTCTTGTCTAGAACAAGGCTGTTTTCTGGCACAGGGCAAGTTTAGAAGTTAGAAAAATGAAAGCAGATCAAAATATTTTATAAAAAATATTTATTTCATATATAAATCCTTTTAAAATAATGTTTCACACCAAAAATTAAATTAGTGTGTTGATAAGTTACAATTATAAGGTTTTTTTTTGGAAGGACACAATTTGTCCCACTCCTCAAAAATGGGTGAAATAATAATAATTGGCCCATTTTTGTATTTATGCCAATATAGGATAATAAACCTTGCTACTTATCTGCCAACATATTCACTGATACCGTTATGTCTGCTGATAAACAGTACCAGCTTGGACTGAAAAAGTTACCAAGAGGAGTTTACCTGGGTAAGGCACAGAGAGCAAGGTGAAGTCTGCATAGCGTTGGGCCTTGTCCGCCTTCTCAGAGGACGTCACACTGCAGAGAGAGACAGACACAAAGAGCCACATGAGATACATGGTGAATATACAGCATTTTAATACACAACACTTTTATATAATACAGAGCCATTTTTGGCTTATCACATCTACAGCAGAATCACTGTATATTTTGCCATACATGCAAAAGACAGTGCTGGCAGTGGGTCTTTATTTTACATTTGGTGAAACATTGTCTATAGCCCATCCTTATTGTTGGTGTGCTCTTACCATTCAGAATTCAAAGTAATATGTTGTATTTAAAGGGATAGTTCATTTCATTTTGAAGTGGGGTTATATGGGGTACTTATCCATAGTCAGTGTATTACATACAGTAGATGTCAGTCAATATGCCCCCACTTTGGAGAAGCAGGCTGGAATCTGACATGGAAGCTAAGCATTGTACTGCTGTGGAGAGGTCAACAACAAAACATATTTTAGCCACCTAAAAAAAGTCCCTCATAAAAAGATCAATATCAGTCTAAGTGTACACTCTATTGAGAGTATTTTCACTGATATTCCTTTTAGTCAGACAGCTCGTCTCAGCGGGGAAGCCATTAACGGCTTCAGTTTCCCATCTATCTTGTGCAAAGACACCAGATTCTATTGACAAAAACAGTCATTTCAGCTCACTGAACACAGGAGATGCTGGTCTACCACTGCCCCGAACAGTTAATTTTTTTGTATCATTTTGTGATTTTGGAATATTAAAAGGGTTAGTTTGGATTCACCAAAGTCACACAATAACACAAACTAACAACTGATCGAGGCTGCGATAGACCCGCAGCTCCTGTGTTCAGTGACATTAAATCATTGTTTTTTTTCAATGGAGTCTGGCTTTGACGTAAGCGATATAATGGCTTGATTTTCCTGGAGGCAATCACTGTCTACAGTAAGGTAAAGCAGTGAAAATATTCCAAATGTAGCAAACACCCAAACTGATGTAGATTTTTTTTTTAGGTTGGACTTCTTTTTTTTAGACAGCTAAAACACATTTTGTTGCTGATCCCTCCACAGCAGTATATTGCTTAGCTTCCTGTAGCCACCGAAAAAAAAAGACCCACCTAAAAAAAAAAAATCAAAATCAGTTTTAGTGTGATGTTGTATGTTTAGAATACTCCACTGCTCTACCTTACCATCAGACAGTGAATTCCTATGGGAAAATTAAGCCATTGGATACTGTCTTTAAAGCCATACTCCATTGAAAAAAACAGTGATTTAACATCGCTGAGCACACGAGCAGATGGTCTACCACTGCCTCAAACTAGGGGTGGGCAATATAACGACTATGTACAATACATATTTTCAAGCAAGATATAAATTTAGACAACACCGTTTATATCGATATAGGGTCAAGTTGCATTACATGACGCATACCAGTGTGCATCTCTCCTCTCTAACACTCTACACACAGCTCCGCCTCACACACAGTTCTCCAGCAACACTTGAGACCAGTGGTGTAGTGGAGGGCATACGCAGGTATACGGGGTATATCCACCTCTTTTTCTGGCTGTTTACAGTATACCCACCTATCAGTCAAAAAGCTACTGGAATATATAGGAGAATATACCCACTTCCTCCTCTGTAACCTACCCATCTATCAAGTAGTGCACCTGCCTCATCGACTACCACTACACCCCTGTTAGAGCCCTAGTCTGACGTGCACCTCCCCAGAAATGTAATTAACGTTGCGGCTAGGTAGACCTCCTGTCTATTTTTGTGAACTGAAACCATTTCTCTCAGTGGAAGCAAAGCTTTTATTTACTTTACGTGTGTTTTGAATCAACTAAACTTTACAGCACTTCACAGAAACCCCACCGCCCACTAGTGTTTTGGAGGTGTAACTGTTGTGTAGCTGCATATTTTAAAACGGGAATAAAATCTCTGTCCTTGCATTTTATTTTGATCACAGTCTGTTTTTATTAAAAGTGCTTGTGACATCTCAAATATGGCTTTGAATTGAAACTGAAAACATGTTGCCCATTTCGTATAAAATCCCGAGATATACACTGTGTATCGCCAGTCAGCCTGTAAATACCGAGATATGAATTTTGAGCTGATATTGATTTCTTTAGGTGGGACTTTTTTAAGTGGTTAAAATATGTTTTGTTGCTGACCTCTCCACAGCTGTACATTGCTTAGCTTCCGTGTCGGACTCCAGCCTGCTTCTCTAAACTGGAGGCGTGCCAACTAACATCTTCTGTAGGTAATACACTGAGTATGAAGTACCTCAAGTAAGTGAGAAGAAGTACCCCATACAACCCCACTTCAAAAAAATCCGAACAATCCCTTTAAGTAATGTCAAGAACCATCCATCTTTAAACTGCTGTTAGATAGTGTGATTGTTCACTCCCTGTTTCCTGTCTTTCTAGCATTAATGTTATTCCATGTTATCCTTCTTTAGTTTGTCCTGGTATGATTACTGCTCTTTTGATCACTCACTTTTTTTAGTCAAAAATCAGCAGTTTAACATACTAGCACCAGTACCATCTGTTCCACATGTAACCCAACAGATGCTATTAACAACTACCGTGGTTTAGCTCCTAAAATAGCAAGAATGATGTGACAATGATTACCAGGCTCCGAATACACAGAGCTGGATCTAATTACACCAAATCTCAAGCCTCCACTGCTTAAACGTAATCACAAGCACAATGTACACACCAAGTCTCCACTAATGGCTGAATCTGCAAAAACCTTCGGCCAAACACAAATACACTGAGTCAATAGTCAGATGCCTCCCATGAGGTTTCTTTCAACAAAGGCCAGTGGAAACAGTGACCTAGATAACAGCCCGAGTGTGGATGAACTAGTCCGTGCTGTTCCTTACTTTAGGCCAAACTTAACCTTCTTGTTCTCCACCATCAGGTCACAGATGTAGCGAACCGAGAGGTAACGTAGCAGCTTAATGTCGTGGCCCCGAACCTTGTCAAACAGCTGGGAGTCCCCGTTCCTGAGGAGGAGGGAGCAGAGGGAAGGAGGGAGGGACAAGAAACACAAAAGAAGGATACGAAAGGAGAAGGAGGAAAATGAAAGGAGAGAAGATTAACAGAAAAATGGACTCACTCTGGGTAGCTGTTTCACTTTGATGAGAAGTTTAATCTCTCAGTCAGTAACATTACTTTTAACTAGGGGTGTAAATTCCAAATTTCATCACAATACTTATCTGTATCGATTCTTTGGACAGAAATGGTGGCGTGGGTGTCCCATGGGAATTTAAAAAAAAACGGCCTATCTTAAAAATGAAGATATGTATTGTTGTTTTCACTTTGCAGCAAAAATTTTGGATCTTTGATCAATGAAACAATATTATGGACCCAGATCGCCCCACACTTGGAGGTCATTTATTGTAGTGTTTTATCAATATCACAAGTGACATCATCACATACTGATTGAGCTCATAGACAGACCAGGGTCTGATGTTCACTGTGCACATCTAGTTGAAGGGGAACTCCCTTTACACTGCCTCTTCAAGGCGAGAATTTCATGCCGTTATGTCACCTTGCCATTCTGAACAAAAAGTACAATCGCAATAAAGACAGACAGTTGTTTCACCTTTAAGGCATCACTGGAGGTAGTAACAGTTAAGAAACAACATCTATGTACAAGGCACAGCTAGCAGGATGGGATCATGGACGGCACAGGTGTGATATTTTGATAACGTGTTGTGCGTGTGATCCACCAGGATATTTACAACTAACTCAAAGAAGAACAGTGGCCGAAAATGTCCACACATTAGGAAAACAATGAGATCCAGGAGCTCCTTACCCCCTGAACCAAGGAAAAGATCAGTCGCAATATAACAGGTATGGCAAATGATTGTTATTGCCATGTTATGCCATTGTTATAGAATAGAAAGTGCTGCTGACGCATATCATATATGTCACACAAGAGGGCGAGGCTGCTGTGTTACATTTCATGCCCGTCACGCCTCTTTTGTTTCCGCAATGCTGGCATGCTGTCTAAAATCACACACTGGAGCAGCATGATGCCGCCATTGTTTGGTTCTACATAAAAATGCAATGGCAGCATAAACAAGGAACTTTGTAGCGGCGTTACAACACCATCTCTGAGCTTAAATGACTCGTAGGAACAACAATTTTTGAAAGTGGACCAGTAGTGAGAAAGATGGCTGTAGCCAGCATTGGTAAAACAGGATACAACATAACCACTTATTGCAGGTGCACCCCTCCATTTTACTTCCACTAATAGTGCTTGATTTTGTCACTAACAGGCTAAAATGGTTATGATGAGCATCTGTCAACATAACTTAACATTACTTATTACTTAACTTACTTAATCAGCTAAATATTCAGCCATGACACAGAAAATCTTTAAGATAAGAGTAAGAAACAGTTTCTGTACTACAACGAAACAATCATTAACTCTCACTCGTGTTTCCACCATTTACTTCCTGCAACAAGTCACCTCTCATGAGATTTCAGAATGAGACTTTTCGCCACTGCCAGCTGCAGCACTGTCTTTCTTTCAGTAGTGGACTAATTCAAAGATTTGTTGTCCCAATGAGACATTAGACACAAAAACATGGGAAAATGGGGTCCAGGTTGAAAAATACTGGAGTTCCCCTTAAAAGTCATGTGATTACCTGACTGCGCTGTCATCCTCTGGAACCTCCTCAGACTCTGTCCACGTGTCATCAGTGCCCCCTGAAAAAAACAGAAGCGTGATGAATAAGGTGAATATCTTTGATCAGAATGAGGCTAATGACAAGTACTCAAACTCTGTACATCATTCATCATTCCTGTTACTGCATCTTGCTAACTTGGCTGTACTGCATGTCACTAACTCTGCCTCTTCTCCGGAGCCTTTGTGCTCCACTGTCTCTCAGGTTAACTCATATCGCAGCGGTGCCTGGATAGCGTGACATGTGTGGTTGTGCTGCTGCCGTGGTCCTGCCAGATGCCTCCTGCTGCTGCTGTTATCATTAGTCATACTTCTACTGTTATTATACACATATGATTATTGTCACACA
>NC_065529.1:10086177-10125583 GCF_006386435.1 Epinephelus moara
GGGATCCCTCCTCAGTTGCTCTTCCTGAGGTTTCTACCGTTTTTTCCCCGTTAAAGGTTTTTTTTGGGGGAGTTTTTCCTTATCCGCTGTGAGGGTCATAAGGACAGAGGGATGTCGTATGCTGTAAAGCCCTGTGAGGCAAATTGTGATTTGTGATATTGGGCTTTATAAATAAAACTGATTGATTGATTGATTGATTCACAATTACAGTACTTGTTATTTCATATAGTTGATAACAAGTTGAGTTTTAAACATGAAACCATTCAGAGCAAACATGCTGAACACATCTGAAGGCAGATACAAAGGACATAACTGTGCTGGAAACAAATACCATATATGAGTAATTGGAAAATTTGAGATTGAACATTTGAAATAGATAAAATAACAGACTACTGCTATGACTTTCGTCCTGGCCTCTTCGTTTATACGAAGTCACATTAAGGTTCTTTTTGGTAAAGGCTATCCACTGAATAGGGGGCTTAGCCCAAACCTCTGTAGGGAGGTCCAGGGGGGGGGATCCTACCCTTGGAATTTTTATGACGAACAAGCTCTATGTCGATGCTGTTTTCATGCTCTCTTCTTTACCCTTAAAAGCTATTTTTTTCCCAGATTAATCATAAATTGTGATGTCAGAAAAATCTGCAGTTGTTAGTAATTAGTACTGAGTAGAAACAGAATACTTTGCAACTGCTATCATTACATTTAGAGAATTTTGAGGTATTTCCATTTATTTTTTCCCCCTATGGATTTCTTTTTTCACTTTATTAATTTTTTGGACTGCTGTTGCTACTCTTTGTAAAGCGTCTTTGAGTATCCTGAAAAGCGCTACATAAATCCAATGTATTATTATTATTATTATTAATATTATTATCTGTGCTGATATACTTAAACCCCACTACATCTCAGAGGGAAATATTGCACTTTTTACTCCATTACATGTTTTTGTCTGCTTTAGTTACTTTGAAGACTCAGTTATGAAACAAAATATAATCAAGTAATAAATAATAATGTATAATGTATCAACACCTCACATGGTAGAAGCTACAATTTACCAATGTTGTCTTAATATCTCATTTGCAGACTACTGCTACTGGCAGCGATAGACGGTTGTTCTGTCCAGCAACTCCACAATTCAGCCGTAGCATCATCATTACTAACTGTGCGTTCCAATATCCATACTTCCATACTATATAGTATGCCAGAAAGAGATTTAGTATGTCCCAATACATAGTATGTCAAATGCAGTATGCCAAAAATACCAGAATGTTCTAGTACATCCGGTCATATTTGGCAGTATGCAAGCCAGCATGCTTTTCTGGCTGTTCTGGCCCACAATCCTCTGAACAGTGGAAGATTTGTTACATCAACTGAGCCGCAGACACAGACTGTTGACAGCTGATTGACAGCTCTCAGAAGCCGCAATAACGGCTGACAGTGAATTCAAGTAAGTGATGACCAGTCTTATAGTAACAATAGGAATATTAATTGTTAAAATGAAAAAAATAATCAGAAAGATTACCACCAGCAACAGGACATAACTGTGAAAATTACAATGACAGAGAAATGCATATGTAATTTTACTGTGGTTAATATAATATGTTAGAATCTACCTTGTATGCAGCTATAACATCAAAGTTAAAATTTCATACATTGCAAAGTAACAACAACAGCAGGTCTCTCCAGGCTGACCTGTGTCTCCCTACAAGCGCAGTTTTGTTTTATCTCTAAGGTAACAAATATATGAGACAGAGGGTCAAAGTTCAAGGCGTAATGTTATGAGACAGTAGTCTGTCCCCAATGTGTGCATACTGCATGAAACAGTATGTACTTTGTAAGGACAGCTGCAGTAGCTACTAAAAGTAAAAAGACATAGCATGCCATTCAGAATACACCCAAAGCTGTTGTTTCAAAATCAAAGAATATATTTATTGATAGGAGCACTCGCATAAAAACATAGCCCTAGCAGAGCGCTAAATATCTTTTTAATTTAAAAACAATTATCTGTCATAATCAGCAGAGGGAGGCACGTAGAAACAGCTGTAGCAGCATGTTGTGTGCGACGCACTACGTCACCTACTGTTATGTTAACACTGGGCAAATGTGCAGAAAGAATGTTTCAACTAGAAAGAAGACAATTTGATTGAGCGTTTACATGATAATTAGGTGCTGATATTTGCCAATTGAACGGCATATCAAAGGTTTATGTCATAGAAATAGAGTGACAAGGAATCAGATGTCGCAGATATGTCTATATTCATATGATGGTCCAAAAGTAAAAACTCATAAAAATCTTAAAAATTAAGGCATCAATTTCAATGAATTGATGACAGAAAAGATAATGTATTTAAAAAATGAATGCTTATTAATCACATACTGTAGTGCCCTTTGACCCGGTGCACCACTGAAGGCCACAGCGTCACATGATGGTGGCCAGCGAGACAACACTGCTTGGCCTTAGCTGCACCGTTTTCTGCAGTTTCTGCAATAAGGAATTGTCATTCCATCGGAGTACTGCAAGCCTGAAATATCACCTCAACGCAAAGCACTTAGCAGCGAACCCGGAGGTCCGAGCTAGCACAGCCTCTGATGCGAGCGCTAGCTGCAAACCTTGTGAAGCTACACTCGACCAGGCGTTCAGACACAAACTGAGTAAGCCCGCCTGTGACCAACTAAACTTTGTAACAAAATGGACTGCAGACCAGTTTTGGATAATTGTGTCCAAAATCCAGCAGCTTTACGATGCCACATCTGCCAAAATTAATTTGAACTTCATTTTTTACATTCACGGCAAAAATTGATGTATGTGATTTATTTAGATTAATTAATCATAGAGCATGTAATTAATTATTTTAATAGTCTGACAGCCTTATTTTTTATGCTATTTATGTTTAAAAAGATATTATTTGTTTAAGTGTTAATACCAGATCTTTTTAAGGCTCAAATCTAAAAAAATTGTATTTTTTAAGATATACAATAACAATTTGAACAGTATACACATCATAAAAATAAAAACATACAACAAATGAAAAGGATTCGTGTTTGTAATCGATGGGTGTAGTCAAGTTACCAACAAAGCCGGTTCCAAATCACACTTTCATTTTCAAACTGATACAATGACAAATGATTCAAACTAAATCTGCCAAACAGTGACAAACTGCTGAGAAATGATCCCCCTCACACTCAGCCTGGTTTCACAGAAACAGTATATGTGTAAATCAATACGACTTCTGATCAGTTAGAATATACTATTTATCTTCAGTAGATCTGCAAAAGTGATCCTCACCCCTAGCAGCTCTTCTGCAGGACTGTCTGTGTTTGTCACAATAAATAGAGCCAGGGCTTCTGACGCAGCAAGTCTGACTGACTCACACTCGGCACACTCTCCAGTTGTTTGTCTGTGAATGATGCACCTTGAGTTTTGATGACATCTAGCTCTTGTTCTTACTGAAGTTGAATGCACTTATTGGAAGTGCTTTGGACAAAACCTCTGCCAAATGAATGTAAGTAATGGAAAAGCCCAGTCAGCGAACTGGGACTACAAACTTCATTTGCTAATAGTTCACAAAACCTGTTTCAGGCCATGACAGAAGTATTTCAGAAATGAGGAACCTCAGTGAGGGTTTCTATCCCCTCTGGGCATCTTCCTAATGCTGGCCAATTACTAAAGGAACAGATCATTACTGCCTCAGGTGTGTGCAGCCTGAGAACACGGAGCTGGACTTCTGATTTACACCAATGTATAGAGCAACTAGAATTACCACCCCGCAGTTGTACGCTTCCACGCACCAGTCAAGTTTCTCTTACAGTTTACATCCATGACTGTGAAAACATGGACGCTTCACACCCATTGTCCCCCCGACAGCACAGAATCAACAGTTTCTATGTGGACACCGAAGATGTCGCCAATTCAGTATCTGACCAAATATTTCCCCTTCTGTTCCTGAGATATGGTGCTGAATAACCAATTAATGAAATTAATTATCCAATTAATTGAGAAAATAAACAGCAGAATGATCTGTGATGGAAACAGTCAATAATTGCACGCAGCACTAATCTAAACCACATCATTCCAAGATTAAACTGAAAGTGAGTGTAACTGAAATGTCACTAATAATTCCTCACTGCACACGTAAACTGTGTTTGAACAACTTTAATGAGCACAATAGGTCAAAGTTAAGCAAAAAGCCGGTCTGTTAATTGATGAAATTTTATATCAGACATTTTGGTATGAATTCTCTTTCGCATTTATTTTCCATGTAAGTTTGGATACAACGTGGCTTATCATCTGACTCCTCACGTTGCTGTACGTTAAAAGTTATTTTCGTCAACACATCTCACCAATGAACTTTGTGAGTACACTGTTTGAATAACTGATTAAAATGATAGCCAAAACTAAAAAAAAAAAAAAAAATCAGACCCAAGCAGCAAAACAGTGGTATTATTCTTTAAACAGACTAGAGTTGTTGTATATTTTAGCACATTTACCACAAATTGTACACTTGAAATTGCGGACAACATTTTCAAAGGCACACCATGACAGACAAGATCTATCAAAGTGAACGTTTACTTTATTTGTATCCTTTAATCATCATTTTATCATATTACAGTAAGTGTTAGAAAGACACATTTCCTTTTATTGGCTCTACTTGGTGACGTCTGAATGAAGCTAATGCCAAGTCATTTGGAGGAACATAAAGTCTCAATGGGAAACTTTGACAGCTGTCTGACAACTGCTGCAACTAATAGAAGGTCAGAGAGCACACAAGGAACTGCAACCACCCATGGAAAACAAGTCAGCCACAACTTCCCCTGTTAGGCTAAATTTAAGATGAGTCTGTGTGTGTGTGTGTGTGTGTGTGTGTGTGTTTGGGGGGGTTGTACCTGAGAAGATGTAGTTGTAGCCCGTGCGTCCATACAGCTCCCCCCATCCTGCCAAAGTGGATGACCGGCAAATATGCTGCAATGAGGAAGAAGATCATTTCACTTCTGGAAAATGATTTTTAATACTTTGTCTAAATTACTTGGCCACATATATAAAGAATGCTAAGTTTTCTGATATTCCAACCTTATTCATTGTTGAGGGCGGAGGGTGTGGCTATGTTTTTTATTTTGTTTTGTTTATTTAATCTCCTCTTGTTTTTGCAGGTAGAGGCAGAACCTTAATGTACTACTGAACATCCTCATTATGTTCATGTACTATTGTTTTGGATCTAGTGGGACCAGTACCCACCTCTATATTGAAATACTGGTATTCATCCCCTGACAGCACATTATAAAAGGTGACTGTATTTGTCTTTGATACAAATGTTGTTTAATTCTGTTTTAAAGAGAAAAAAAAAGGTTTAAAAAAAATGATGCTGGATCAGCCTGTTGTTTCACTGTTCATACTAGCATGCTGTTACAATAACCATCTCATCACCCTCTCAGCCTAAATATACAGAAGAGGTAGTGGCGGCAACAGAACATCTGCTAATTTCTTTCTATGAAGCGGTGACACCTGGAGGTATTTATTATTTTTGGCTCCATAAACAGCCTTGCATTTATCCCTGTTGTTCCAGTACAAGCTGCAATGATAATGTTATTTTTATTTTTATTTCATATTCTCTGATATTTCATATTTCTGATTCTGATTCTGAGGCAGTGAGGGTTAAGCTCTTCAACTCAGTGGGGACGTCAGCCATCTCGGCCAATATTACTGTCTTTAAAAGGCTGTAGTGGGCTAAGTTTTACAGCTGGTGAAGATACTGGTATCATATGAAACTAAAAGATCTAAGGCATTCACTAGTAGAAACCATGTTATTCTAGCTTCTCAGGGAAAGGGGCTAAATAATACTCATAAGTAAGGCTACATTTTGGCGAGGGGAAAAACCGGCATCGCCATTTTCACAGAGTTCCCTTGACCTCTCACCAAATGAAAATAGGTTCTGTGGGTACCCACAACTCTCCCCTTGACAGACATGTCACATTATGCTAGTCTCATGCAGTTTTGTGGAAAAAACATGCAGTTTTTGGCATGCAGTACAACTGTGTTATTTTTGCCCACTGTATGTGAATATTTCTGCATATTGGGTCCCTAAACAGTGTTGGAAATGCATTAATTTCATAAATCTTGTGGATTCAATGAGCCCAATTTGCAGTGGCCTCTGGGATAATCACAGGCTAATGAAACTTACAGCCACAAACCAGAGACCTCGGGCATTCAGTGGTTTTCATAGGTATATTGACAACAAGGGGGTCTTAGCAGTTTCCAGAACAGAAGTGCTTGCCATCCAGTCGCCAGAAAAATTATGTCAAACGTTTTTGACACCAAATCACAGCGTGGGTTTTTTATGGTGTTCTTCCAGGTCTTGGTGTCTTAATGTGGTATTTAGGAGGGATTTTTGACCATTTTAATTAAATCTAGAACACAATGTTTGTTGCAGATGTATGACTAGAAAACAATTGACACAGTGCTGAGCTGCATCTCAAATTAATGTTCAGGTTCCCAGCTTTCAGATGTTTTCTATGTGGCGTATACTGTTGACCTGCTATCCCCCCTTAAAGATCTCCTGTCCCCTTTAAAATCGACAAAAATTGGTCTATTGTAGAGAGAAGTGGAGTAGAAGAGGTCAAAGAGCAGCTGATTAGTGGTACCTTGCCATTGTAGAGGATGACGGGACAGACAAACCTCCCTCTGCAGCGAGCCAGCTTACTCCGATTCACCAGGTCCTGCAGCTTACTTATCTGAACTGTGCTCTCAAACCTACACACACAAACCACCATGTGTTATCCATCAGTCATTTGACTTAATCTCTTAAATGTAATTCAGCACATACCACAGAAAATATGATTATAAAGCAACACGCTAACACTGCTGACACCTCCAAATAATAAACTGAGGTTATCTTCTGACATGCAGGTTACAGTTAAGTGGGACATTCTGCCTTTGCTACACAACAAGTTAACAACCATTGATTATTTCATTACATTAACCAATATATCTTAACTGCCTGCGGCTATTTTGGCCATGATAACACAGAAACTTATAAAGGCTTGAATAAGGAGCAGTTCATTCAAAAAAAACTCATGAGCATCTAAGATAATCATAAAGGAACTAAGAAAACCCAGCAAGGGCTTTCTACATTTACAGCGAGCTGTCTAAATTTTACAGTGCTGTTTTCATGTGACAACTATTTGAGTCCACATTAGCATTTTGACGTTCATTTTGGAGAGCTGTCTGCCCACAGTGGGACACCTGAAAAACATGAAAACAGCTCAGTCTCTTCCCTAATAACAAAACTGCATCACAGCCAACATTTTGTCAGAAGCAGGACAGACAGGTGGACATCATCTGACAAAATCAACATGAGTACATGTTAATGACAAGAGCTGTGCTGTATTATCAGTCATACTGACGTTTACAACGCATGATTACAGAAAAAGCTGGAGAGAACAGAAAGGTTTCCTCTCAACTTTGCTGCCACACAGCTCCTACCTGTGACCAAGCTCTACACAAAGCCTGTGAGCCTGCTGAGTGACAGCCTGTTACACCTTCCTTCAGCGTCCTCCCTCTCTCTGTACTCATATATACTCACCCATACTGTGTCTTCATACTGCCAAATTGACCATATAGTTGTTCTCATTCACATACTTGTCTGTTTCTGTTATTAGATCATTGAACAAGTTTAAATTCCCATAAACACTACATGTTCCTAAACACTACCAAGCTACATAACTTTTCTACCATGGCAACTATTTTATGTATATTTATGCTGCAAATATACTGCACTATTGAATTTTTAATCAGGGTTGCACCTGACAATTAGTTTCAATAAACAATATTATGCTGCTTGGGGTCTCGCAATCAAAACAATAACAAAAGACAGTGCAGTGCTTCATTGCAGTTGGTTTCTCCTGGTTAGAATCAGGAGGCTTTTACCAGAAGCCAAATTATCCCCACAGGTCTCTCCCTCTCCAAAACAAACGAACCAAGTGATTCAAACTAGTAAAAACTAGAGGTGATCACCAGAGGATCCACGATACAATTTTATCACTATACTTAAGTCAAAATTAAATATTTTTGTGATTTTAAATATGTTGCGATGTGCTGAGTACTGCAATACAACATTCAAGTAATGGGAAAGTGTGTCCAAACTTTTGACTGGTACTGTAGATTCACTCATTGTTTCAACACTAGTAGATACTGTCATCATAAATAATACTGTCTAAAAAGCCCTTTGGATGTGTGTTTATTGTTCACAATTTTTTAATTGACCTCAACTCTGCTATAAATAATTTAAAATGTTATTTCCCAGTTTATTACTTTGAATCATGGGAAACTGCAAGACAGACAATAACATGAAAACACGGACACATTTTGCTGGAAGGAAAGTTTTCCGTCCTCATGAGGGATTTCCCCAACAAGGAGGCCTTTTTTAATACAGTATATTAAAGTTTCCTCCTATGTTAAAGCACATCTTCTATTTCCAGCGCTACAGTGGAAAATAGTTAAATGCTGTTAAAACTGCATTTAACAGCAGTGAGAAATAAGGACTTGTTGAATCACAGCAGATCATTCCCCATTTCCAGCTACAATGTGGCTGAATCTGACTAAAATGCCACTTGGTTCCCTTTGATGGGGTCAGAGAGGCTGGAGATGGAGGCTGACCTTTGCTCCCTGCACTACAGTAAGGTGTGCATGATTAGAGGAGTGACACAAATAAACAAGAGGGTAATTAGTAACTAAGTGGACTGGACTTTGTATCGGAAAATGATGGTTTGACTGAGTGGTGGAGAACTACCTGTCTCTCTCGACATCTGTGCATTCATACTCCAGGAAAACTATCTGCCGGGGATAATGGCCGCACACTTCTCCGTTGGAGTTATGGATGATACTGTACTTGTAATCTCTGGCAAATAACTCCAGACAGCGCTTCTCTATCGCCTCCACCTGAGGAGAAACAAAAACAGAAGTTATAGTAGTGGATTAAATGGAACCTCAGTTTTCATCTGGAAAATGACAGAACTTGGGAATGAGTCTTTTTGGATCAAACTTAACCAGTAATTTAACTGGGTAGAACAAGGTCTAGCCACAGAGTCCAGATTCGTTTCTTTGGTTTATTTTTATTAGACCCTGATTGATCACAAAAATATACAGGAGTTTATATGGAGGGTAAATCCATAAATATGAATTACATTAAGCCACATGCAGAATCAGGGCTGCACAATTAATTACAATATTATCGAAATCACAATATGGCCACGTGCAATATCCACATTGCAGAAGCTGCAATCTTTTGATAAAGGTATAATGTAGGGACGCACGATATTGAATTTTTGGTCAATATCGGATATTTCAATTCAATTTCAATTTTATTTATAAAGCCCAATATCACAAATCACAATTTGCCTCACAGGGCTTCACAGCATACGACATCCCTCTGTCCTTATGACCCTCGGATATATATATAACTTATTTGGCTGATAACCAATACCAATATCGATAAATCCATTTCTTCCCCCACCTAATCTTAGTGATCATCAAGTCTCTTGTCGTGGAATTAACATCATATTATGCATGCATAGTCTCATGGCCCACCAGCAGATGGAGGCTTGAAATACAATGCTTTTCAATGTATGTGATATTCATTCATTGTGTAAAATAAGAAAAAGAATATTGGCCGATCCTGAGAGTTCATTTTAAAGCCAATATCAGCTGATACCGA
This sequence comes from Epinephelus moara, assembly GCF_006386435.1. Classification (NCBI taxonomy): domain Eukaryota; kingdom Metazoa; phylum Chordata; class Actinopteri; order Perciformes; family Serranidae; genus Epinephelus; species Epinephelus moara. Next base: position 10,095,882 of record NC_065529.1, read on the forward strand.
TGACATGCCGATATCATCGTGCATCCCTAGTGAAAGGTGCTGCCATAACATACCATATTTACCACAAAAAATTAAGCGCTGTGGTGCTATAGAGATGCCCCAGCCTACATATCATATTTCAGACATAAGTAAAAATATAGGCTAATACATGATTTTATATATAAACAAACATATCTATATATATATATATATATATACACATACACACATACATATATACATACATATACATATATATATATATGCGCATTGCAATACTTGTCAAAATAACCACAATAGGATTATTTCTATTTTTTTTTGCATATGGTGCAGCCCTATTCAGAATAATTGTTACCTTTACACTGATAGCTTGATGGCTTATTCATTACAATGACTAAAGAGTTCATCAATCATGGATCTAATACTAGCCTCTCTAAAAAATAATAAAAACATACTGTACAAGTATACCGTACAAGAGAGCAGTTTTGTGATGTCAAACTAATTATTAGATTCAGACTTCCACACCAGTAAAGTGAGTTTCCCTTAACCGCTCAATATGTCACACAGCGTGTAAGAAGTAACGTTAGCATCATCCAAGTCCTAATGTGTGGCATTCAGATTACTGGAACTTGCCTGACAGAGGGCAGTTTTACTCTATTCATCTTTCAACTCTAAACTTATTATTATATTTACATGTTATTGATTGAGCAATAGCACGTCAATGCAACCTGATAACTTCTCAAATATGTAGAAAACTATATTTAATAATCAGACAAATATTAACAACACTTCACAATCAATTTTTTTAACAAAATGTCATTTCAAATATGACCGAAGGATAGAAGTACCACTAACGCAAACATGCATCTACATAACAGCTGTTCTAAAGTAGAAAGCAGTGTGTATCCATAAAAACACTATAAATTTGTCGAGATTAAGTGCAGCTTGGTGGATCTGAGGTAAGCCGAATTGAGAAATGATTCTTCAAGTTTATTATGAGCTCATTAATCACTGAATACAGTCTTCGTTGTTGAGCTGAGGTACAAGATCACTTTAATTTCCTTGACTCTGCGAAGCAGTTTGGCTTATCATTCATACAAGACTATGCAACGTAAAGCACACCGAATGATGGCGATCCCCTCAATCTTACCCGAGGAATGACTTCCTTTGCTCTGTACTGCATCTTGGAAAACAAATCTATCAAATCCGCTATTTCCTCGCTCTTTCTGACCGACAGCCCGGAGGCCGTGAAGCCGCCGGCCGTGGAGGGGGAGGCGGCCATCATAGCGCCTCGACCCGCGGTGGTGGCCTCTAGCCGTACTCGACCTCCTTCAAACACCGCAGAGCCTTGTCCTTTGGAACGGGAAGACCGACCAGGCCATCCCTTCCCAGCCAGCTTCTTCCTGACTGCCCGCTTGAGGGGGCCGGAGCCGGGGACTCTTCCTGAATTCAGCGCACCGGCGGGCAGCTCCACTCTCCAAACACAACCCGTTAGCCAGCCCTCACAGCCAGCCACTCACACCGCGGCTGCTGCTGCTACTGCTACCGGAGTTAGCACGACTAGCTAACAGGCTAGTTCAGCTTCTCAGGCGCAAGTTGGTGGTTTCCACTCACTCAAACCCCCTGTATAAACATTTGAGGCAATATCACACCTTCACAGTCCTCCACATCACCACGGTTTGGTTTGCGACAACAGGTGAAATAATGCTCGACTCTCAGCACCACCTAACTGAACTCCAGTCAGCTGGAGTCAGGAAATCTCCAGGATCCTTCCCGGCCTGCACACGTTTCCTCAATGTCACGTCTTCATGACTCCTCAGTAATCACGGCCATAGCGGTTAAAAGATTAAAATTATACAGTAGTCAACCCTGTGGCTGTAGGATCGCAATGCTACATATGTTGTTATTGGTAAAAGCCCCAGCAGTGGAGAGTGGTGTTGCAATCTGTGTACTACTGTCTGGAGGTACAGCAGGCGGTAAACAGGAAGTTAATGTGACCACGTGACACAGCCATCTCCCCCTTTAAATGACGTTTGTTGTTGATCAGAACTAGGTCTGATGTTTTGGAGCTGTCTCTATGGTCTGCACCTATCCACAGTTTGTTTACTCAGACAATCTTTCCCAGTGTTGCAAACACAGGCCTCTAATGCATCGGAGATCTCTTCTACTGGTGTGATCCTAGATTCACATCTTATCTCCAAGTCCCACATTAACAAGGCTAGAGAGATGTAGAGAAATTGATTCATGCCCTTATTTCAAGTCGACTCAACTACTAACTACTCAACCCAAAAAACACAACTGAGAGACTTCAGCTCATTCAAAAATCTGCAGTATGGCTATTAACCAGAACCAAGAGGACAGAGCACATCAGGCCAGTCTGAGCTGCTCTGCACTGGCTTTCTGCTACATTTAGAATTGATTTTAAGGTCCTCCCCCTTGTACACAAAGCCCTAAATGGGCTAAGACCAAGCTCCATTGCAAACTCCCTTGTTAACCATTTGCCTCGAGACTACTGCTATCATCTGCTGCTGGTTTACTGGAGGTTCCCAACAACAGCAAGAAGAAGATCAGGGCTGTCAATTACACCCCAAAGTTGTGGAACACACTTCCTATAGATATCAGGGAAGCTAGCTTGCTAAATATTTTTTAAAGAAAGATACAAACTTATCTGTTCACTTTAGCCTGTCCAAGGCAGCCCCTTCACTCTATCATCTCTCCATTTAACGCATGTATAGGTCCTGTTTGTGCATGTGTGTGTTTTTCTGGCCTGTGTGTATATGACAACAGCGTGAAAAAAATTAATTTCCCCTCATGGATTGATAAAGTATACAAAATGTCCCCAGAAGTCTTGGGAAATATGGCCATATTTTGCCTCTGTAGTGTCAATTTTTACTGATGTTAAAAACAATTATTGATGTATTTAATAATAATTGCTTGGCTTAGCTGAGATAGGATCATATCTTATACATGGAAATTAAATACACTTGTTATTACTGATATTTAAAACAATAAATGTTTGTATTGTCTCATTAAGCCAAAAGTTCATTTAAACATGCAAACAGCAATGTTGGCAAAGTGCACATGTCCAACTATCTCTAGGGGAGGTCATAACAGAGTAAACTACACTCAGCAATCTCTGTGGAAGGAGTATGTCCAGTATTATTTCTCTCTGAGTCATTAGACTGCAGACAGAGATGAGTGTCCAAGCCATAGATTCATCCCACTGGCTTGAATGAAAGTCCTCACACTTCTCTAGCCGGAGGAAGTTACAAACCAAAACTAAAGCTTAGAAAGAGTGCATATTCTTTTATTCATTATAAACTATTATGTATTTCACAAATACAGTTGGTAAAAAACATAACTCTTCAAAATAGTCATATAAACATGCCATCAGTAAAATGAACAAACACTTTACTTCCCAGTATCATTTGGGGACTATTGAGCAGATGACTCCATGCAGCTTTAAACCCCCTTCCCACTCGAAAATGCGTTAAGCTTGTTGTTCAGTTGGGAGGAATTTTTCTCTGGGGCTTTCTACCAGAAAGGGATTTCTTGGTTATGTTTAGGCAAAAAGTCGCAGTTTTGGGTTCAAAGTAATAGATTTAGGTCAGATGGGGCATTCTAGGAGAAAGCCTATAAGGAAAACTTCTCCAGTGTACTCTTGCGATTCATTTGGATATTTGAGCATCACTGTGTAGAATGATGTACATGCAGAGTTGTTTGGTTGTTAGGTAATTGAACTTTTCTGCTTACAGAGACTTTACTAAAGTTAATGGAGTTTCTCTTTGAGAATGGGAGAAATCAAACCTATCCATGGCTGGATGATCCTTTTTTCAGATACATAGTACTTCCTTCAGAAATACAATCTAAAATGACCAGTGCTGATAGTATTTTCTGTCTTTTGGAAAGCCATGTCACAATGGTGAGGGAGAGTGGCAACAAGGGAAGGACTTTAATGCAGACTGTTGGGGCGGCAGGATCATTTTAGTGGTTTATTGTAGAGTGAGGGTACAGATATGCTTACAGACAGGTAAACAGAGGAAGGCAAACTGGCTGGAAGCCGGCAAAAAGGCAGGAGTCCAAATTAGGCAGTAGGTCAGGCAGACAAGTAACAGAAAGGTAAAAGGCAACAGAGGCTCAAAAGCAATAACTTAAAACACATTGCAACTTTACGGGAACAAACCAGGTGGACCAGTGAGTAACTGATGAAAGAGTGTGAGGAAGGAGCCAGGCAACTGCAGGAGATGGGTTTGTCACCATCTTGGTATTTTTTAACCAAAGTGACCATATTTGGATGAGAGGTTTTTGCTGTGGAGGAGCATGGGGTGGATCTGAATGAGAGGGCAAGGACACGATCAGCAAAGAGTTGAATATGCATAACATTGGACCTTGATAAAATGTAAATGGGTGGACTGTAAAAAAACAAAAACAAAAACAAAATCACCCCTTCTACAGTTGTCATGAATGTTAAAAATTAGCTATAGAGACCAAAAACATTTTTTGTACCAGGCTGTTTAAGATTTAGGAAACTGGTTGCCTTGAATAAAGTCAGTAAACTTAACTTTTAGTTTTATGGTATGTTTACTTTATATCTTCTTGTTAAGTGTACTTAAAATGTTATTGTTTGTCAGCTACCTAATTTTGTTTGGTAATGAAACTTAAAATGAAAAGCCAACTTAACTTGTTCTTTCAAGTGTCGGCAACTTAAATAGACTGAGTTTGGGTGGCTTAACCGAAGAGTTGTGTATATTCAGAAGAATTAAGGAAACCAGTTGCCTTAGAAAAATGAAGTAAACTAAAAATTAGTCAGCAGGGTTCCTTTATATTCAAACAACACGCCAGTCAGAGTACCTGAAGACAAGTGAGACTTGTGTTTGTGTTTTATCACCTACATCAATACTCCACACGTTAAACTGCCTATAGGTTATTCAAGATGGGGTTTAAAGAATATCTGCAACTAACATATATGTCTATGAAAATTATTTAATTAATTACTCTAAAGTTTTAGCCCATCAAATCAAGTACCAACGCCTCACGATACTTTACTATCATCCCTACCTGCAGTAAGCACACACATACATTGCAAAGTTGCATTTTTCAGTCTCAGATGTTTCAGACTTAGATTTTAAGGTGTAAGATTCATTCACTGTCATTCTACAACACAGGCCTGTACAACAAAATGCAAGAGAAAAAAACAACTTTTTTTATGGTGGAATAGCCTTTAGAGGATATTTCTGAATCGCCTGCCAGATGGCAGCAGGGTGAACACGCTGTTGCTGGGGTGGGTATTGTCTGTTCGAGGTTAAGCGCCAGCGACACCCTCTAAATGGAGTTTGAGCTGTTCTTCTGTCTTTAAGGATAATTTGGAGGAAGAGCTTATATCAGTTTTGATAAAAGGCCCAATGCTTGAGGGTGGCTATCAGTGTCATCTATGATGAAGTTACCTTCCAGTTTGACACCAGTGCAGGATGGTTCAAGGTACAGGGCCATGTGGACATGACAGCTGGCTGTCTTCAGACCCCATGACATCTGAATCCTGCAGGCATAAAGGACAGTTGAAAAGTAGAAATTGAACATGCGAAGTCCTCTTGTATTAACAAAAAAAAAAAAAAACTTAGTTAAATAAAAAGATAAAATGTATGATATATAAAAAAATATATATTGTTTGAACCCTGCTATTTATAACTACGTATATGAAAAAATATTATCGTAACACATGGCAGTCAGTGGATGAATTTAACTAAGTACATGTACTCAATACTAAGGAACAATTTTGAGGTAATTTAATTGTGTATTTCCATTTTGTGCTACTGTATACTTCTACTCCACGTCTCTACGGGAAACATTCTGCTTTTTCTTCACTACATATATTTGACAGCTTTAGTCACTGGTTGCTTTGCAAATTAATACTGTTTACACAAGGTATGATTCCGATAATAAATTATGATGTATTATTATGGACTGCTATTTTTTTTTCTAAAATGAGCCATTCTGCATGACTATATTTTGATGCTTATATTTTATGTTAGTACTTATGTACTTTATTTCGGTAAGATTTTAAATCTAGGATTTTTACTCTGTGGTATTACTACTATTACGTTGTAGTTAAGTAAAAGCTCTGAAAACGTTATATCAAGAAACGCAACTTTTATTTACACAGGTAAAAGTGACAAAGTATATTTATTCCATCTACTGTTGCTGGCCTCCCTCTATATCCACAAGAACATGGGATATGGAGAAAGCAACAATTAAAACATCTTTAACACTCATTATGTTACTTGCACAGTGAAGTGGAGCTACAGTTAGAGCTTGACTATATAATTGGACTACTGTCCTTGTCCAAGTATACAAGCACAGGAGGGGAATCGATTCATTGACCTAAATATGTCCGACTCTGCTACGATAGGTGGCGATATGCCCCCTTTCAGCTTGTTAGTATTGGACCTTTTTCCAGTTGACCTTTTACATCACAGACCAAACAATTGAGTGTCGTCAAGCTCTTCTGCCACTGATTTGGACAGGTCCACATTCCGTGTTTTCCTCCCATCCATGTATTTTAAAAATATTAAACTTTTTCAGCTGACACAGCACGAACTGTGTCTCCTTGTCTGTCCAAAAATGCACAGCTCTGGATGTAGATTTTTACCATGTTGTTACAAGCTTGACTTTTGGGTCAAAGCCCGGGGTGGAAACTGTGGAGCATGCGCAGAGCGCCTCGGCCAGTTTGGGTCTGACTGACTGTATACATGAAGGACTTATTCAACTCCCAATCACATTATCTGGGTGTGTTAGTCCGACTTTGAGAAATTCGACTTAGTACATTTCAGTCAGACTAACATGTTTACATGTATTTTAAAAGTCTGGATTTAGATGGTCTGACACAATAAATAAAAAATTCTGATGTCATGTAAACACACTGACTGAAATGTTGCTTAAACATTATTGCATTGCTTTGAATGGGACTGTCTTGCTGAGCCTGTCAGGTATTAAAGTTATTTGTTTGTTTTTTAAGATATTTTTGGGGGCTTTTTGCCTTTATTTGATAGAGCAGCTATGGTGTGAATGGGGGAGAAGGAGAGGGGGAATGAAATGCAGCAGGGGGCCGTAGGTCGGAATTGAACCCACAGCCGCTGCAGCAAGGACACAGCCTTTGTATGTGGGGAGCCTGCTCTGCCAGGTGAGTTAGTGGGTGCCCTAGGTATTAAAGTTAAGGGTGGACCTTAACAGAACACAAATCTGTTATTGCAATATTTTAATGGCCTATAGAAGATATACTAGAGTTGTGTTTAACCAAAACTTGAAATACATCCCAGATCTCGTTCCAAAATCTGAATTAAACTATACTAAAAATCATGTGGCTCATTTTAGTTTCACATGATCTGACAGCTTTCACTGTTCATTTTGAACTGTGTTACAATACTAAATGGTGACATGTGTGAACTGAACTGACAGCAGTCAAAGTGGACCAGCAAAGAGTAAACACAAACCTCTTCCACTGCAGTATCAAATCAGCATGAGACAGAGTCAGCAGTGGTGAATCATAGAACTGTCTAAACTGTGGATGTTGAATACACCTTTGACCTGACAATGCAGAGGTGATTCACAAATTAAGGTATCTGTAAAAAAAATATTAGCAATAAATCATTCTGAAATACAAGCATTAGTTTCACTGATGAAGGGATGAAGGGAGCCCATTGAACCCAGCCATAATAACTGTATGATAAGCTTCCTTACTTTATCACATTTATCAGTCCAGTGGATCATATGGGTGCAGTCCCCAGCTTTGCTGTGTGCTGATTTGATTAAACACACATTCACTGTGTGAATGTGTGTTTAATCATAAGGAATATGCCACCTATAAGCACAAGATCAACTGAAACAATGAAGCTCTTAAAACTCTATGTTGTCAAACATTAGAAAATAAACAACCTTTTTTATGTCTATTGATATTTCATAATATACAACAGTTAGTTCCAACCAAGCATTTTGATTGGACAAGAGGCATTCCATGAGCACTGATACAGCATAACAGCAGTGGGACTTTTAACTATGCATGTATCAGGCTCAATCACACACAAAGTGTGTCAATCACACACAAAGTGTGTGATTGACCAAGGTGCACCACACTGGCTTTTTTTTAAAATTGAATGCCAGCAGTAAAAACAAACAAACAAACAAATAAACAAAAAATGCATGCTGCACATTTTTATTGTTGCCAGACAACCATTCCATTACCTCCTTACCCTAATCTTTCTGTGTAATCAATATACTGTTTATTTATCTATGATTAATTTATTTTGATTTATTAGACAGTAATTAGTATCTAGTTCCTAAAATGGACAGGCAGAGGCAACTTGCTGTAGCTCTGGTTGAGGGTGAGAGGTTGTCAGTAAATAGTTTGCTGGGAACAGGTAAACAGAGATCTGTGTGGGTACGTGAGACCCTAAAAAAGAGATTGGATCACAGGAGGACCACCAGTTGGTCCAGGAGCTTTGCCTCCATGATGACTGTTTCAAGTACTGCACTTATATGCTTCCACGCCTGCTGCTTTCTACTGAGAGCATGGTAAGTGCGGTTTGTAAAGTCATATAGTCATATAGCTCTGGGTATCCAGCAACCGCTACCACCAGTTTCTCCTCCATTATTTACCAACTGTAAACTTGTTGTCGTGACCACTACAGAAGGCCTGCCTCTCAAATCATCCGATTAGACAATGGGAAAAAGCGGAGATGACGTGGGGTGCTTTTTTGCTCTGAGTTGAAGTTTTTTTCAACTCAGGGAGTTCAGAGTGCTCTGACAAAAATGCCAGGAGCCTTGAGCACAGAAACGTGAGGTGCGTAGCAATGCAAAAACAGTGAGCAAAAAGCTTCATTCTCATTGAAGACAATTACGAAAAGCTGCCTCCAGCTGCTAAAACTCTCTGCTCTCTGCTTTGCACTGCTCTCTGTGTGATCAGGGCATAACTGCGCTTTGCAGGTGTTCTGAGCTTTTAATTATGTAAACCGTTAATTAGCCTACATTAAGGGGAGTGGTAACAAACTTTGCACCGCAAAATTAAACATACTACCACAAAAAACATTTGAGTTAAATAATGAATTGTCAGAAAAAGGAAAAGTGATGGAAAGAAGCCCAAATACTTCACTGCAAATCTCCAGATGTGCTCAGATGACACCAGAAGACAACACAACATACTGGTTAAGCTGTTAACTCATCAGCATCACACGTTTGCCACCAAAGCGACTGTCAATAGACTGATTTCACTGGTTGCAAAATAAACGGAAACACACAGATGTAGCCTACATGACACAAGGTAGCTGGCCTGTGGTAAGGTGTAGACATACACAAAGTAGCAAGCTAGTGTGTAGGAATGTTGTGTGTGTTGCTTGGCAACAGTACAGTCTCGGTCAAGTTGCCGAACTATTTGTGTTGGCGGAGCTAAATAAATCATTAAATAAACAAAAAAAATGAGAACCTGTTTCTGCTTTTCACTATTGATAAATGGCGCTTGTGAACTGTTGTATAAAAGCAATATCACACTTGAGGTTGTGCTAACGTACTGGATATCAGCAGGGCTGTGATTATCTTCAGACTGAATCACAGCCATGCTGATATAATGTACAACAGCACTCCCTCTTGTGTGATATTGCTTAATTGCATATTTCCAGTCAATATTTTAATAAATCAACTTACCTTAAAACAGAAAAGTCACAGTATGTCTGGGGCTTTTGCTGATTTCCTGGATTTGTAATCTGGCCTTAAAGGTTCTGTATGCAACGTTCAGAGCATTATTACAGCAGTAAACCTCTATTTGCTATGTAGAGATAAAGTGGAGTAATGGCATCCTGAGTAGAAAATAAAGTCATACTTTCTCTCTGTGTGTCGTAATGAAACCCCTAGGAACAGTGATGGGCTTTAAAGCCCATTTTACATAGTGGCTAAAATTTTACAACTTCCAGGTCCATCACGTGATGCCATGGGGCCCAAAAACACTTTCTCCCATAGATTTATATTGCGATTGACATACTGTAAAACTTCAATAGCCCAGATTATTATTTGCTTAAATCACTGAAATCTACAGGCCTATATTTGGGACAGGCCTTTTATTCATTGCTCTGCAAAGATAGGGAAATATAATCAAATTATTTATTTAAACCAGTATGAATATTACTCGTTCAAAAATTAGGCATCAGACAATATATCAATTATGAATCATTCATTTGATCTAGCTCCGACAGACAGTGCATCAAGGAGAGAGTGAGTTACAGCACTTGAGGATTACAGCACCCAGCATACAAACACAACATCACTCCATCCTGTTAAAACAATGCTCACAGCTTGGATACATTTTTATGAAAAACCTTTTTGATTCTTTTGATCTGAGGACCCCTACGGACTGAAGGAATATTAATAATTTACAGGGTAATTGAAGAATGGACACATAATTTGAGGTAGAAAACAAACCGCTTTTACACATCGGAAGAACTTCTATTAAAAAAAAAAAAAGAACTGCTTGGCAACCAGACCAGACATCTAATGGAGACAGGCGTTTATTTGACAAAATGTGTAGGCACACCGGGCTAGTAAAAGGGACGAGGCATTTAATTGGGACTAGGCTTTTAATTGAAGTTTAACATTATCTGAAAATCAGTAGATCACTGATCAATCAGTGAGTCACTTCACTATCGGGATTTGATCCATTCAGTCTGATAACATTTTGTAAGTCTAGAAGAGCCGCACAATTAAATGATTTATCCCCATTAAAGTTAGCAGAGGGCGAAACTGAAAGTCTCCAGTGTGCTTGCTCTATGGGCCCCACGATGCAGAAGATCCATGTAATTCCACACCATGGAAATTGAGCTTTTTTGGCTTTATGTTAGCCTGAGTGTCAGACTGAAGCTCCCAGAACCTTCAGTCTGACATGGCTTCCATTGAAGGCGATTTACAAGGGGGAGGGAATTTGATTTTTCCCTAACCAATCAGTAGAGATCAACGACTCACCCAGAATCTGACGTCATTAGTATCCATGCCTCGGGGGTGCCGAAAACAAGCGAGCATTGCCCGTTTAAAATGTCTCCGTCGTCGTGCACGCCCAGCTGCATCGCCGTTAAATCCAGTTTAGCAGCTTCCTTAATTTGGTCCTCCATTAACGCGAGTAGTGGCGAAATACCTCGATAGCATCGTTAATGTGGTCTGTAGGATCTGTAGCGGTCGCCATTGTTGCTATCCTCACCAGTTACCCACCGGCGTACAGCTTGACATCAGCGTGGCGCTGATTGGCTAATCGCTAGACCCCCGGCGTTCATTGGTCCGTCCATCGTTTGGACGAGATAAATCGCAAATTCATTGAAGTATGCCAGACCAGAGATGCAAGCCTACTCAGTTGAGTGGGTGGGGTCTATGGTCTGGAACCAGGCTAGCTTTATGTGCCACCGAGTAACTTTCATAGAAAGTCACAGGGCCCGCCTCCAAAGTTGTTTCCTCTTCTGTTTATACACCCATGGTTGTAATCCAAACTTCTCCCTGGTTTGTGGTAGAGGACAACCTAACACATTTTAGTTTGGGCTAAATGTTAATAGAACTGCTTAAGATTAATCACTTTCAACATGCACGTCTCTCCTACAAATGAACAGCTGTTGTTTTTTTCTAGAACTTTTCTAGAACTAGAACAGAGGGTTAGTTGTAACACTTATTGGAAAAGTCTGTTTAACACAATAAATTCACTACAGTTCTATCTATATACTGTAGGTTGATACTGTTTATGGATCTATAATGGATATCCAAACATCTGTACATCTCTCACCTAACCACCAATGCTTCATGAATGGAAAGATCAACTCATATATTATATATGTTTTCTCTTTCCATCTGTGATAGATTGATGGATAGATGTATGTAGATACCTATCTCTCCATCTACATCAGGGGAAGGATAGGTGTCCATAACGATGGAGAGTCACATGGCAGATGCCAAATACCTTTGCCACTCCTCTTACAGACTTGCCGCTATCCACATCCCTGGCACCGAGACACAGAACCTTCCTACTCACTTCCCTATCTGTCATTTGTTTTTGATATCACTCTGAAAAAAATTAGCAAAAATGAGCTGTTTTTGTTTCATTGGCGCTGTACATTATAGGTGGCTTAGTTGTAACACCACGTTACAAACTAACCCCACTGTGTGGAAATTTTATCAAGCCAAGCTAACACTTGCTGGGAGTTGGTTTCATAATTCAAAATGGTGCTGTGTTTTAGGCAACATGACAGTTATTAAGATGATACATGGTTGGATTCAGTCACTTACGTAGACGTCCAATATCTGTGGATTTGGCAGGTGTTACAATTTACCCCATGTTAAGAGGTTCCCCGCACTCCCCTAACCATGTGTTTTTCCCACTGGCTAACTCATTGTCTCTTTGCACTGCATTCATATGATAGTTACCACTAATATCGCAATGGCATTGTTGCAGAAACATAGCGCCCACCCTTCAGTTCCCCCCAGGTTAAAACCGTCGGCTCTGTCAGCACTGTTGCTCAACCGCCTCCATGTTGAGAACCATGTGCGGACAACTCCTGCACTCTGTATTTCATACAGAGCCCCTTTAATTCATGGAAGGGTTCTCCCTGGAGCTGATTATTATTGATACAAAAGGTGGCTCCAAATGCCTTTCTTGAAAACTGCTTGTTTAAAAAACGTTAAATTATGTGTGTGTGTGAGTGTGTAGACGGGGAGGGGATATCTAAGTTTTATGTGTGTGTGTGTGTGTGTGTGTGTGTGTGTGGGTGGGGGGTGGTCAAATTTCTGCAATATCAAAAATGTGTGCGCGCCGTCATCCACAAGTCGTCGACGTTCTTCGGCTGCGCGCACGGAGGGAGGGAGAGACCCAGAGAGTGAGTGAGAGTCACAGCATCCAAAACCACAGTCATGGGGTTGTCGGTGTGTGCAGTGCTGGAGGACTAATTTATATTTTTATACATTTTTCATGCATACTCGAACTACGGTCGTGTCACTTTTTTCCTTTTTTGTCAAGTTTGATTGCTGAGTGAAGCATGTCAAAGACTGCATCAGTGTCTCCGGTTGTTTCTTTTGGATCATTTGCCGTGGATTCATCATCATCACCATCATCTCGAGGAAACTCGACGGGTGTATCTCGCATTTTCTGTGATACATTTTGGGTCTGAATGCACAGCAGAGCGCACACCGTTATAGGCGGAGGTGATGTGCTGAAAGAAGACAATGCTGCTCAGCCCGTCCATCACTGGCCGCTGTTTTTGGCTCCGTGAGCTCGGCTGTCGGCTCTGCTGTGTCTTTACGCGCTGAGAGGAGCGAAGGAGAGGGGAGGCTTTCCCGTCAGCTGAATCACGCACCGCCACAGAATTGATTGACTGATCTGAGCGGAGGAAGGAGGGAGGAGGGGGGTGGGGGGCATTTGGATGTGAGACTTCTCCAAAAAATATCTGCTGGTTTACTGAGGTTCAGGGAGGAAGGGGACCAGTCACTGGACATTTGGACATTTGTTTGTTTTCTTTATAATTTTTTTCTTCTTTTTTTTAATATAATTTCACTCCACCTTTTCTACCTAGGGATAGAGGAGGATAAAAGGAGATCAAGAGAAGAGGGAACACCAGGCTGACGCTGCTGTGCGGGGGGGTTAGTTGGGGGGGTGGGAGAGAAAAATGCTGCCTTCGCAAGAAGCCTCCAAAATCTATCATGACAATTACATGCGCAACTCCAGGGCCATCGGGGTCCTGTGGGCCATATTCACCATCTGCTTGGCCATCATCAACGTGGTGGTCTTCATCCAGCCCTACTGGATCGGCGACAGCGTCAACACTCCCCAAGCCGGCTACTTCGGCTTGTTCCACTACTGCGTGGGCAACGGGAACTCCAACCGGGAGCTCTTGTGCCAGGGCAGCTTCTCCGACTTCAGCTCCATCCCGTCGGGAGCCTTCAAGGCGGCCTCCTTCTTCGTATTGATGTCCATGGTGCTCATCCTTGGCTGTATCGGCTGCTTCGCCCTCTTCTTCTTCTGCAACACCGCCACGGTCTATAAGACGTGCGCCTGGATGCAGCTGCTATGCGGTAAGGACAGAAGACACTTTGACGTGTTTTGGGGGGGTGGGCAGGGTGGGTGAACAGGGGGGTACTCCCAACACTTTTTGGTGTGCGGGAGACTTTAAAGAACGAAACATCAGTATCCCCACCTCACCTCTTTTGCCTTAGGCTACACCTTATCTCGTTGTCAGAAGTGCCACCTTCCAGATCCTCCACAGGATGAGAGCAGCGGGAGCGAACAGGGGACTGATTCCTTAACAGTAACGCAAAGATGAGTGAAACGTCCCCACTGATGTATCAGAAAGTCGTGTGAGGCATTCAGGATCCTCCCTTGAGAGTGACCTGCATGTTTTCACCGAACTGAAAAACATAGTATCTCAGTCATCTGTCATTATTTCACTGTGCCTTCAGACATCTCTTTGAGAGGTTTGGAAGGCTTGTTGGCTGGGTCCTCTCCAAAACCCCCATCATTGTGACACTGCCTGTTTTTTTTTGGTCCAGCTGGTTAAAATAATGTGTCAGGGTGTAATTGTATGGCATTATGATAATGAAATGCCTTCAGTAGCATTGCATCAAAGATCACAGCTTCAACTTTGGTTGCCATATCTGCCTACCAGATTAGCCTGCATTATGCATGATCTGCACATGTATTCCAGTAATGTATCCCCACTCAGCGTATTCATTCATCCGTGCAACACTGGAACAAACTCCATGTAAAGGCTGTATTGCATATGTAATTGTATTAGGAGGTGCAATAAGCTGTCAGATAGACACAAATGAGCAGATCAGAGAGGGACATTGGAATAAAGCAAGACTCAGTTTTTATCAGTGTTAGGTACAGCAGAACCGAGTGAGGTTTCTAAATGAGACCAAAGTGATGAGAATTTTTAGTTTTGTCAATAATATTTTTCTTTAACCTTTAGTTTGCTTTGGACCTTTCATCTTCCTCTCTATAGGTGTAAAAATGCTATATGTGTACACTCAGTTGTGACAGATTCATGTAGTAGCAGTAAGCTGTGTATATGTGTTCATTCCCAGGCTGGTGTTCTCCCATCACTGAGTGTTGGAACAGATTGTATCAGTTCAGGTGGAGCCTACAAGAGTCGCCAGCCCAGTCAACATCAAAGAATCCCCTGGTGGATTCCTAATCACACAAACCACTAATTAACTCAACATGATGCAGATGAAATTGGTTTTAAATGTGTTTAAAAGGGGGCAGAGTGTTCATGGCAGGTGGTTTTCACCATGCTGAACATGAGGTTTGATGTTGCTTTTTGTTGAGTTTTCTCTTTCTACTCAGCAAGATTCATTCACAAATCATCACTCTACTGTTCTCACTGACAGGGTAGTTACACAGTTGTGTGTGTGCAGGGAGGGGGTGGGAGGAAGGTTAATTGTGCATTGGTCTGGAAGGGCTGACATTATCTGGGAGGAGGTATTGATGGCTAGATTATTCCCTCCCACAAAGCAGCAGGAACATGGACTGTGTGAGCCCGGGACCTTTAGAGATCATTGACTTTTCCCTGCCCTCTCTGGCTCTCTGTGTCCTCAGAGACAGAGGCAAGAAAATCATTGCAAAGAGACACATAGACAGATAAAGAAATTAAGAGGTGGAAGAGAGGAACGGTGAAAGTTATTTTAAAAAAGGAACTCAAAAATAAAGGATAGTTGTCCAATAGACGGGTTTGCTGTTTCAGAAAAAGCAGGATGTGAGTGTAGATTACATGACATATGGAATCCCAGTGAGAAACAGAAGCCAATAATGCAGGCTGTTCTCACAATTGTTCAGGTGTTTTCCTACAAAAAGCAATGCACCCAAATTTGTACATATCCCATGTATTTTGAAAGGCTGCAATCACATGACCAATGCACTGATGGCAGTAAATAGGGAAGCAGTCCCAAGCACTTGAAAGGAGGCAGGTTGGGGATGGGTCACAAAAAAACAAACTGTCACACAGGACTTTATCCCAGAGTCGTGTGTTCTGATCCGTGTGGACTTTCAGTCATTTTAAGGTATGTTCTCACTTCCTAACCCTAACCACAGCTACTTTTATTGCCTAAACCTAACCTCTGTAATTTTACCTTAATTATGTAACTGTACGTTAAGGACATAACATCATTCATGGGGGCAAATTCTTAAAATATCATACAAACTGTTGTGCATGCTTTTTTCATAGGATACCATACAAACCGTTGTATGAGAATACATTGAATAATGCTAACCCAGACTTTACACAAACTTAGTTTCACAGGCAGTGACAGATCTTTAGTGTCTTAAAACATTAACCAGCAACATAGGTTAAAGCACAGAAGCCCCCTCTCACCACCTAACATTAGCAGAAAAGGTTAAAAGTCACATTAGCAGTTAGCATTACGTCATGTCACGTCACGTTATGTTGTCAGGTCATGTCACGTCATCGTGTTATGTCATGACGTCACGGTGTCACGCCACCTCACCACATCATGTTGTCACGTTATTTCATCATGTCACATTATGTTGTCACATCATGTCGTCACATCACATTATGCCATTAAGTCATATCGTCACGTCATGTTGTTCCGTCATGTTGCCCCATCATGCTGTCACATCACATTGTCACACTACGTTGAGTACAGTGTGGGAGGATAATGCCTTATTTTTGTAACGTGTGACAATAATATATTACTTTTTAGCTGTAAAGTAAGGAATTACCAATAAGATTTCAGGTTGTATTATTACATTTACAATGTCGTACAATGCGTTACTACCAGAAATAATCTTATTGTCTTAATTTTGTCATTCATCCACACCACACCACTTCCACCAGGAACAAATGTCCTGAAAGGTTTTTGTGTCTTGTAATGTCATTATAGGCTATGTTATAGAAGGGTACCAGAGATCAGCACTCACGCCTCACTGTACCTTGGCATGTTAATAGCCTTTCCTGTCAACTGCACATTAGTATGGACCTGCATTTGTATAGCACCTTTCTAGTTATCCGCCCACTCAAAGTTTTTTACACTACATTCACACACACACATTCATACACTGGTGGCCGAGGCTACCATACAAGGTGCCACCTGATACTTCGACATGCAGACTGGAGGAGCCGAGGATCGAACCGCTGATCGTCTGATTGGTGGACGACCTGCTGAGCCACAGCAGCCACAGTATGTTGGATGTTTTTCCATTCATGCTTAGTCATACTTCTGAGATCATTTTGGTGAAAGTAACGTGAAAGTGTAATCAGTAACACATTACTGTAAACAGAAAGTAATCTTAAGTAACTTATCGCTTTAAAATGAAGTTAACAAGTAATATGTAATGAATTACATTTTGACAAGAACTTGCCCAACAGCGGTTCAGTACGTAGCGATACTTGAAGAACGTACTGTAACAGGCCAATGACCAATTATGATTCTTTTTATAAACCTAACCTAAATGGTAGGGGCGCTTACTTAGTGGGTCATATTAGAGGGTAGGAACAAATGACAGGGCTGGATTTTAAAACCAGAAAATGTCGATGGGCCACATTTTCAGCAGCGAGCTTCCTCCTATCCACTTTTTTGTTAGCATATATATACACACACACACACACACACACATATATATATATGACCCTCTTCTTTTTTTTATTTGCATTTTTTGAAGATTTTATAACATAATAAAAAACAACAACAACTATCAAACAAAATAGGAAAAACAAAACAAAACAAAAAACAAAGCAAAACAAACACAACAAAACATAAAACAGAATAATCGGACAAACAAACAAATAAACAAGTAAATAAAAATAGTTCAATTTATTACATAAGGTTTCAGTCAGAGGATACATAAAGACACAATAAAGATTTATCTTATCTTATCTTATCTTATCTTAAGATAAAATGTTAGACTACATACAGACAGTTTTCATTTTAGTTAGCCCTGCTAGCGTGATGTGCTTGTGGAAACCGCAATCATAATAGCTTTTTACTGGCAGAGGTTTTATTGCACTTACTTACAGTAACAAGCGTAGTTGTCATCAACTAGAGTAATCTTGAAGTTACATTCCCTTCATATGCACAGCGGCCCCTCTACTGTTGTCTGACTTCACTCTGTTGTGTTTGTGTGTCTGAGTGTGTGTGTGTGTGTGTGCTGTAAGGAGGAGGTGGACCCGAAATGCAGAGAGCAGGAGAGAGGCTGCAGGCTGATGATACATGAAACCAAAACTTTAAAAGGTAACGATAAAAGCCAATAATGTTCGAGCTCACTTTTATTACGGTCTTGATTAAATTTGCTTCCGGCCGTTTAATACCGAGTCTCAGTACCAATCCCTGCCCAGGCCACTCAGAGGTTGCTTCTGAGCCTCATGTGGCCTGTGGGCCTCTAATTGAATAGGCCTTCTATAGATTATAGAAACAATTGATAAACTGAGACGGCTCACTTTAGAGTCATTTCCTGGATCTGTGTGACATGGGTTTCCCCACGAGGGAAGTGGGAGAAGTGAGCGTGAAAATGGGAGAAGTGAATGTGTGCACAGATTATGACTGATTCATTCCACCCAAGGTCACTGAAGTAAATAACGGACCAATTTTTCACAAGGCACATATCTCAACATTCTGACACTAAAACGACATTTTTCAGATGGAAAAATCTGGAGAGAATTCTCTTTGTTCGAGACCTATCCCTATTACTTGTGATGCGTTACCTTTTATTATGGAGCATCCTTTGTTACACATCTCACTGATGGTGTTGCTCAGAAACCCATTTATATGGGCCTGATACTAAGAGGGACTCATAGTAAGTGCACACCTGTGAATTCAGTTTTTGCTCAACCATAGTGCCTATCACTCCTTATAAAAAATAACCAGCAAAAACTAAGGCCAGTGAACAGTAGGTTTTGTGTGTGTGTGTGTGTGTGTGTGTGTGTGTGTGTGTGTGTGTGTGTGTGAGTGAGTGTGTGTGTGTGTGTGTGTGTGTGTGATGTTCTTTCTATTAAACATTATTAATCACAAAACAAAATGCTAAACTCTTATTAAGAATCAATCAGGATGTTCCCAGGTTATCTCTGTCCTCTCCCTGTGCTTCTCAGTGCCTGTGCCTGTTGTCTACCACTTACTGGCTGTAATGAACTGAGGTCCAGAGGTCCTGTGTACTGCAGCATGTCTTGTCATCAGGTGTGTCTTGGGCCATTAGGCTTCATTATGTAGGAGAGCTTCCTGTCTGGGGCGTTTCCCAGCAGGCTCCGTGGTGGTCAGTAAAAACAGACTCAGCATCTCCTCTTGAAGGAGCCAAGGCCATGAAGAGGCAATGCATATGGAATACTGTTAAAATGTAAAGGGAGTTGGAGCTTCATGTCAGATTAAAAAGCAGAAGCTTTAGTTAGAGTGGTTACAGCTCTTTTTTGTGGTCCTCAAGCTTTTAAGATCATATTTACCATAAACTCCTTTCACTTGGATAATTTTACTTGTCCTCCCTTAATTGTCTTCTTTTCTTTTGTCTTAATGAGTAAACAAGTGAACATCTTAGCTGATTATAATCTCAGTGGCGGTGTTGGTGTACATTTGCATATTCACTTTAATATAAAAATATTTTCAGCTTGTGTTGTAAAGCAATCTGCCATCATGCTGTAAATACAAAGCCTCCCAGATTTTCTCAAATACTTTTGAATGAAAGATAATTGCTTATTTGTTTTACGGTGATGTTTATTGAGTCCAGGAAGGACTATGTTTTAGACTCATACTGCACAACACTTGAAGGGAGTTGGGTAGATGATGGGTACACAAAGCGCAGAACTTGTGGCACATGTTCCACATGTGGGTATGTCATCAAGTTTTATTCATGCAGACTGTACAATGACAGTGCCTACTGAATCGCAGGCCACAACATACGATGCAATAGCTTCCCATACAGAGTGTGCAAGGATGCTGCACAGGTTATTACTTCTCTAACTATGAAGCAGTGTAAACCTAAAGTTTTGCACTATATACTGCGATGTGTCTGTGTGTGTTTGCTAGCTACTCGGTTGCTCACCTGGCAGCTGCAACTCCACCGCTATTTCCTTCAATGCTTCGTCCTTCTTTACGTGATCATGGTAAGCGCTGGAGGACACATTATACTGGTGAGGCTTCTGCTGCCAGAACTCCACAAGTTTTCCCCCTTTGGCACGATTTGCCTCATGGCAAGCTGCTATCTGTCTGTTTGTTTGGGTTTAGTGCCAGTGTGTCATGTTATGCTGCATTTCTATTGGATGGCTGGTAGACATAGGTCAGAACAGCAGTCACACAGTGAGATGGCCATGCCAAGTTTCTGACACTGTCAGAAATTCTGACCGTGTCAGAAATTTATCCCAGGCTGTCTTTGATCGCAAGACCATGATAACGGCCATTCTTGAATCTCTCTCACTGTGTGACGTAGCACCACTGTTTAAGAGCCATGACCAAAGATATTGCTAAGCTTCTTTCATGTTGGTCATCTTTCGTGTGGGACAGCCCAAAATCGCACAGTGTACATTGGGCTTTAGGCTAGAAAAAATTTTTAGGTAAAGAATCTTTACCTCAGGGATACATGATATTGGACTTCTGCAGATATCCGATATGCCGATATGTAACAACTAATTTGGCCGATAACTGATACTATTATCGATATATCCACTTTTTTCCCACCTAATTTTAGTGATTATCAAGTCTCTCCTGTAGTGGAATTGACATCATATTGTACATGCAGTCTTATCATGGTGGCCCACCAGCAGATGGAGACATGGAACAGCATACTTTTTAATGTATGTATTATTTATTCATAGTGCCGATTCTGATATCATTATTGATGACATACTGATGCTACCGTTTTTAAGTTACGTAACATAGGTAGGGTAGGACTTTGGCGTAACAGCATTTCTTATCTTGAAACCTGCTCTGGTTATACACTGCTGGAGTTAAGTTCACAGAATGAATGTTTAGCTGACAAATCTGCTACATTTGAATCCATGTTCATCTGCTTATCTGAGGCCAGGTCACAGGGGCAGCAGACCAAGCAAAGCACCCCAGACATTACTCTCTCCAGCAATGCTTTGCAGCTCCTCCTGGGGGACGCCAAGGCGTTCCCAGGCCAGATGAGATTTATAATTCCTCCAGCGTGTTTTGGGTCTACCCAGGGCCTCCTATCAGTGGGACGTTCCAAGAACACCCTAATGGGAGGCACCCAGGAGGGTATCCTAATCAGATGCCCAAACCACCTTAACTGACTCCTTTCAACGCAAAGGAGCAGTGGCTCTACTCCAAGCTCACTCCGGATGTCCATGCTCCTCACCCTCTCTAAGACTGAGCCCAGCCACCCCACAGAGGAAAACTCATTTCAGCCGTTTGTACCTGTGATCTCACTGTTTTGGTCACTACCCAGAGCTCATGACCATAGCTGAGGGTTGGAACGTAGAAGGACCAGAAATTCGCACTCTGACTGAGCTCCCTCTTCACCATGACGGTCTGGTGCAGTGCCCACGTCACTGCAGATGGCGCACCAAACTGCCTATCTGGCTCATGCTCCATTTTACCCTCACTCATTAACAAGATCCCGGGATACTTGAACTCCCTAACTTGAGGCAGTAACTCTCTCCCAACCCAGACAGGGCAATCCACCGTTTTCCGGCAGAGAACCATGGCCTCAGATTTGGAGGTGCTGACTCTCATCCGGACCGCTTTATGCTTGGCTACAAACCACCCCAGTGAATGCTGGAGGTCACAGCATGATGAAGCCAACAGAACAACATTGTTTGCAAAAAGCACAGACGCAATTCTGAGGTCCCCAAAACGAACCCCTCATCCCCGCCTGCACCTTAAGATCCTGTCCATGAATATCACAAACAGGATCATATCAAGGGACAACCCTGGCAGAGGCCAACACCCACTGAGAGAGTGTTTGATTTTACGCAGAGTATGTGGATGCAGCTCTCACTTTGGTCATACAGTGAACCGATGGCTCGTATCAAGGACCTCAGTACCCTGTAATCCCACAGTACATCCCACAAGACTCCCTGAGAGACACGGTCGTAAGCTTTCTCCAAGTCCACAAAGCACATGTAGACTTGATGAGCTAGTTCCCATGATCCCTCCAGCAGCCCTGCAAGGGTAAAGAGCTGGTCCACTGTTCCACAGCCAGGACAAAAGCCGCATTGCTCCTCCTGAAACCGAGGTATGATAGTCGGTCAGAGCCTCCTTTCCAGCACCCTGGAGTAAACTTTCCTAGGGAGGCTGAGCAATGTGATACCCCAATAATTGGAGCACACCCTCCTGTCCCCTTTTCTGAAAATGGTGACCACCACCCCATTCGGCCACTCCACAGGCACACATTTGAATCCATACCATAATAATCTAGGCAGCACTAATTGCAAACAACAATCCCCAAAAATGCTAACTATATGTGGTCTTTAATACTCTGAATTAAATAGTAGGGCAACAGAGCAAAATGTACAACATTTGGTCTCTTTAGGCAATAGCATGGTAGGATTCATTGTTGAATTTACCATGAAATAATAGAACCTATTGATAAACTGACAAAAGTTATTTAATCATAATTTTATTTTATTAAATCAATGTTCTGAAGCCATAACTGTAGCAAATTGCATGTTTGTGTCAGAGGATGCAGATAACAATAATGCCACAATGAA
Organism: Epinephelus moara; assembly: GCF_006386435.1. Lineage (NCBI taxonomy): Eukaryota > Metazoa > Chordata > Actinopteri > Perciformes > Serranidae > Epinephelus > Epinephelus moara. The sequence continues at coordinate 10,118,537 of NC_065529.1, forward strand.
ATGATCGCTGGAGTTACCAAAGTCTCTGTGGCAGTTAGCTAATGCCTGTTAGCACAGCTTTGAGTTTTCTCTCCTGCAGCCACAAAGGTCACATTTTACTTTTTCTGGAGGAAGCTGACATAATATGTGGGAAGATTTCAGATAGGCTTCCTCCTCTTTATTATTCCCCTGTGTCATTTCCCGACACCTTCCTTTTCCGCTCCGTGTTCCCAGCATCCACAGGCCTGCTGGTGTTTCCCATCGACACATGGAGTATCAGCAGTAGCTCAGAGGTGTGAAACTGAGAACACACTTACAGTGTATTAGTCTTACGCTCCTCGTCTGAAAACACAAACATTCTGAGAAATGTTGTCACATTTGTTCATGATTTTTAACAACATTCCTCTCACTCTGGGAAAAAAACCCACTTTCTGCATTAGACGTATGCTCAAGTACTCCATAGATTACAAGGAAGCAAAACAACACATGCTTTTTCTCTTCTTCTTTTTTTTTTTTTGTAAATGCAGCATAGAGAAACATGATCTTATTGACTGAGTTATAGGATACATTGTTCCAGAGAGCTTCTCTTCACGCTCAGATAATTCAAAATTCAGGAATCATTCATGAATGCTGTTTTTCCTGTCTTGTCTTTCCCTTCACTGGCGAGCAAATCATGTGATGTTTGTGACTATTTTAAATGCTGGCATGAGCTCAGCTGTAAGCTCAGTGATCTATAAAAGATAGGTCCCATCAGTGGTTTGCTGGGTCAGTGCAAAATAGTGCAGTACAGACAAGTTCTCTGGAAAGTCGACTGTGCTCCAAAGATGCCAGAAAATGCTCAGACGGACAACTTCATTTCCCCAACAACAGATTCCTCAGGTATTGAAGAAGGTGAATTAAAGTGCTCTTAATTTGACAGGTCATCAGAAGTGACTAACTGAAAGAATCTTTTTGTAGCACACAGGCTGAGTAGATATTGGATGGTCTAGTTTAAACCCTGGTCGTTGCCAGAGTGATTCCATTTCTCAAAGGCAGCATGCTGTGCAGAGTCATCCAGTGTGATTACAGAGGGAGTGTCACTGTGTTGTACATGACACATGTATTACTCTATTCATTATCCTGTATCTAGTCGATTCTGCCTAACTTAAAAGTTGTTTCATGCTGATTTATTGCATCATGCACACAAAGATAATTTGATTTTAGCCTTGATTTTGTGTCCAGTTTTGATACTGTTTCAGGTCAGTGCCACAAATTTTGACTTCTGACTTACCATTCCTGTGAAATTCACCTAAATTCACCTAAAACTCCTATCCAAGGCATACCCAAAGTAAACTCAAAACACTGAAATAAAAGCTTTTTTTTTTCTTTTTCGACTGAATATTTTCTTGAAAAAAGATGATGTAGATGACTAGAATTGGAGATATTAGCTGGAAAACACAATGGGGCCATAGCATGAAAACTCACATAGTCAGAATTCAAAGTAGATAACAATATCACAGAAAATAAACATTTTACACATGTTTTTCTAAGGTTTGTCCAGGGGCTTTCAAAAGTTGGGGTAAAACAATGTCCTGAAGGTGTGATTATGAATGAAAAACAAGTCAGCAAAGACAGAAATATCTCTTTAGGAGCTTACTGTGTATAAAACACATCTAGAAAACATCATCTAATAAGTAAGACTGTTTTTTAAGACAACATAAGAGCCATTTATTTATCATTTCAGTACATTTATAACAGTCTATGGTGCCAAGGAATTCAAACCTCCTGTGGAGGTGAGGGGTGTCATTGACTACAAGACACAGAAGCCACTGGGCCAATCGCTGGCTATTGATTGGCTCTGTAACCTAAGGAAGGGAGGCAGGCCCTTCCTTTCAACACAGGCCCTTGTTGGCTATTGAAGCCTAGACTGTCAGTATGGAAACGCCTACTGACTCAAGTGAGGTGTCAATTAAAAGCTTAGAGTTCAGCCACCAACTTATTGATACCGAGCTATTGGCAATATTTATATGCAAACTGAAGTTATTATGGACAGCATGTTGAGAAGGTTTGAAAGATGCAACAGCAATCCGTGGATATCTTTTGATGTAATAATGTTTTTGGACAATTTTTTTCTTGCTGGATTTAGATCGTCTGGACCTTTGGGAGTGTATGAGGAATGTTTTTGTTGGAATATTAGCAATCTGTGGATTAAAATAATGCATAATAGGCGAGTTATACCTGTTTGTTTGTTGTTTGTCTGACAGAAGTGTTTATTGAACCTGCTGTGGTGGTTGTAACTTGAAATGGTCCACACCATTGAATGACAAGAAGTATAGCTTTTGAACAATAGGTTGTATAAGTAAACTGAAACACAGCAAATACAGCAGAATGAAACCTTACGAGGATCTGCGATTATGCTGATTTTTAGAGCTCCCGGCCTGATCTGTCTGCAGGGATTGTCTTTTTGGCCCTCTGTGCCTCGTTTGTGTTTTGTCTTATCCATTTTGCCACTTTATACCATGCTGTTTAATGAGGTAACACTGAGCCCAAATGGGGAAAGATGTGATTGGGCAAGCCAAGTGTCAATTAAGGAAAAAAAAAAAAAACAATGGGCTGATCAGACAAAAAAAAAAGTTGTGTCAACCCAAAAGGCACATTGGCCCATTGGGAAAGTGCCCACTCTGTCAGATGGCTTGTCCAGCCCTGGTTACAACACAACTGATGAACATTTTAGTAGCCTTATTAGTAAAAGTCTAATGCTAGGTGTATTCAACCAATACGTCAAGTCATATAGGAATCAAACAACCAGAATGGTATTAGCTAAATTAACCTTTTTACCTCATTTTAGAATTTAATTAACAAGTGTTTGATGCATTTCATTTTTTTTGTGTCCCATGTCCCCTGTGTCCCCTGTGTTTCTTAATTTGCATGTGATTTGTCTGTTTGCTCATGTTTTCATATGTTGCCATGCATTGAGCTCTCAAGGCCACTGTCATTTCGACCTGAGGAACAGAAGACCGTCTTGATACTAGTTAGCCAGTTAACACATTAACAGCACAATCCAGTGTTGAAAGAACAGAGCATATTTACCATGTGCCAGTAAACAATAATAGAAACCATCCAGAAAAGGTTTTGCTTTAGAGCTCAATGGCTAAAGAAGAATATCATACCTTAACAAGTTTGTTTTAGTCTTACTACCTCTTGACTTTAGCTCTTTGTTTACTTTCCTCACCTCTGTCTCTTTTCTCCTGCACTGAGCTGAACTGCCAGTCGGAGGGATTTCATTTACTGACAGGCACCGCCATCGCCGATTCAACATGCTGAGTTGGGCAGAAAAAAAAAAGTAGAGGGGAGCATTAATGCAGGATACTCAAAACTGACTAGGGCGACAGACGCTCACACACAGCCCAACACTGACGTCAGACGACCGTCGGCTTGCTGTGTCAAGGCCTCTAAAGCCACTATGTTAAGGATTTTAAAATTTATTTTCTTCTACAAATGAAGTATAAACAGCACGCTATTCACTGAGGTGAATCACTTACACTGCAAATTACTTCCAGAAAGTTACAATATTCAACTGTAATATTTCACAATATATTACATTATTATCACCTTAAAGGTTACAACTGTGATATTTAACTGTATTCAAAATTTTATTGGGAAATTCATGTAGGTAAATATAGTAATTTTACTATACTTTAGCATATATTTACACTACTTTAGAAGTACACTGCTAAATCACAGTAATATATGGAGTTTAACTGTGAGATTACAGTGAAATACAGTAAATTTACAGGGGCCTACTGCTAAATCACAGTAATCCAATGTACATAAACTGTGAAGATACAGTTAAATACAGTAACTTAATAGGAACATACCATTATATCACAGTAATGTGGCTTAAGTGTGAGGTTATAATTAAATATAATAATTTTACAAGAGTATACTGCTAAATCATAGTAATATGTAGGCATAACTACTGTGGGATCTTAGTATACTGCTGCCATTTCACAATAATTTATTGTAAAAATGATACAGTAATTTATTGTGAAAGTAATGCAACTATTAGATAGTAATTTACTGTAAATGTACAGTCAAAAATTTTACAGTGTACATCATGCAAATTTCAAATCTTAAAACTAATGACCATTATAAACTTCACTGCACACAGACACTTTGTGAGCAAAACCTCTGACAATACAAGATTTTTTTATTAATGTGAATTGCACAAAACTGAACTACACAGGCCATAGAACCTTGTCCTCTCCATAAGTAGCAAACTCTCCTGGATGCATTGTTCTGCTTTCTATATATTTAATGTTATAGTTTTTCTAAAATATCTATAAAGTGAGCAGTGTATGATAAGCGTGAAAGCATATGAAAAAGAAAATTTCCTCCAATAAAAACTGATCACAGCTATTGTAAATATGAAAATATTGGTGCACAATTAAGACCAGGATTAGTTAGATGGGATACTTCATAGAGGTGAGACAATACTGAAGTGACTAAGACATTCATTAACAGTAAAGAACTAGTCCATACCCATTGAGTACAGTATACCATATCATGACTTAGTCATACCAAAAATTAGAAAAACAAAAAACAAAAAGCATTGGGCCACAGGGGGAGCCACAGCGATCTGTCGTATTTTAGCCATTTTTAAGCATTTTTCTGTTGTTATAGCGCCACCCAGTTGCCAATTAGAGTTAAATTTCTCCAGTCACCTTGAGTCGTCCTGTTCTACATATCTACCAAGTTTAGTAAAAATCGTTATGGCGGTTAGGCCAAGATAAGTAATTAGCTCTCTAGCGCCCCCATTTTGTTTGATGGGGTCAATAATGGAGGGGTCCCCTCAGATTATGTGTGGTCATATGCCTACAAAGTTGCGTGGTGATCGGTGAAACCCTTGAGATGTTATACACCTTTATGTGATGAGCCACGCCCTCCGCAATATTCATTGCCTTATAGAAGCTCAGTTTTAGTAAGTTTTCCAACTTTTGCCAAGAGGGAACTTTAGATATTGGTCCCTAGATTATGTTCACCGGGTTTCACGCAGATCGGTCAAACTTCCTAGGAAGAGATTGATTTTAAGTGTTTTTCAAAAAATTCAAAATGGCGGAAAATCTATATAACCGGAAGTTATGGGTTCTTGCGGCAAATTTGTTCTTCGTGAGGAGAGGCATCTCTGTGCAAAGTTTCATGTCTCTACGACATACAGGGCATGAGATATGCCCATTCAAAGTTTGCAATTTCAATCAGTTGCTATAGCGCCCCCTTTGGCCAATTGATGTAATATTGCTTCATTCGCATCCTCCCATGACCCTCTACCACTGTGCCAAATTTCACATGGATTGACCAAGTCAGTGAGGAGAAAAACGTGGAACAGACATACCCACACACAGACAGACAGTTTTCGTCATTATATAGTAAAATGATAAAATAATGATAATCCCATGCCAGCAGAATATCTGTCAACAGTTGGACTGCATGCGACAAAGATGCAGCTCTTTCTTCTCAGTTTTGGCAAACACCTCACAGAGTCATGGGTGTGTGGTGGCAGCCTTGGTGGAGACAGCAGTGCAGCCTTTGTGTCTGTGCTGTGTAGGAGAAAAAGCTCTTCACTGATATACAGAGACAAAGCAGTTAACCTGCTTCCATCCACTGCTAGAGAGACAAAAGAGGAGGGCTGCAGCAAAGAGGCAGCAAAGTGCTATGATTTAAATTCTAGATCCACTGCCTCACCTGCTCCCAGCACTTACTCTGGTATCCTGCTGGAAACAAAGGCACTGCCATAAGTTTTAATGTCACCATTGACCCCCCTTATACCCCCTCTCTTTTATCCATGGCATATGTGACACTGATGTCATTTATCAACTCCCATTTTCCAACTTCTTGCATGTTGCAGTAATTTCAACAGGGTAGTGTTGTCTCAAATCGCACACTGCCATTTTGCACTTACCCAAAGTAATGACAGCTTTTTTTAAACAGCCTGTTAGGAAAAAAAGGTAAACAAATGACATTATTTATCTCACGTGTACGTTGGCCAGAATTGCCCCTCAATTACAATCAGGGAATTCCATTTCACATACAATCAATCTGTTGATGGGTGGGTATAAAAGGCAGCGATCACAGTGCGTATAGATGCACAATGGCTTATTTGTCACTGTTAGAGGATGTCGTGGATGGGAAACTCAGGGACCATCATCTTCATCATCCTCAGGGACCAGCAAGACCTACTGGCCAATGATGATGAGTGGCTTATGAGCCAACTCCGACTGTGCAGTGCTGCTGGATCTCAGCGCTGCGTCGGGCCAGGCGTTACAAAGAAGCACCAAGCAGGAACCAAGCTGTGGTGGTGCTGTGCTGCAAATTGTGGCACAGCTGAAAAACCTGCCAATGCCCTGACCCCAAGCCCTACGCCCGGTCATTTGATGCATCGTTTATGAAAACAAAGCATATTTTTAAGAAATCAGTCGAGTCAAGAAAATCAGATTTAGAGTGTTTATTTCAGATAGTCACTGAAAATGGCAAATGACAGTCAGCTGGAAACATCCCTCGGTTTTATGTTGAAATAAATCACCGCAAATAGCCTTAACACCTAAGTACCAGACCACATCTTCTTGACTTCTGAAACAGTCTGAGGCCGCAGCATTTACAGCATCTGCCATCAGCTGCCACTCCACTGAATTTTTAGCTTTAGTAATGCCCATACTGAGTCCACTAAACAACATTGTCTTTCTGCTATCAACCTCCCCAACAAGACCTTCAGCTTCTCTCTGTGTGAAGTTTCGTTTTTTACCTTTTCTTGCTACATTTGCCATGCTCTTCTTCATGCAGTTTCTTAATGAATATTGATTCACTGGCCATTTATAGACACCTGTGGGTGGGGCAAGACCATAGGCGTTTCTAGCCCATTTTTGGGGGTGCTGAAGCACTCTTAAATTGAATCGCAGCACCCCTAAAATTTGAGAGATTTTTTTTTTTTTTTCTTACTGTATGTCCTTTTTAAACAAGCTAGAAAAGTGTCAAAACCAAACAGTACTTGGTTGAAACATAATATTTTAACAACAAAAATACAGCCCCCCCCCC
>NC_065529.1:10126856-10135823 GCF_006386435.1 Epinephelus moara
CCCCAAAAAGTGTTGTGCTTTTCTTTCACAAATGTGGGAATGAAATTGCGTTAAAATGTACAAAACAGTGAAATTTATCTTGCCCGGCCGGGCAGCTCTCTGGGTGCTCAGCACCCCTAAACCTCTGATCCTATAATCGCCCCTGGGCAAGACGCTCACTCACCTGCGCCAAATGTTGAGTTGATTGTGATTTATAAAGGGAAACAGGTATGGGACATGTGCACCGTGTTTTAAATCAGGATATTTTTGTATGTAAGCACTTTCTGTGCTTTGTTCTTGACCTTTCCTGCGCACAGTTTTATAAATGAAGACCCTGATCCCAGAAGTCCATTGGTGATTTAGTGGGAAAATCTGACTTTGTCATTGACATCTGCTATGAAAAAAGCAACATGACGCAAACTAATGTATTTATGTTTTTTACGGAACATATAAGTAAGTAATTAAGTAATTTAGGAGCGACCTGCAGAAGAGAACAGACTAGATGGAGAAGAAAGAGAGTTGATGGATGCTAATAGACAAGGACCAGAATAAAAATGAGTGGAAAAGAATGGTCAATGCAGAGCTTATCTCCTATCAGAGGGGAGACTCCCTGGGGTATCGCATCACAGCAGCCCACTCTGTGTACCCATAATCCTCAGTTCTCCAACCAGAGGTTAAGCCTAGACCAGTTATTCTCCATGCCATGCAAAACCCATCACCGCTGACAGGTCAGACCATCAAGGCTTCCTCATCCCCATAGCAGACGTAACAAGTGACAGGAGCAGTGAGGGATGCTGGGATATGTGCAGGTTATTGTAAAATGGAGTTTGGCATTATTTGTAACCATTGTCAAGTCATTATCCATGGCCCATGGCCACGAAAAGTTACTCTGTGGCTACCAAATATCACCTGTAGGTGGCCCCTGTGGTTATCAAGTTTCATCAGGTCTCTCTTGAGAATGAGACTAAAGGTAAAATAAAAATTTAAAAATTCCCATATTGTGAGCCTTTGCCAACCCAGCGTTAGATACAGTTCTACAAACATCAATTCATTTACACCCTTCAGTTTAACATTCTATGAAAACAGCGAAAAGTAGCCTACTTGTTACCTGCTAGCCAGGACGTAAGACCAATCCCTTTTTCCTGGGGGCTAAAAAGATATTGCTAGCGACTCCTCAAAAGGGGTTTTTGTATGTATGTATCAGTTAGCAAATGACAAACTGAATGGAGTGCCTGCAACAGAGTGGGTCTTCATACTTACAGCAGAGTTTTGCGTTGTGTTTGGCTAACAAAGCTACTTAAACCAACAGAGCTAACAGCTAACTGAGCTAAACACAGCAGAACTGAGAGTTTCTGTTCAGAGGAACAAGAAGCTTGAAACAGTGAAGTGCAGTTAAATGTGACAACACAACAAGTTTACAGTAAATAAATGTAACGTTACTGAAGTAGGCTATTTCAGCTGAGTACATTTGGGAGGTAATGTCAAAAGTAGCCTACTTTCAGTTTGGAGTATCAGACACTTTCCATCAGTGTTTACAGTTACATTTGACCAAACTTCTGTTATATATTTAGTTGTATATGCTCGATTTTGTACTTAGGTGTATTGCTGAGGTACTTGTACTGTGATAACAAAAAGTGTATGGCTTTTATTGTTGACAAAGTGCTTTATATAAACTAAATACAAAACAGTTACAAACAGCAGACACTCAAACAAATGTTATTTCCTTAACATTTTAATGACTTTAGCTTTCATTAGCGACTGAAGATGATAATAACAAAGTAAAGAAACGATAGACTGTGAACTAAGAGACTGTGAGAGAATATACCATATGTTTATAATGATATTTTATTCTGTTCATGTCTTTTTATTCATTGAAGTGTTAAAGTGTCACGGTTAGCAAAGGCTGTGTTCTGTAATTTCATTTATTTAATTATTTTTTACATAAATTTACATTTGGGCTATCAAAAATGTACTTTGGCCACCTAGTGGAGGTGCTTGGTGGCCAGTGGGGCCAGTGCTAAAAAATATTAGCATCCATGTGCTACAAAATGTATCCAACCAGAGGGTCAGAAACACCTGGCCTCGTGGACTTCATGTGCACGTGAGAATAGATGAATAGATAGAACACTTTTAAAATGCCACACAATGCACTAACTGTGATGCTAGCAGCCCTACCATGTGATAATGACCTTGGCAGAATTTAACACTAAAGAGCAAGAGGCAACTTTAGTGTCAAAGAGGAATAGTACATTGGCTGGATTCAAACAGAAGATGCTCGACAGAGTCAGTGTATTGTGTAGAATGTGCCTTGCTACTGTAGCTACAACTCAAGGCAACGCTACAAATCTGTTCCAGCATTAGGAAAGCAAGGCTGTGTATGAGGACTGCATAGCTAAAAACCTGATTACCAGTTTGTCAAACAGGTTGACTACCAGCTGGTAGGCATCACTGTTGTTTAGATGTTTGGAGCGGCAGAGCCATAGTGAGATATTGCTATTTGTTGTTTTTGATATTTCTGCACTTTAGTTTGTGTTATTTGTAACATAACATCACATATATTTTCCACACATTAATCTTCACATCAGACTTATTCTGTAGTGCTTAGTTGTTCTGTTTCAGATTTCATTAAAAGTTTAAGACATGATGATTATTTCAAATGTTTGCCAGGCTTGAAGTTGTCTGTTATTCTGCTGGGATTGAAGGTTTTTACAATTTAACTGCAAAATAAAGATTTGTTATTCATATTTGCATCAGTTCATCTCATTCCATCACAACAGGTAGACCAGGCTTACATGAAAGAGCAGTTAATATGTTGACAAATGTCTAATGTTGCATTGGTCATACGATACAATGATTTACTACTTGTGTATAGTGAATAATACAGAAGATTATGAACTACAGAAAGTTTGCATACTGAATCACAACCGCAATATTGGTTTAAAAATTGTTATTTGATTATTTTTCAATATCATTCAGGGCTACTTTCTTATTAATTTTCAGACCTGAGCATTGTATAATTTAAAAAAAAATCTACATACACTATTTTACACCATGAACCATGTCCCCTATTGATTTACTGTTTGTCTGTTTTGAATGTAGTATAATAGTAAAACCATATGGTCAACCTCTTCAGTATAGATGAAGACCAAATACGGTGCAAAAGTCAGGAACTGACCTATTCACATCTTTAACTTTTTTATTATTGTTTGTTTAGCAGGAGGGTATCCCATACACACTATGAGAGGAGCTTAATTGTATATCTCTGCGTGTGTGTCTGTGAGGAAGCAGCCTAATGGAGCTGGAGCTGGGCCTAATGGTCTTGGGTTGGGTGCAAATGATAGTTTAATCAGCTCTGTGGTGCAGCCCCACGCCGGGACTTATCAAGGCTGCTGGGCATGAAGGAGCTCTGCATTGTGCCAGCAGACTGCAGGACTGCACGACAGGCACTCGCCCGGGCAGAAACGAAAGAGAGACAGCTGCTCTGCCCCAGACCAAATGACCACAACAACACAGAAACTATCACATGAAGAGAAAATGACAGACTTAGATAAATACTGTAAAGAAGCACAGTTTTTAATTCAGAGTATTTTAAAAGTGGCTAACAGGTTACATTTTAGATCATTAGGAAGTTCCATCTGTGTGCTGCAAAATGAACTTTCACTGAGTCTTGTTTAAGCACTACCAGCAGACTGCTTCCTAAAGCTCTAATGAGCCTAATGGATTTCTATTATACAAGCATTATCATAAATGTATTTTGGCCATAAGCCATATGTGATTTACAGACAGCAGCATTTTAAAATCTGCTGTCCAACCAACCGGAAGCCAGTGGAAACATTTAAGAACAGGAGTAATGTGTTCAGTTCTACTGGGGAGGAAACCAGACAAGAGACCACTGCAGTTCTCCACCCCTCTGGGGATGAAGGCATGGATACATTTTCTGGACATGAGTGTCATATACATAGCTGTTGGAAGCAGATTTGTGGTCCTCCAGGATTTGGCCTAAATGTATATTATAGTACCCAGCAGTTTAGCATTTTATTTTTGTAACATTGTCACAAAAATTAGTTGAATTAAAGCTGCAAGCAGCGTTGGGCGGGATCTCGGACACTCACCGTTTCAGCCTCCAGCTCACGTGCGAAGTATTTGTAAGAGTCGAGATGTTGAGAAAACAAGTAATGTCAAGAGTATGCAAGATCATTTTTGGCAATAGAGAGACTTGATATTACAGTACATTACAATATGTATTTAACAGTCGTAATCACAAAAGTAGCAACAGTATTATCAGTGATAAAGGCTGTAGTAGTATGTGATAAATGGAAAACACTGATATATAAGGTGTAGATGCTGTTTAAAATTAAGATTCTGCTGCTGTAATCTGTCCTATAAAGATTGTGAGACGCACACACACACACAGAGGTCTGTGTCTGTGAGAGTGAAGGCATTGTCATGGTGATTTATGAGCTGCATGCAGTTGAGGGGCAGATCAGCAATGGGACTTTTACATGGGATTAAAATGTCACGAACTCCTCCCTTTAATTCCCAAACCGTGGGTCCAATCGTCAATCTGTGCATACCAGCAAAGAGATACACTCGCCCCGAACGCAGACATATAGTTTTTATGTTTGTGGAGTCAAAAATGTGATCTTGGTCACAAGTTTAATATGTGTTGCCCCTCAGCTTTTTTCCAGAAATGTCTCCTCTCACTTTACATGGGAGTGAATGAGAAAAAAATCGCTGCTCCCTTCACTGGTATAAATTGTGTATGTACAGTAAAAATTGTGGCCTTGGCAGCCAGTTAAAGACAAAAGTTTTAGACGATTTTAGACCCCTCTCCACTCTAGCTCATTGCTGACAATTTCTCCACATTTGTTCATGTATACTTTCAGAGGCACAGATTAAAAACAGTAAAAGATATGAAAAAGATGAAAACATGACTGAATAGATGAGACCTGCGTCAACATTTGAAAGTTGGAATGGAGTCTGTAGCACAAAGTATGGAGAAGCTGTATAGGCTCGAAAAAGGCCAATGAATGGTCCCTTTCTGCATTCATTTCCAATGGGACAGCTTTTGAAGATCGTCAGGAGGTTTTGTGGCACGTCACCTTTGAGCGCTTCTAAAATCCAAACTGTTCGAGTAATGACAAAGTTATACAAAAGTTTTGCTCAGCAGGGTGTGAGCTGTCATGTGTGCGAGTTTGAAGCCAATACGATAAATGATGTAGGAGGAGATAGTTTTTGAAAAAGAGCATTTTTGAGGCAACATCTTACTTTGAAAGGGGAAATAGCTTACTTCCTGTTGGATTTAGGTCAGGGGTGTCAGTGCATGATTTGTAGGTCTTGAGATGAACAAGCCAGTTTTGGTTTGATCTTTCTATGACATTACAATGGGCTGCAGTGGTCATTTTAGTGTGCCTTGGTGGCACTAGAGCCCATTTTGGCACTTTAGGGGTTAATTTTTTCATTTTATCTAATTTTTCGCCAGTCCTGACATGCATGTCAATTGTGATGAGTTTTTGAGCATGTTTAGGGGGTCAAATTTGGGTTCAAAGAGGCGGCGGGAGAAAGACTAAAGAAAGAAAGAAAGAATAAACGCACCAAAAACAATAGGGTCCCTATTAAAAACCCTTCGGCCGAGGTCCCTAAAAAAACAAAACAATCAAAAGATATCTCTGGTTCTGCTAGACAGATTGACATACAGTAACTTGAGGCGATTTCATGCAGCCCCCTTGTAGCCACAAAGGGCATTATGAAACTTTTTCATGTATGCAGTCGTACTCCCCAAATGGACTTTGATGTGTAAAATCAGTGGAGACCCCCTTTAAATAATAGATGGTTAATAAATGAAGCCTGTGGGACTCCGCATTTTTATTCCTACACATCTGTTTTCAGGTTGTCCATCCATGTGTCCATATGTCCCATTCTCGTAAATACGGTATCTCAAGAATGCCACAGGGGATTTTCTTTCAGTGGTCTTATCGGTGGTCAAGCTTTAAGGTCACTGTGACTTTGTCCAGTGCATTCTCGTGAACGCAATATGTTAGGAACATCCATCCATCCATCCATCCATCCATTTTCATCCGCTTATCCGGGGCCAGATCACGGGGGCAGCAGGCCATGCAAAGCACCCCAGACATCCCTCTCCCCTGCAACGCTTTCCAGGGGACCCCAAGGCGTTCCCAGGCCAGACGAGATATGTATTCCCTCCAGCATGTTCTGGGTCTGCCCCGGGGCCTCCTACCAGTGGGACATGCCTGGGATACCTCCAGCGGGAGGCGCCCAGGAGGCATCCTAGCCAGATGCCTGAACCACCTCAACTGAGCCCTTTTGACGCGAAGGAGCAGGGGCTGTACTCCGAGCTCATTCCGGATGTCCGAGCTCCTCACCCTATCTCTAAGGCTGAGCCAGGCCACTGCACGGAGGAAACTCATTTCCACCGCTTGTATCCGCGATCTCATTCTTTCGGTCACTACCCAGAGTTCATGACCATAGGTGAGGGTTGGGACGTAGATGGATCAGTAAATCGAAAGCTTTGCTTTCCGGCTTAGCTCCCTCTTCACCACGACGGACCGGTGCAGCGCCTGCATCACTGCAGAAGCCGCACCAACCCGCCGATCAATCTCACGCTCCATTCTACCCTCACTTGTGAACAAGACCGAAGGATATTTGAACACCCTGGCTTGAGGCAGTAACTCCTCCCCAGCCCGGAGAGGGCAATCTACCGGTTACTGACAGAGAACCATGGCCTCAGACTCGGAGGTGCTGACTCATCATCTGCTTCAAACTCGGCTGTAAAACACCCCAGTGCATGCTGGAGGTCACGGTGTGATGGAGCCAACAGAACCACATCATCTGCGAAAAGCAGAGATGCAATTCTGAGGTCCCCAACCCAGACCCCTTTCTCCCCCCGGCTGCGCCTCCAGATCCTGTCCATGAAGATCACAAACAGGATTGGTGACAAGGGACAACCTTGGCAGAGGCCAACACCCACCGAGAATGTGTTTGACTTTACACCAAGTATGCAGACACAGCTCTCACTTTGGTCATACAGGGACCGGTGGCTCGTAGCAGCGAGCCTGGCATCCCATACTCCCGTAGTACCCCCCACAAGGCCCCCCCAAGGGACGCGGTCGTAAGCCTTCTCCAGGTCGAATTTAGTGGTCAGAGGTCAAAGGTCAAGTTCACTGTGACCTAACAAAACATGTTATTGGCCATTAAACAAGAATTCATATGCAAATTATGACAAATTTTCACACAAATGTCTAATAGGATAAAAAGATGATATATCCAAAAGGTCAGAAGTCAACTTCACTGTGACATCATAATGTTCTGCAAAAACACTCTCCATTACACAACATCATGTCTCTCAGGAACAGAAGGGTGCCCACCTTGAAACTGTGCGTATTGTATAGATCTTCCGTGTTGCCGGGGGAAAGATGTGTGTGAAGCATCCTGATATTTTTTTTTAGTTTAAAAAGACCAAAGGAGAGTGGATACTGGACAACATTAGGTTAACAGAAACATGACTCTAAATAACTGCTATACTGTAATGTTGCTCTATGACTGTTGGATGTGTAATTAAGTGTGTTTGACCTCCAAAATATGACCACGTAGGGTGTTTTTATAAGCAGACATTACCTCCCAAATTTATTTTTTTTGGCCTGTAACTTTTTAAGGAAGCAAATGAGGAAGTCAGGTGACATAGTATGAAGTGCAAGAAAGACTACTAAGGGAGGAAGGGGAAGTGGATGGGTTGAACAAACTCCGGTGTTTGACCCAGGAGAGCGGTGTTCATTTCCTGTGTAAAACCAAAAGTCGATTAAGTTATTTTAATAACAACGTAGTGTGCTAGTATGTGTAGCATACTATGCTAGTGACGTATGTATCCATCATACTTATTTTGAACCAAACCATGATGTTTTTTTCTAAACCTAACTACGGGTGTTTGTCACTTAAACCTAAGTAAGTAAACCTAAAAACCAAATTTTTTACCTAAGTTCTAATTTTATCCTTAAAAAGACTGTATGCTTTCCAATACTGACGCAGATGGGTACATAATTTGACGTGTAGTACCTTTGACCAAGCGTCGGTATTGACAAGTTGGGACTGAGGATGTGTAAAAAACCCTTCAATTTGCAGCCAATTTTGTCAAAAATTGCAATAAAATTGCGGCATTTTTATGTGATTTTTGGCGAGAAATTGTGGCAAATGACAAAAATTGCGGCTAATGACAAAAGGAGAAAAAAATGCGATTTTTTTTTTTAATTACTACCTCTAAAAAAATAAGTCATGTAATCACTTGCTATAATAATCATACTGAATATTACAAAAATAGCTGCAAATGTTTTTTATAGTTCTCTTCTTTAGTTTTATTTAATTAATTTCAAAACATGGACTCCAATTATGTTGCAAAAAATTCTGAGTGAATATTGTAGCTCTCAAACCAGATAATTCTTATGTCAATACAGAGCGTTTCTCCATACTGCAATGCCATTAGCGCATTTGATGACGCGTCTCAAGGCATTTCAAATGACGTCGCATGTGCAACGACTTCGGGTCAGCCGGAAAATGCAGAAAAATTGCAGGACTTTTAAAAAATTGCAAGCCCCCGCAAATATTGCAGACTTTCGTTGAATTTGCGTTAATTATTGCGATCACAAGATTGTGATTTTCTGGAGGGACTGACTTATGCATGGGTTGGAAGACTTGTTGAAATAAGCAACTGTTTGATAATGAGTCAGTCTTAAAAACTTTATATATTAATAATTTTTTAATGTTATCTTTCAGCTTACTCTGCTGCCAACAAGTTGCCAAAATTAATGAACGCAGCTTTAATATGCATACCATTAAAGGGCCAGTGTGTAATATTTGGCATGGTTTATTGTCAATCTGAATCTGAATATTCTACCCATTAATATGTTTATATAAGTGTATAATCGCTATAAAATAAAATTCGTTTGGTTTTCGTAGCCTTATAATTATGCTTTTATA
>NC_065529.1:10135836-10147266 GCF_006386435.1 Epinephelus moara
ATCACGTTCAGAGTCGTCCATTGCAGCTACTATAGTCTGGAGATATTGCTAGGCTAAATAAACAGCTGAACTCTGTTTACCGGCTACGCTGTCAGTCAGTGTGCGGGCTGGAGATTGGTGGAGCAGAGAGGGGAGGGGGTCCCCACTCAGTATGGTAAACGAGTATGTGTGTATGAAGTGTGTCTGTTACGCTAGAAGAGTCAGCGTTTGGGACGGAGTCTTATACCCCCTGGAGTGTTACCGGAGTTTTTCGAGTTCTCAAATAAACTGGCCTTTTTCCCGAACGCACCTCTGGTCTCCTGCTCGTGAGGGATTCATTACAATATCGTAACATGGTTTAGATTTCTAAATAAACATTCACCTTGTTGCTAGACAGACCTACTCCTGAAAAACTCGTGCGCAAGGCTTTTTGTCCCTACGAGGCCACCGTCATTTACCCGACGGGAGGGGTGAGCGAGTGAGCCCTGCAATCTAGAATTTGACCACTGATGTCACTGTTTTCAACCCATTTTACACACTGGCCCTTTAAGCTATATATACTTCTCCCCAATGTACAACACTTCACTAGCTCATACACTACATTACTAACAGTACCATGCTCATTCCAAAATTGTGTTGTATTGTGTTCTAACTCCCCGTAAGTGATCATAACCACTTTGAATTTTTAATTTAATTAAATTCCTGTCCATAATAGAAGAAGAATAACATTCCTTTGCTCTATAGCAGGTGTGCAGAGGCATGTCCTCTCAGCCAAACACATGCTGGGAGATAATGAGGTAGAGGGTATACAGTGACAAATTGTCAATCAGCAGCTAATGCACAGCTATTGATTTTGTGGCTTGTTAGATGGGTATGCTGGTTTAAAGAGCGAGAGTTGATGTCTTATAACAGAATGCTTCGCTTCATTGAAACAGACAGTTTTCAGCTTTACTCTGCCTTTGCCTAATACTCCCAAATTCAGTGCCCCAAATTTTTTTTGTAGGAGTGGAGGAATTCTTCTCTTTATATTTCTTTCTTCTGCTCATCTCCGTCAATATTCTATTTGTTCAACCAGACTGTACAACATTCAATGTGAATGGGAAAGGGAATTAATTTGACAATGAATACACAGAGAATGACTGGCAAGAAGCTGATGACTGTATTTACACAGTCTTTACTTTCAGTAGACTAAAGGAAACTCAATACAGACTTTTTCATAGATATCCTACATTTGTGTGAAGTTTTGTCATAACTAGAGTATGAATTCTTCAGTCACGGCTAAAAACATATTTTGTGAGGTCACACTGACCTTGACCTTTGACCTTTGACCACAAATTTCTAATCAGTTTATTCTTCAGTCCATGTGGATGTTTGTGTCAAATTTAAAGTAATTTCCTCACGGTGTTCTTGTGGTCACAAGGATGGTACAGATGTACTAACAGATGGACAGATGGAGGGACAACCCGAAAACACAATGCCTATCGCTGAGGCGGAGGCATAAAAAAGGTCCTGGGGCCGGTTGCACCAACTGGTCTTTACTAAGCCTGGTCGTAACTCCTAAGACGGTCTTTGTTAAGACCAGTCTTAAGGAGTGGACTTACGCCGGTTGCACCAACAGGGCTTACGCCTGGTCTTAGCTATGCTGGTTTTAGCTGTGCGCGTCCATGTGAATGCCTGCCTAGAGGAGCGCGGTGACGTTAAATGACGCGCCACTGAATCACCCCGTGTGCTTGACAGATGACAATTGACAGTTGACAGCCCCTCTCATCTGTGTTGACAGTTTATTTACAGTTTAAGATTTGAAGAAAACATTAAGGATCAACGAAAAACTTTACCGACACTGAAATTAGAAAATTAATTAAGCTGTACAGCCAGCAGAGAGACGTATCACAATTAAGAACAAACAGTCGGTATGGGCAGAGATAACGGGGCACATCAATACGTGTTCAGACTCTGGCTGCCTTCATACAGAGGCTGACATGAGGAAGAAGTGGAAAGATCTTCTCAGCAAGGCAAAAAATACATCTCCTCCAAAAAAAAATCATCCAACTGGCGGGGGTCCTCCCCGAAAACCTCAATTTACAGTGACATCATTGTTGACGTATTTGGGGAGGATTCCCCTGCCTGGTGGGAAGGCTGGTGTTAGTGCTGTGTTGCAGCCCAACACAAACTGTAAATCCGGTGACAGCTCTTCAATAAGTTCAAACTGATCTCTCCTACCGAACTGAAACGTCTCAATCAGCTCCTCGTCATTATATAGGCTATGTCCAATTGCTTCTGTCCCTAATTACCCTCTCCCGTCTAAATGCCCGCTCGTATACAGACGGTGGATGAGACGTGCCATAACCAAGTTGCGCTTGAGCAGCTTGATAATGACCTTAAGCCTGCTCTTGACTAGGCGTAAGATTTACACCCGGTCTTAGTGAGAAGAAGGCTTACGCCCTGTTGGTGCAACCGGCGTAACTATAAGGTCGGACTTAGAACGCCAAGTTACGACCGACTTAGCTTAAGACCAGGCTTAAGACCAGTTGGTGCAACCGGCCCCAGGACTTTTTCTGCTGGCCTACTAAGTCTGAAGGCACTGGCAGGGAGGAGCAGAGAGAGCTGCCCAGCGAGCCTAGCAATACCAGTTCAAATGTAAGTCAAGTACAATTCGCAGTTTCAATTCGCAGTGACGCTGGATACATGGTAACACTGTAGAAACATTATTCAAACACATAGCAAAAACACAAACATTGTCTAGATGCCTGAATGGAAGCAGCATCAGTATCCACACACAGCAACTGGAAGTCAACTAAGCTGCAAATCAAGAGAACAACATTACACAACCGACATGACGCAAGCTAAAATCTTGTGTAAAAAAAAATTGCTCTAATGGGCCTGCACTGGTTATTTTCTGAAGTGACCTGAGACATTTGTGATGCTGACTGTTGAATCTAATCTGGTGTTTGGTCCGAGGCAGATGATGATACATGAGCAAGCCGCTCTGTGTGTCTGCAGTCTTAGACACAGTTCACTGAACACGCCAAATCCAACATTACATAAAAACACTCTATATACAGATTTAATGGCCTATTTTGGGACACTTGCTACTCGGAAAGCATTTTGTATTTTACTAACACCCGTGCATGATTAGTCTAACCCATGGAAAATAACAAGGTTCATAACAGTACTGATTTTCTGTACATCTGTAAAAGAAACAGCATGGAATGCTTTATTTCCATATACAGTATGTACGTACATATTCATAGATAGATAGATAGATAGATAGATAGATAGATAGAGTGTTTACCTCCTCTGTGACACAGACAACTCAGAGTTTCTTTGTGATTCATTAGTGCTTGACATTTGTTGGAGTGTGTTAGCTGAACCAACATGTATCACTCATCCATATGTTACATTACATATTTTATCACATTTTCATTCTGTGTAGATTTGTGGGCATTCATTAGAGTAAAAAGTACACTGTTGGTGACATATTCAGTCATTATATCTTAAAAGACCACAAGTGGAGCTGTTCAAATCAACTGGAAAATTTACATGCACTGACTTCAACAGGGGAAGTTGACAAAAGAATGGCTGTACGCTCCTTTGATGGACTACAGAATTGAGAGGGAGAGATGTGAGCTGTGGAGGACCAGAAGTGTCACAGTAATAGTAATAAAGCATTTAATTACATGACCTATGCCCTAACGGGAGTAAACAAGGTAGCAATCCTGAGCACTTTTTTTGTGTGTGCCAAAAATGGCTCTCTTGATAGTAAAGGTTGCTGGCCCCCAATCCAGGGGAATGCTCTGATATTGTATCTACTATATGTATGTAATGTATATGGATATATTTTCTGTTTGAGAACTGAGAACACTACAATAGAAAAAAAAAAAAAAAAGAAAGAAGACAAACATTCTGTGGGTCCACAAAATCAGGCTCCTATTTATTGTCTATGAAGTAGCTCGAGACTTAATACTAAATGACATGACAAGTTTGAGACTTCCTTCTCTGGTTTCTGGCTTTGACAGAGAGTCGCTCATTTTCACAGATATTGATTGAACTTTCCTCGGCCATGGAAACAACATATTGCAATTCTCAACTTAGTTGGCATTCCCTTTTAACATCAGCATGCTAACATGCTCACAATGGCAATGCCGAGATGCTGATGTTTAGCAGGTATAACATTAGTTTAGAATACTAATATTCGATTAGCACTATGAATGTCAGCAGTTATCTACTAAACAATGTAAAACTTCGACCTGATGATTGCTCATTATGAAACATTACCAGACTGAGATATTTCTGTCTTTTAACAGACTAACGTTGAAATGCCTGATAGCATGGCTAAAACTAAAGACACTGTGGTGAACTTGAACTGCAGGTTATATTATGTTAAGGGTCTGGGGGGGGCTTTCCTGTCTGTTTGCTGTAGATTTGTCCACAGCACAAACTACAGTGCTGGAGTGCAATGGCAGATCCACACAGATGAGACTGAAGAATATACACATCAGTGGCTGCTCACAGTGTGCATACACAGGACATGGCGCGTGGCTTTGTATAGAGAGCATGCTGAGCCCTTCAGGCCCCTGTGGCCTTTCTTTACGCCATCCTTAGTTCAAAATGAACCTCATCACAGAAAAGCTCTTAAATGATAAAAATCATCAGTGCTGTTTTATCCATCTGGTGCTTTTTATTGTTAACACTGCAACTAAAAGGGGCCACTATGGTTTTAGTTTTTTTAGCCTACCTATAACAATATCAAATACAGAATATTTGCTTTGTCACACTTTGGTGCTGCTCAGTTAACTGTGTGTAAATTTTCATGAATGACAACAAATAAGAGTGGCAGCAACAGAAAGGATTCCCACAGCCTCTGCTTTTGGATGTTGAAAGCTGCAGAGGAGAAGAGTACTCTGCCAAATATTTTCCATAGATGGAGCCTTTTTGTTGACAACTGTAGGAGGAGTTAAGAGGGAGACTAAAAAAAAAACTCACATTCAAATGAGTTTTCAGCCTTTTCATAACAACATGAAGACTTATTTATGCCCCCCACACCCTCCAAAGTTCATACTCTGTGTGAGAAAACCAATAGTCTCATTGCACCACTGCCAGAAAGTGAGCAAGTAAAACAAACACAATTCAGCTAAGTCATGTCGTTAGTGCCGGGTCATTCACTGTCTTTGATGAGGCCACAAGCTACATGTAATGAAAAACTAAAAGATACAAACCTCAGGGGCACATAACAGGAAATAAGTAGTAATCTCTTCCATGATGATTGACAGGAGCCCTCTGTGACAGGCTTTATTTTTTCTATTCTTAGTGCAGCACTCACCAAATGTGAAAAACACACAACAGTTGTGATTTTCCTCTCCTTTCATAGCTTTGAAAAGAACTGCATTTCCCAGGTACCCTTGAACCCTTGGCATTTTAGAGGTGTTATTAACATTTGGTTAGAAAGACTGTGAGGAGGAGGAGTAGATGACTGGTTCTGTTCATTCAAGGCTAAACAACACAGGAGACAAGCATGTTCCAATCATCTCAAACATTGACATGCAAAACATAATAAAGCCCCTTTCAATTTTTGACAGCCAATTTTAATTCATGAACATCATTTATTTAATATTTCTGCCAGAGCATGTGAGCGGCGCGGACCGGGTGAAAACTTCCACTCCTCGCTCGCAGACCTGTCACTGTGCGCCGCTCGTCCACTCCGCTTGGTTCTGCGCATTCTTCGCTCCGCTCCACTCTGCTCCATCATAAATTTTAAAAAAACTTTGTCGTACTACCCTAACCTGTAATCTTCTTTTCACAAATAAAACATGAGCTTGGTAGATTCTCTGGGGAAGCCCTCTCCTCTCTCCCCGCAGTTAGGGACCGTTCTCCACGGTACCGCTGTCCGCAGGGTGGAAATAAGTCAAAGTGTGGAGGAGACGGACCGGGTTAAGTGGCCGACCTCCGGGAAAGCCCTCTCGCCTCTCCCTGCAGTTAGGAACCGTTCTCCAAGGTACTGCTGCTTCTCTTCTCAGTTTCTTTTCTGAAGTACACAGTAAACTCCATAGTTTTGAAAGAAAATAGTGTGGGTGTGCGCAGGTGCAAAGATGCAAAATAGCCACTCCTCGCTCAACACAAAATCCTTCCGCTACCCGCTCAGCTCCACTCCAGCTCCGCTCACATGCTCTGATTTCTGCTAAAAATCACCAGTCTGCCCAGCAAAAGACTCACATTAGTTATAGAATGTATTGTTTGTATTGTTTGTTTTCAGCAACCCTGTATGCCTAAAGTGAATATATATCAAAAAATATCAGCCTGGCTATCACCCAGCCTCTACCAGAGGCTTGGGAGTTTGAGGGTTATGCACTGTATCTTAGCTGTTCCTGGGACTGCAATCTTCGAGAAAGAGACCTCAGATGTTGTACCTGGAATCTGCTGGAGCCACGTTCCCAGTTTCAGGGTCACAGCCCCCAGTGCTTCCTGATGTTGGTGTCGCTCGGGATTGCTACATCTATTACCACTGCCTCCTTCTGTTACTTGTCTATCAAGACGATGTCCGGTTGGTCAGCCATCACTGGTTTGTCAGTCTGGATCTGGAAGTCCCATAGGATCTTAGCTCGGTCATTTTCAACCACCTTGGGAGGTGTCTTCCATTCTGACCTTGGGACTTCCAGCCCATACTCAGTGCAGATGTTCCTGTACACTATGTCAGCCACTTGGTTATGATAGTCCATGTGCACTGTAGCCAATACAAGGACAATGGAGGTAGCTCACCTAAATGAAATGCAGTTGTTTTAATGTCATCAATGTCACGCTCAACATTCAAACTTATTGTCAGAATAAATGTTGATATTGTATGTCTGTGCAAACCACAGATACATAACATTTATACGGTATTATGAAGCAGATACGTTGAAACTTTACATTTGTTTATGTTTCAACAATGCTGTGGTTAAAGGGGTACTTAGCTGATTTTTAACCGGCCCTGTATCAAAATAATGATGGTAGTATGTGCAAATTAACTGGTTAACTTCCCTCCATCTAACCAGTGCCCACATACCCCCCCACATACCCTTATTTAGCCAACACACGCACGTGGTTGGGTTTAGGCAACGAAAGAACAGGGTTTGGCTTTACAGGTGAAAGTCAGTGGTTGTTGGACCAATCTTTCAACCCTCTCACCAACCCTTCTCAGACTTTAGCCCCCTTAACTTTTGTTATTGTCCCCCACGTGTCCCCAACACCACCAGGTGCCATTACACAATAATGGCAACTGGCTGCATATCATGCCAACGTGAAAGGATGGCTTTTTCATTGGTGTCTGACGCCAGAAGTCACTGACCAAGTGCCGGTATTTGACGTCTTTGGAGTGAGACCAGGTGGTATAAAACAACCTGTGTTGTTGTTTGTTGGTTTTCAACAGTGATCTGCAGCTTGGCAGCCGTTTCATCTAGATCTCACAGCATCCACCCTCTCCTCCACTTCCTGATGACAAATACACCTTTTGCACATGCAATGACAGTTATATCACTTCAAAAATGTTGATATGATACTTTTGAAAGGTACAAATGTAATATATATCTGGTTTGCAGCCTGGGCTGTAACATTTGATTGACAGAGAGGAAAAGGGACTTGTTGTGACTATTCGTTAGGTATTACATGTTTTATTATTTTACTGAATTGTTCATCAACATTTAGTTCTGATTAGAACTCTATCGTCGTTTAGACTATTGATTATTGGCCAGGCTTCATGCATTTCCCCCCTAACCTCTCATACAGCAAGCAGCAAATCACTGGCTGCGTTTGTTGCCGGGATAGCAAAAACATTTCGCGCAATCACTGCCAGGTTAGGAAACATTTTACCATGCTCCTTTCCATCACCATAAAACCTCAAAAGGATCCTTCTTGGGTGTCTTGAACTCGATGTAGATTGTGACCTTATCTTCGGCCTGCAAAGTTTCATGGCTGGAGTTCTCCACGACAGTGACGAATGTGATGACAGGGTTCAACTTGTGTCATTGACTTTCAATTTAAAAGGAATTGCGGCTCGATGATAGTAATTTGGGTGTCACAATATGACACATATACTGCACAGCTTTTTTATTTGTTTCATTTTGAAAAGTAAAAACTATATTTTTGTTCTTACTCGCTGCCTGCCCACTTGTAGTTCATTTTTACCTGTGCCCGTGATTTTATATATATATATACATATGTTTACCAGTTACACAGCTTTTTGCAGGATACCTGTGGAGTACCTGCAGGTACCTGATCCAGTGCAGGACTCTGGACTGACATTACTGTTTAAGTTAACTCTAACAGCTGGATAACAAATCAAAAATTTTGTTCGGGTTCAGCCCACTTGACATGCTGCTGTGTTGTACTATGGCTTATTGAAGTGCTGGAATTTGTTATTTACGTGACAACGTCTGAACGCAACACAGGCTCTGCTCCATTGACTGTTTACAGTGCCGTGCTGCGGGTTCAGGCCAGGCTTGGTTATAATTGTCTCGGACTCGGGTCGGGTTCGGTCAGGAAAATGTGTCCCGAGCCGCGCTCTAGTGTGCTCACCTGTGTGTGTGTGTGTGTGTGTGTGTGTGTGAGTGTGTGTGTATGCGCACGTGTCTGGGTGCGCATCAGGGCCGACCTCCGCCGTGCGCGATACAGAGAGCAGGGGAGAATTGTAAACGCGCGACCATGTAGAGACAGAAATGACATGCCGTGGTGTAAATAAGATAAATAACATAAGGTTATTTAGTTTGTTTAATAAAAGGACAAGGTATAGACCTATTCTATAGGAAAGGTAACCTTAAATGATTTGTGATCTGGTGCTAAATAGAAAATACAATTAAATAAAATTAACTTGACCTTCAAAGGGGGGGAAGGCGGTGCCGCTGGGGGGGGGGCACCCCCCAACATAATGGTAGGGGAAACACTGGTGATGTCACCACAACTTCATGACATCGTGTGTGTGTGTGTGTGTGTGTGTGTGTGTTTGATATACATGCATGTTTGACTTCTCAATAACTGCAACTGTGACACATACAGCATCACTCAATACTGTTGGGATTCACTGGACCATAGATGATTTGTCATTTTTGCAGATCTAAACTGGACATGTGAAGGCTTTTCCCCTGGGTCTTGCCATCTGAAATGGTGGCTGAGACCGCATGTTCATCAAACAAAGGACAGCTCTCATCTCCACAGGATGGATCACTGTCACATCTAAGTAAGAGACCAGTCTTCAAATTTGATTATGCACTACTACAGAGTGACATGTGACCCTGTGATGTCATCAAGCTAACTTAAAGGCTGTCTAAGTCTTCCTAAGCTTGAAAAAATTTTGTCACATACAGCAAACATCTTCTCACGATCTGCTAGCTACATCCGTACATATGTCCTGACGGGCTCTCTGCTCTTAAACCTCTGAAGAGGTAGGACATCACACAGGAGGGCCTGGTACGCCCTTACCCCATTGTCTCGCTTCTGCATGCTAACAGCTGGAGCTGCAGTTTTGCTCTGAATGTGGCCTGCTCCCAGCAGTCACAGAACCTGAAGATCAGACAAGTTAGTGTGCCAAACACAGGGTTTGCAACCAATTTACTAAAAATAAAGAAAAGCAAGTTGAGCTAGCACCAGACTTCCAACTCTGCAAGGACACCAAGCGACCAGTCTCCTTGGGTCTGCGCCTTCATAATAAAAACAGGGCAAAGGCTACTCCTGGAACCACAGCTCATTCCAGCCTTCATCTGCAACTCTTCCCTCCATCCATTCAAGGATTGGTAATATAACAACTGGGCATAGCATTATTACAGTTGTACAGGCTAAGAAAGACTGTTTAACTTAGTGGACTGTGATTTAATGCTGTTCACTGCGTTATTGTTGTGATTGATTGTAGTTAGTCTTGCATGCAACCTAATGTCCTCTCTACTAATCCAGACCCTTTGCAACACATATTGCATACACATATACTCACTCACACATTGGCTTTCAACAGAGCTACACCCCAAAGACTGAACTCCAAAGTTCTCTGTCTCTGTGCCTTTGTTTACCTACACACCTTTAGTCTCTCTCTCTCTCTCTCTCTCTCTCTCTCTCTCTCTCTCTCTCTCTCTCTCTCTCTCACTCACTCACTCACTCACTCACTCACTCACACACATACACACACAAACACACACACATGCTTGTAAATTGTCAGGTAGTTTGTGAGAATTTGTGTGTTTTGTTTTGCTTTGCTTCCTTTGTGAATAAATACATTTGGAATCATACCTGCTGTCTTTTAAATGTTGCACAAGAGTGATAGAATAGTCAACTTCTGCTATGTCAAGAACTCTGAAATTCTTTAGCCTTTACTATTAGTATGGTAATTTTGGTCATGGTTATTAATTTGATTAATAATCACAATTCCAAATGGATAGTTTAGTGTATTTTATGAGACTGATATTATTATCTAGTTATCATTTTTCCCTTTTTGGGAATGGTGCCCCTCGAGGTGATTTAATGTAAATTAAGTCATGTTACTTAACATAATTAATAATTATTATTAATAACTTCTGATAGCCATTTTGATACTTAAATTGGACACCTGTCATGAGATCAGGTCCCAACAATACAACCAATTATTCCCAGAGTGGTGCTCCTACAACTGTCAGCACAACACAACTTCAAGGTTAATGAGCACACAGACACACACACACAGACACACAGACACACACATACACAGACATACAACACACTACATTGTCAACTGATTTGCTAAACATTAGATGCAGTCACAATCATCAAGAGTATGACGACGGGAGGAAGACAAAGGGGAAAATACAGAAAGACAACATGAGCAGGAGAAAGGAGTGAGGAGGAGGAGGAGGAGGAGGAGGAGGAGGAAGGAGCCCGCTGGATAGAAAACCAGGCTGACAGAAGTAGATGAAAGACAGAGAGTGAAACAGAGAGACAGAAAGAGGAGAAGACGATAAAGGTGAGGAGAAGGAGGGATTCAAATGCAGGAGGGGAAGGGAGGTAGGGTTGCCGTGGCAACTGGTTGGGCCTATGAGAGGGAGGGGTGGGAGTTTGGGGGGGCTGGCGTAGATAAAATAAATATCTGCCTTCTGGTTTTCAGGCCCCGCTCAGATGGCGAGACAATAAACAGACATGAAGACAGTGAACAGGACAGTCAGTGTGTTGCTGTGTGTTTGTTGTGAGGATGAGATGAGTCACATTAACAGGAGCAAGTCCAAGGAATACACAGCAGCAGTATACACACTGACAGCCAAAACACAGCAAACAGCTAGGACAAACATACACACACACACACACACACACTATGAGGGGTCAAACGTTTCACCCAACCACACTACAACGCGTCACTTGCGCCTACTTAGGACACATCAGATCTAATCAAACCGCGTGAGCGCACGCCTACATTTTACATAGGGTTACTATGGAGACACGAGTGTTACACACACGCCCGCTACATGA
>NC_065529.1:10147324-10151089 GCF_006386435.1 Epinephelus moara
TGTGCAGGCATTGCACGTGCATTGCATGTGTAACAAGTACACGGTGAATGCACGCGCAGTGCACACGAAGCAAGTACACGGTGATGGTTGCACATGCAATTTACACGTATCAAGTATGCAGTGAATGCAGTGTGTGTGTGTTCGCTGATACGTTTGACCCCTCATACACACACACACACACACACACACACACACACACACACACACAGATAACATTTCTAGGATGTCTTGATCTATGATTACTGTCATCTGGCTAACTTATTTGATTGTCAATAAGCCAATCACAGTGTTTCACATCATCTAAAGTGGACAGCAGTAGAGTTACGCCCCCTTTCTTCACAAGCATGGTGCACTGTGAGGCAGGGAGGAAGTGCAAGGTGGAGTCCTGCGTGGGTCCATTTTTTAAAACCTCTGTCTAAGTCAAAGCTGCACCCGCCCACAACCATTAATAAAAGACCCGCAATCCTGACCCGCACCTGTTACAGTCACTCACATTACGCTGGGTTCTACGTTCTTGAATTTAAAATCCAGTGGAGGAAAAGTCTCTTTCACTAGCTGCACTCAATGCCCGGGTGGCGAAAACATTCTCTAGCTGCACTCAATGCCCGGGTGGCGAAAACATTCTGCACAATCACCTTCCGCACCAGGTTAGGAAACATTTAAGCATGCTCCTTCCACCATCATAACACCTCAAAAGGATCCTCCTTGGGTGTATTGAACTTGATGTAAGCTGCCACCTCATCTTTAGGCTGCAAAGTTTCATCTCTTGAGTCCTCCACATCGGGGACAAATTTGACGAACTGAAAAATAAAATAAAAATTTTTTGTTCTCACCCGCTGCCTGCCCGCGTGTAGTTCATTTTTACGCGAGCAGTACCTGTGAATTTATATATACACATATATTACATATATACATTACCCATTATGCAGCTTTTTGCAGTAATCCAGCCAAGAGGCAACAAACAGAATAACAGCTGACCAGTATTTAGTATAAGCAGTCTAACATTTTATGGTCAGAGTGTCAGAGAGTGCCATTCACCTCTGCTCTGATTGGCCTAATGTTATTGTTTGGACTGACTCACAATAACCTAAGAGATGAATGTCATTGTGTCATAAAATTGCTTGTTCTGCTTTGTGATGGTGATTCAAAATGGCTGACAAAGATCTCTGTTAAATGTTGCACACTTAAAACCGGGAGCTTTTAATACTGTGTTCGGATCTCCTGTCTGCTTCTTGCAATAGTAATTATAATGGCATTTTAGCAAATTCACATTTGCGTAAAACTGGGTTGAATTTGAAGAAAGATATTCACACATCCAACTGTCTCAGATGCAGGTGCGTTGGAAAATATCTCTTAAGTCTTTAAACAGAAAATCCTTAACACTGCTCTTGCTCAGTTTTTATTTAGCAACACTAACATTTTGGTCCTCCTGGGCCTTGACTGGGTTTGAAATTAGCACCAGCCACCAGCCAAATGCTGGTAAAATATGCAAGTGACTGCTAGATTTGCCTCACTCGTCAGCCAAAAACAACAATGGTAATTTACTGAATGGCTAGTAAATTCTGGAATCCACCAGCCAAACTGTCAGGTGGACAAAAATGTTAATTTCCACCCTGGTATAAAACCACAACTTACCTAGTGTATTTTGAATTACCACAGCTGTATATCTGAGTGGGAAGGGCTGTGGTAAACCAGCTTTTTTCCCATATGAAACATGACAATCTCTGCATGTCTCCGACCCTGGATCTCAGTGTGTGCCTCAAACAAGAGGCAAAAAAAAAAAAAGAGGCCACCACACTGTAGAAATCTGTGGTTGTAGAAAAAAAAATTCTAAATACAATTTTTATATAAACCTGTCACCTTGATTCTAATTTCTGATACATGAATTAGCCAAACTGGATTAGTTTAAAGATAAAAAAAAACATATAGGAAACATAATGACTAAAAGTTGACTAAATTGTCATTGATGTTTGTCGATAAATACTAGACTAAAATTATGAAGCATAAAAATGACTAAAATGTGACTAAAACTAATAAGCATTTTCGTCTCAAGACTAAGACTAAATCTAAAGTAGCTGCCAAAATTAACACTGCTCTCTTGCTATTTTGTGTCATGTCCAGCAAATTTAGCTTGTAATGGTCTTGACGTTAATGCAGAAACCTCAGAGAATTTTTTCCAAGAATAACAAAGTTAAATCTGTTTGTGCCTGGAAGAGTTTCAAAATAGAATTGAAGGATGCCCACTCATTGAGTGGAGATAATAAAGATTATGCTCAGCTTTTTACTGAGGCCGCTGTTGGCAGTGTGTGTTATTACTGTAGAGTGAAAGGCTGAAATAAACCCACAGTGTGTGAGGAGACAGCAGAATGACTGAGAGAGAAGCAACAAAGTATAACTTCAAAGTCTAGTGTCACAAAAATGGAATCAAGTCAGTGGTGATGTGGAAAGCCAGGCCACACACACACACACACACACGCACGCACACACGCACGCACGCACACACACACAGAGTGTTTCTTTCTCACATGAGTGAACTAATTTGCAGATAATCCTAAATTCATTCTTTTGAGCATACATGAGCACACACACACACACACACACACAGTCATGCAGGGAGAAGGGTTAGCTGCTGGCCAGTGTAACCCTCTCAGCACCCCTGACACACATTTAAATGAGGCTCGATGAATTATTAAGAGTGAGTCTTGTTCACTTCTGTCAGCCAGGCAGGACTAAGGGAAAACCACAGGGAACACACAAACTCTTCACACCACATTAAACCTGTAGTGGCTGCTTCCAAAGCATGCTGCACAAACTGGATGTTGTGTTTTCAGTGTGCCAATAAATACAAAGGCAGCACAGTTCAAACCTGTATAATGTCTGTAGGCAACAAAGAGAGGTGGGTCATGTTCAGCAGCTTGTAACATTTACACAAACCTCACATGGGTCAGTGCTGCAAGGAAGTCTGGAAATCTGAACCAAACAGCAATACTGGGAACCATGCACTCACCTGTGTGCCTGCTTTCTATTTTTCTTTAGCTTCTTTTACTGCGGAAAGAGGCTCTGCCTTTTTCATTTTCTATTTGGGAGAACATGTAATGCAGAGCAGTCTTAAGATGGGCAGAATCTATATCGCATTTCTCTTAACAAGATGATCAGCCCTATGTCCTTTCACAGAACAAAGACTAACACTATAAGGTTTAGTCTTATTTGGCCCAGCTGCAGAAAATGTTCACATTATTTGACTAAATAAATACATACATTTTAACATCAGTTTGCACCACTCCAGCTAGTAGCTACTTTATAGTAGGCTGTACATAATCCTATACAGTGAGGTGATAGTTTTTCTATGTATGCTACTTTGTACTTAAGCAATATCACACGAGAGGGAGTGATGTTGTACTGTGATATCGTCACGGCTGTGATTCGGTCGTAGGCCAACCGAATCACAGCCGTGATGATATCACAGTACAACATCACGAGCTCAAGTGTGATATTGCTTTTATACAACAGTTCAACAGTTAAATAAGCAAGGCTGATTAAGAAATGTTGAAAAATTAGGATAAAATAGATAATTTAAGCATTTTATTTGTCTTCCGCCAAAAAAATAGTTCCCTCAGGACTCCGCTGTCACCGTTGCTATGTAACGCAGACATGGTGCGCCAGGCACTTACTCTTTATACACATTTATCTGCACGTTTCCATTAATTGTGCAGCCGGTGAAATAAGTCTCTGGTGACTGCATGGTGGACTGTCGCTTCACAGGCA
>NC_065529.1:10151521-10158715 GCF_006386435.1 Epinephelus moara
TAGATAGAGGGATGCTCTTATTGCCCAGTGCATTATATATCAAATACCCACCTCAATCAAATCTAGTGTACAACATACAGGTGCATCACCATCATTTAGAAGATCACAATAAGTTCAGTATTTTTTGTCATATATATATATATATATATATATATATATATAGTTTGTACACCACTCAACCTCTTGTAACTTTATTGGGGTCATGAAACAGCCACCTGCATAACGTTAAATGTCAACTGAATTCAAGTTTTCCGCATTCCGCCGATACATCACATAACTTCCTGCATGTTGTTTCAAAATAAAAGCTGTCTGGAGTGTTAATATGTTTATCATGCTGTTTGGGGCTTCTTCTGTTTTTTTCCCTTTGAAATTTTTACAGAGGTCCGAACCTCTGTGACCTCATAGCTGGCTACAGCCATTGGTAAGGACATCAAGATTTAATGTACAGTAAAGTTTACAGTTTGTGTGCTAATAAATGCTGCGGCTTCTCCTGTGAAAATAGAATATAGTATAGTGAGGTTAAGCTTATAATGCTGCTTATTATAGTGCTTAACATAGTGCTCCTACTAAATAAAAATAGTCTGGAGCCCTGTCTATGTATGCATATAAATGTGTCTACACATCTACAAATCTCAGTACACTTGCAAATACAGATTTGGAGATTTCTATACCTTTGTACTGGCAATAGCTGTGGCCAGAGACACGTTTTCGGGTTATCCATCCATCAAATTTTTGTGAACATTATATCTCAAGAACACCTTGAGGGATTTTCTTCTAATTTGGCACTAACATCCACTAGGACTCCACTATGAACTGATTAGATTTTGGTGGTCATGGATCAAAGGTCAAGGTCACTATGGCTCAGGAGTGTAGGTTTGATTTGAGCTCTGGTAGGGACTGTGCGAGGGCCCGCTGGCCGCAAGCTGAAAAAATTTTCAGTATTAATTTGCGTACATACTGTTTTGAGCTACAGATCAGATGATCTTGATGACTGTTTCTTTAATCAGCTTCCTGAAATGATGCATTTGGCCTACAGATGATATATAACAGTATAATAGCTGTAGGCGACTCTATGCTTTATAATATAATCCACACATTACAACACCATTATTCCACAATCATATCTTTTAATTCTCAAGTTTTTGTAGTTTACAGATTAGTTTCAGAATTTTCATAAAACAATAAAACAGATGTATAGAGTAGCCTAACAAGCAGCCCACTATTCTCTGGTCCCTCAGACCCCATAGACTTCCACAAAAGATCTGAATCTGATTGGTGCTGAGATAAACTCTTGGCCAAATCAGATTAATTTACGTTGCCACTGATTGGGCAATGTGACAACGAATGACAAGGTTTATCCACAAAACTTACATCTGTTGAGTCAGACTCTAATCTCACCTGTAACCCTGATGCATCCCAGACTCCTGCCTCTCCTGATCTTTCCTTTCTGCTGCTTTGTCGAATGTCCATTTTTTTTTTCCTGTTTTGGTAGCATTTTGCCCTCCACTCACCACCTATTATAAAAGGGAAATGATTGACAATATCAAACTACTTGCAGACAGAAACACTTTTTTCCGTGTAGTCTACAGCCTATTCTGTGTAGCCTATGTAATATGACCGTAATTACGTTGGACTAGTTATTCTGCAGTCACAGACATCAGTTGACAAACCAGACGTCTACCAGATGCAATTCAGTGGGCGAGTGAACCTAGTCATTGCTTAAACCTTACCTAGGAGTTTGCAACAGTTATTTCTAACGTTACACACCAAAACTGATGTATTACTAGCTAAAGACAACTGTTATGACAACATGACAGCACCTTATCTCTGCCTCAGCAAACGTTACGAGACCTATTAGCTAATAGCTAGCTACAGTAGTTAGAGCTAGCTCTCTGACTAGCTGCACCACCGGCTAGCAACGTTACAGTTTACATAGGCATTTAGGACGCAAACTAAACTATTAGCATTGATACAACTCTGTACAGAAAAATAATAGTCGTTCAACATTTTATTCCCTATTTTGAATAACTTCAGTCTTACTTGCTGCCTAATCAAAATCCTTGCTGTTGCCGATCGATTGTGCTTTGACTCTGAGCTGCAGACAGCCTGTCGGTGACAGGCATGCTGGTCAAGTATTGACACCAAGCGAGGGAGGGAGGAAAAGTAGGCTGTTGATTGGATAGCTTGCTGAACGCAGCTGTCAACCAGGCCAGATAAGGTTTCTCAAGTTGTGAATGGTAATTGTAAAATGCTAATTTTGCCAAGTAGGCTACAGTTTTCACTCAGCATTATTTTTGGTAGGGACAATTCGTGTTTCTGTGGCTTTGGTATGGACATGTCCATAGCGTCCATACCTAAAACTACGCCTATGCTATGGCTTTGTCTCCATCTCATTCTCATGAATGTGTGTCTCCAGAAGGCCTTGAGGGAATTCTTTAAATTTAGTCAGACACTGAATTGACAGCATTAATCTTGGGTGACCACCTTGAAACTGTACAGATCTCCTGTACTGTGGACTTAAAGATGTGTGTGAGGCATCCATGTTTTGAATTTGTAACGTCTTTGCAGCAAAATCCATACTTGAGGCATTGTTTACAGTCATGTCTACATATGACTCTGGACAGACATGGATGGAAACTAGCAACACATTCTCACTCCAACCTCATCACATATTGACATTTGGTCATGGACTTTCCATGTTGAAATATGACGTGCAAGGTACCCAGGGTTGGTTGTTGACATTCTGGGACACCATGTCAACTTCAGCCTGTCACAGGCATTGTGTCTTTCAAAATACACTTCCGTTTTCACAGGAAATGTAGAGTTTGCATACAGTGTCTTTCAAAATAAACCCACTACGTCAGTACAACACCGCAAATTTATTTTTGTCTTCCAACAACAAACGCATTTGGTTATATTGCCAACACATGCACATGGTTGGGTTTAGGACAAAAGAACAGTGTTTTGGCTTTACAATCTTATAAGAGGTGAACACTTGCCCCCCAGATGAAAGTCAGTGATTGTTGGACCCATACACCACACCACCATGCCCGCCCTACTTGGACTTCTGCCCCCAACTGTTGTCCCATCGTGTTTTCCCCTGATGTTGCTGAGCGCTGTTAAACAATAACAGTGACAGAACGCGTATCATGCCAATATGAAAGGACGGCTTCATCGGTGTCTGACACTGGAAGTCACTGCCCAAGCACCGGTATTCAACGACTTTGGAGTGAGACCGGGTTGAAACTATAACCGCAATTTGACTGGTTCGCAGAGGCATACAGTCATGAGGCCCTAATTCTATTTGTTTTTTTTTTACACATTTGCAAATCTGATTACGCACACACAGATTCTGAATACACATTTGCAGATCCCTGTACACATTCACAAATCCCAGTAACGCGGTTTTTTTACACAACTCCACAAATTTGCAAACAGTTCTGCCACAATAATGGCCCCTATAGATCTTGACTGCACTGCCTCTCTGCTTGTCTGTCTGCTTTTGCATTAAACTGGATGTATAGCTTTAGTTCCTCAGAGCCCCTGCAGCTCAATTTCAGAGACTGTGGGGACTTCCTATTCCTCACTATCCTCACATCAGCTAAAACCTACAGTCCCATGTGTCCCCTCACACACTGAGCCTGTGCATCAGCTGAGTTTCATCTAGTCTGTGCACAGCTCTCAACAGTAGCAGTGGTCCAGTAAATGAGGCATTCAGGGACCCATCTGGTAGGGACAGCCTGGCCTCAGCTGGACCCTGCACACACCAGGGAACCGCTCCAGCCTTATGTGAGCACACACACAGTTTTTCCACAGGAAAGCAGAATAAAAACATTCATGCCAAATGTGCACAAACACACAAACACTAAGACCCTCTGATGTTATGGGGGTGTGTGTATAATACGCACATTTGGAATGCATTTTAATTTGTGCAGAAGAAGAGAAAATAGTCTCTTACAGCATTATGGTTAACATCATATCTATGTACCTATCTAATGTACAGTGGTGTGTGAGTTTGTGTGTGTGTGTGTACCCACATTGTCCCTTAACAAGAAGATGTCAAAATTTATGGTTTTACAGCATCACATGCTGTACAGTAAGTGTGTCTTGGCAAACAGAAGCCTGGTCCAAACAAACAGGATGTATTAATTAGCAAGCTTTCAAGGTGCTGGTAGGAATCAGTGGCGGCTGCTGGTCTTTCAAACAGGGGAAGCTCACTTTAAGTTTACATCATAAAATTTGTCATATTGTAGCGAGGCAGTAACTTATAAATGGGACATTTCATTGAAGTCGTTTTTTCAACCACACTCATGCCATAGAGTCACAGCAAAACACACCTGTTTTTTCAACCACACTCATGCCATAGAGTCACAGCAAAACACACCTCAAAGATTTTCAGATGGGTTTAAACACCTGAACTGTGTCTACAAACGGTGAAAATGAGCTAAACACCTGAACTGTGTCTACAAACGGTGAAAATGAGCTATATCGCTTATGGAAATAAGGACCTCCGGACGGCACTCTGTCAGAAGACTCCACTCGCAAATATCCGCATGGGACTGAGCTCGAAATACGAAGTGCTGTCAATCACAAAGGGGTTCAGCCTTTTAGACAATTCCTCCAATCATCATGCATACACCAAGCATCCTCTCCCGCCTACCGCCCCATTAGGTTCCAGGCAAGCTGAGCCTCCCTGGAAGTGACAATTTTGTCGCATTTATCAAATGACCGTCTCGCTTTGCTGCATGAAAAAAACCTGCTCATCGCTGCTGCGCTGTCTCATAGGACTGCTTGGAGGCTCCGCATCCACTGTGCTGACACATGTATGCTGTAAAGCCCTGTGAGGCAAATTGTGATTTGTGATATTGGGCTTTATAAATAAAATTGATTGATTGATTGATTGACATGAATGTATGACAGAGAGGTCGCGTTTGAAAACTGGTGATAAACAGCTGATGTTTGAACATCATAGTCATGATGTTAAATGCATCCGAGCGCACGTTTAATGCAATGTAAATTATTATTTTAATGTAAATTCAATAGTGCATATTTGACCATTTCTTCAATGAAATTTTAGGGGAAGTTCAGCCTCCCTTGCTGTCTAAGAGCAATCGCCCCTGGTAGGAATATATCCAGATGTTGGACGGAGCTAGGCTAACTGTTCCCCGTTTCCAGTTTGGTAAGCTAATCCCCTCCTGTCACCAGGTCTATAGTTAATGCACAGGCATGACAGCCATGTCAATCTTCTCATCTAACTATGATAAGAAAGCGAATAAGTATAGTTCTCAAAATGTCAAACCACACCTGTGATGGATTCAATAGTTTTGATTGTTTCAGTGTTTTAAATACTGTATCTCTTTCAAAATGTATGTGAATTTATCCCATTTGAACACCATTTTGCAAGCATGTTTCACAAATGATGAAACAAGACTAGGTCAAAACCTGGTATGTGGCTGGACCGTGTATGAAACACCAGAGGGCTTTAAATCAGAAATAGGATGTGGTGGCAGTTCAGTTCATTCAGTCATGGACTTTGCCCCATTGTTGTGGTCCAGCCCAAAAATTCCTGTAACTAGATGTTGAAATGAAGAACAATACAGTTAAATTTAGATGCAGTCACACAGCAGAAGGGAGCTGCTCTCTCCGGAGCTGTACCCACTGATCACTGATTTCTATAATTTTTTTCCCTAATTAAGGGATTTTTTGGGGGAGTTTTTCCACTGTGAGGGTCTAAGGACAGAGAGATGTCGTATGCTGTAAAGCCCTCTGAGGCAAATTGTGATTTGTGATATTGGGTTTTATAAATAAAATTGTATTGAAACAAGAAAACTGAATTGAATTGATCATTTAACACAACCCTCCCCTCTGCAGCTCCCGTTGGTGATGTCGTCCCAGCGGGACCGGTGGAGGCTATGTAGCCATCGTCCACAATGTGAGCCAAGTTCTGCCGACAACAATAGTTTGTAAGACGTCCTAAAGGTGCCGGCATAATCAGCAAAACTGGTTAATTGATTGACCTCTAGTTTACAGGTTGTAACTAAGGTGGCGGCGCTCATTCAGTCATATTCAAAAATGTTCAGTAATGCTCGTGGTGAAATTGGGTGGGAGGGCTAACGCATTAGGCCTATGGCCTATACTGATCAATAGTTCAGCTGCAGTAACAGTAACATCATACCGAGATACAGTACCAGGTTACAGCAACAATGCACTACAACAAAACTAGAGAATTAGGCTAACTACAAAAATGTTCTGATGCCAAAAGCTCTCTCTCTCTGTCTGTCTCTCTCGCTGGCTCGCTTGCACGCACGCGCGCGTGCGCTTGCACACGGACACACACACACACTGACTATTTTCCGTTGTACACACAGACAGGAAAGGTAAAGAAAGGAAAGTAGTAATGCTCCTTTAATAAGAGGTTAGAGCTTGGACCTAGGGCTGGGCGGTATGGCCTAAAATCAATATCACAGTATTATTTTGGGGGGATGCGGTGACGGTATGATATCGCAGTATCGTCTTCTCTCTGTTTTTTTACACCTTAAATAAAACAATTTTAAAAGCCATACAAGTCTAGGATGGAAACTATTTACCGTCAGAAGTAAAATGGTTGCTAATCCATCTATTATTGTGTATAAAACATTATAGTATGTATAAATGTTAGAGGGAAGAGGGAGGGCCGGCGGCTCCCGGGCCCCCTTCTCCCGCGGGCCTGGGTTTGGGGCGGTCGGCCAGGCCACCTCCATCACGTAGCGAGGGAGGTGCGTGAGGCAGGCAGGCAGGCAGGCAGGCAGGCAGGCCGGCCGCCGGGCCCCGTTCTGCCGCCGGAGCACTGCGGTATGAAGGTAACCACAAAAGCAGAACTGCGGCTCATGTAAGTTACCGTCACCGCGAATACCGCCCAGTCATACTTGGGCCTACCTTATCTGAAGAGAAGCTCACATCGACAGCCTGTCTGGGATGCAAACAGGTTAATCACCAAGTCATTTAAGTCTGATGATTTTGTGGATGAGGTCCCGCTCGATAGACAGCATTTAAAATAATCCACCTGTTCAGCATGATGCTAACGCAATTCACAAGACTCAACGCTCACTCTCCCACTACAGTAACAGCAGGCAGGCCCTCACTGTACTTCCACGCACAGTCATTGGCCAAAAGTCAGTGGCCTGGGCTGAATTAATTTAGCCCAACTGGACAGTA
>NC_065529.1:10159710-10195992 GCF_006386435.1 Epinephelus moara
CTCAAGTAGGAGTAAAATTACACACTTGAAAAAAATACTCATAAAAGTACAAGTACCCAAAAAATCTACTTAATTACAGTAACGTGAGTATTTGTAATTCGTTACTTCCACCCCTGCGTTTTTGTGACTATTTTAGTACTGTTGCTGCTAGCCTATAGGTTCCACCAAAAACAATAAGTTCTAACATTCAATAAGTAATATTTTAATATTTTCTTTAATTTAATAATTTTCTCGTCTTTATTGTAAAAGATAGGCAGGGCTTAGCCCTGCTAGCCTATTTTTACCAGCCGTCTCTGGAAATGTTACTTGTAGATTTCAAGGATTTTGTGTCATACAGACACAGCTGGTCCTCAAAGAAATTGATGAGGTGATCCTCCTTTTTCTTCATTCAAAACTTGAAACGGGCATCACTGTAGTGTGTAGTGACCTCTAGGATAATCACAGCCTCACGAAACTTTACAGCTACAAATTAGAGACCTGAAGCATTAAGAGGATGTTTGGCTTTCTTAGATATATTAACAATAAGGGGGTTTCTTGGCAGTTTCCAGCACAGAGGTGCTCGCCATCCAGTTGTAAGAAAGAAGCAATTGTTACAGAGATCTCCAAATGTCAGAAGTTTTTGATATCAAATCACAGCATGACTTTTTCTGTGGTGTTCCTCAAGGTTAATGTGGTATACTGGAGGGATCTCTGATAATTTCTATGAATTCTTGAGTGGTAAAAATGCTTAAATTTAGCACCAAATTTGTGTAACAAATGTTATCAACCCAAACATTGTTGTAACAACTTATGAGACAAAAGTGAGCATTGGAATGGTCATTATATAATGCCATAATGATGTTCTAAGCCTAACTTTAAAAGTTAACAAAACACAATGTTTATTACATATTTATGACTAGAAAAACTTGACATACAGTGCTAAGCTGCATCTCAAATTTATCATGTGGGTGTGTGGGTCTCAGAGGGTTAACTACAACCCCTTAAGTGCATTTCAACAAGAAATACTGCAATCACTGAGCTTAAAACTACGGAAGCCCTAAACGGCCATACATACATTTTATTTCCTCTGTTTTCTCGTGATAACGAGATAATTCCTACGTTTTCCCATGATAACGAGATAATTTCCCTCCGTTTTCCCGTGATAATGAGATAATTTCCCTCTGTATTCCCGTGACAACGAGATAATTAATTTGAGAGATAATGAATGAAAACGTCCAGTTTCTCCTGAGTGAGAGGAGCAGACTGATATGCACGCTGCAAAACACAAAACAAAACACAAACAAGCAGAGAACTAGGTTTAACGTTGGTGTTCAAGGAGACGTCAGTCAGCATGACATGTCACTGTGATGGAAATCTCAGGCCTATCACGTTTCATTCATTATCTCTCAAATTAATTATCTCGTTGTCACGGGAAAACGGAGGAAATAAAATGTATGTATGTATGACCGTTTGGGGCTTCCGTATAAAACAGCCGGGAAGCTAAGCTAAACTTTTCAAGAAACTGAAAACCCAATATGCAGCTTAACCCTTAACCCAAAAACATGTTATTGATATCATACTATTTAAATTCTTAATTTATCATTTATATTTTTAAAAGATTGTAGTTTTTGTATTACTACCCCAAGCTTCCATCAGTGGGTTAAAGAATGGCACACTGATTGTGGGCTTTGTGATCTTTGTTACTTGGGCAGATCTGTCACCTCTTTCTCTTTGGCTGATCTCACTGAGGACTCTACAACAGAACAAGCCAGACATTCTACCTCTGATGAAGGCCTCCAAGTCCAGGGAGATTCACAGCACAGAATCTGGATTCCATGGCAACCTTACCATGGTCAGCTATGTGAGAAAGAGATGAATGGGTGTTGTTCTTCTGAACTGTTGTTCTTCTTTTGAGCTTGATGCACTGCGGCAAAGTGGTGGCTGAAAATAGCAGAAAGAATAAACTGAAGTGATCAAATTCTACAACAAGACCAAAGGAGGTGTAGACACCACTGTCTGTGTCTGTGATAGTTGGCACCTACACCTGCAAGTGCTAAACACACAGGTGGCCCATAATGATGTGGTTCAACATGCTTGACATCGCCACCCTTAATGCTCACACCTTTTTTACAGCTAAGCACCCTGAATTCAAGAGTGGCTTTACCAATGCATGATGGCTCTTTCTCAGTGAGCTCTCAAAGGAGCTCGTCACACCACGCATGAGGAGTTGACTAGAAGGCTGCCCCAAACTGTAAACCCCAATCACTGAAGCAATGGGAAGATGGGGGTTACAAAAGCCCATGGACGTTGGAACTATTTTCTGTGAGTGGTGGGGTGGGATTTTTGTTGGGAGGGGCGGGGGAAGCATGCTCACTTATCAATGATTAAGGATTTGATTTGAAGTTATTTTATAATAACATGCAGTTATAAGAGAACTAGAATGAATGAACACGGCATCTTTATTGTTAACAAAATGAAACTTTGATAACTAAATCAAGCCATTTAAGGAACATAACAGCATTATTTGTAACCTTGAATGAAAAAAAGAAAAGTCTGCGCTCCTGACTCAGGGCTTTCATGCATTTCCAAAAGTGGACCTTCTCTCAGTTGACCTACTGATGAAGATTTTAAGCAGGGTCGAGACATCGCTTTCATCCACAAGGTCACTGTGAGCGTTCATAATGGCCAAATGTGTTAGTCTCTCCTGCGTCATGGTTTTCAGCCTGCGCAAGGCTGAGAAAGAGTGCTCGGATGCCGCAACAGACATGGGCAGGGCCAGACAGAGCTTAATGAGCTTCTCCACCTCCGACAGCATGGAGCGGGTTTGGGGCTGCAAGGTTTGCAGGATGGACACAACATCCTGGATGGTGCTAACTTCTCGTCCCCTACACACATCCCTCAGTATGTCCAGCTCAAGGCTTAGCCACTCTCGTGGAAAGGGGGTCAGTTCCGGGGAACCCACATCTCCTCGTTTCCCCTGAGCCGCCTCAAGAACTGCCTGCTCTCGCCCTGCAGCTACTCGGAGTACCTCCTGATCAAAACGCCGCTCCACCTCTGAGCGCAGCAGGTCCAGGGTCTCAAACAGTTGTCTCTTCCACAGGCTACTGTATGTAGTCAGGCAGGCTGCATATCACATCAAAAGCATAGATCTATGTATTAATGATATGAAAGAGATAAATGCAAGTCAGACCAGTTGAGCTTAAATTCAGATTCTTTATTTTTTTAAAGCGTAATGCAGTGGGTAGGGAGGCTGATGGGGTGCGGGGAGGCGGACCGCACCCCCCGCACCCCTAGTCCCGACGTCTATGCAAAAGCCACAATCCAGCTACAGGAAAGAAGCAGACAGGGCCATCCAAAGAGAGAGAGGTATCAGGTCTGCCCGAGTAACAACATCGCAAAGTCAACAATAGGTGTGGGAAATACAGTGTGCCTGTGTGCAATTATCACAGCCAGAAACAGGAAGTTTATCACAACTGCATACAGTAAGGAGACAAGAAGGCAAAATAGGAACTATCCCATCAAGAGCTTCAGCAAACACTGTCACTTACCAGCAGGAAAATAAACGAGAGAGGAACGTCAGTTTCACACATGCACGTACACATACACACAAAAAAATGACTTTTGACAATTTATATTGGTATTTTTTGTTGTTTTTCAGTTATTTAAAAAAAAATTTCAAAATGTTAAGAAGTGAAAAAATAAAACATATTTCAAATATGAAATCTTTCTTGTGTGAACCAAAGTATAATACAATGTATATACAAATGATTATTCTTAACCAAAATGACAAAAATGGCATATAAACATACTGATTCTAATATGGGTCATTTTTGACCTAGCTATGAAAGAGTGTATGGTCTAACCACTCATGTATATAAGGGTTAAATCTATTTACTTTTTTCAGTTTGGGATGAATTCAAAAACTTTGGCTTCTTTTCCATTGCAACTGTAGCCACAGCTCATAGTATTTAGAGTGGTCCACCATGCCAAAATAACAGGTGAAACACGATTTCTCCAAGACAAATTTTAAATCATGAAATCTGGTGGTCGTAACATAAACCTATAGGGTCATTAGATTCTCCAGCTGAGTCCTGTGTTTCTAAGTTCACTAACACTGAAGATATTGTGTGAAGAACATCTTCACTACCCTGTAGATCTCATTTCACTCTTCGAACAAAAAGGCAAATAAGAGGATTTCCCAAATGCTGAACTAGTCCATTAATACAGGTTCTAATGATGTTCACTTGGGTGTAAAATAATGTGACAACAGCTGAGTTTGATGTGCCTCTGGAGCCTGCCTGCCAGCTGCTCCACATGCTTCTTTATTCATTTCCTTTCACACACTCTCTCTCCTTTATGTTGGCATGTTCTGTCTCTCGATTACTCTCTCAGTTCAAAGACTTGACTGTACTGAAGAGTAAAGAGAAGAGCTGAGATTGAGTGATGAGGCAGATACTGGAAACACCAATGCAGCAGACATACAACCCTGAGTAAAATGGAAAAAAATAACATTCTGCCTTCTTTCCTCTGCTTCCCCTCTTTTCTCTCACTTTCATCTTGTTAACTTCATGTAACCCTCTGCCCGGACTGCTGTTCTACACCCTAAACCTATTTTCTTTCCCCACCTGCTTCACCCTCGTGTTTCATTGCCCTGACTTTCAATCTTGCGTTGTTCTCTAACTCAACCCTCTTCC
This sequence comes from Epinephelus moara, assembly GCF_006386435.1. Taxonomy (NCBI): domain Eukaryota; kingdom Metazoa; phylum Chordata; class Actinopteri; order Perciformes; family Serranidae; genus Epinephelus; species Epinephelus moara. Next base: position 10,164,384 of record NC_065529.1, read on the forward strand.
CATATTGATTTTCTTTTCTGTGCTGCTTGTCAATGGAAAATAACCCCGTCACCTTGACCCATCACTCTGCACATTATTACATACACTGCCACTGACAAAATCCAATATCACACAAACCAAATACCATTACACTGTTCTGTATGTGACTGCCATATCCATCTCACACAATTCCTCATCAATCGTTCTACTCACAACTCCCATCCATTCTTTGTTCTGTCTCCTCATTCCTTCATCCCTCCCCTCTGCCCTCCAGCCGTGTGTCTGGTGCTTGGCTGTATCATCTTCCCCAACGGCTGGGACTCAGAGGTGATCCGGGACATGTGCGGAGAGGACACAGGGAGGTACACCCTGGGCAACTGCTCAGTGCGCTGGGCCTACATCCTGGCTATCATTGGCATCCTGGACGCCCTCATCCTCTCCTTCCTGGCCTTTGTGCTCGGCAACCGGCAGAGTGACTTCCTGCAGGAGGAGCTGAAGGCTGACAACAAAGGTGAGCGGAGGAAAATGAACAGTTACAAGCATTAAAATTACAGGTGATGGAAAGGGCCAGGAGAAGTGAAAAGAAATGTGTGTTGTGGTTACAATATAATAACACTGTGCATTCCAAACTCTGTCAACGTTTATGTCAACTCAAATATGATTAAATAAGTAAATTAAGAGATAAGCTGATCAGCACAGGGCAAAAAATATTGAAATTCAAATGGTCGATTGATTGTTTAAGACATTTATAAAGTTACATGACCAAATATTTACTGCTTACAGGTCTAAAAATGTGAGGATTTACTGCTATTTTCCATTGAATTTCATTGAACTGTAACTCTAATGTCACTGTACATAGTGCACTGTTGCTCATAAAAAATAAGCTATTACATTGTATGGACAAAGTGTAATTTATTACAGGGAAACTTTACCAATTTTCAACCAGTTCTCTGTCATCACAATGAGAGTAGTATGTGTGGTGTGTGCAGACGAATGGTGTTTGGCTTCCTCTTGTGCCATAAGAGTCTGGATGAAGTCTGGACAATGGATAAATTCAACTGTGTTTTCTGTTTTTAAGTTTTAAAGTTGCTGAATCAACAAAATTATTGAGGTTTTGAAAATATGCATACGTGCTAAATTAAAGACACATGTTGGCATGCATGATTAATGTGTTCATTCAGGGTGTGGCCAGAATAAATCAGCATACTGTTCACATTAATTGACCAGAAAAGGATTTCATGTTAGCACACCACATCATCATACAAACTTTACTAGGACGTAGACATGTAGCTACTTTTTCTGTAACAGTGCTAAATGAAGATGTCCTCAGTAGTGCTGACTAAGCTGATAAATCCTGACAGTCCTCAAACTCGCACTGTAATTACAACGAATCCCTCAGCTGTGTGGTTGATATTTATTGCTGCTGTATTATTAAAAAAGATGTTGGTCGTAGCTTTCTCGGTGTATGACTGGTGTTGCGATGAGAGATATCGCAGCATCATCAAAGGAGGTGAAGACTGTCTTGAGAAGCCTTAAAAGAAATGAAGAATAACTCCAATTCCTCTGAGTGTGTGGAGGAAGTTACCATAGTTACGAGTTAGATTCCAGAAGGATGAGGCTGTAATTTCCTCTTGCTGGATATGTTTCTGTCTGTTTATGTCTTTTTCTCTGTCACAGTGTCTCTCTCTTAGTTCATTTGTTTTTCTTTCTTTCTCAATGTGTTTGTGTCTATCTCTCGATTCTTTCTCTCCATAGAGCATCTTTTACATCAGTAAGTCCGTAAACATGAGCAGATGTCATGCACAAACATTTGCATAGATGCCTGCCATCATACAAGCATGTGACATTAAAGATAAACTCTGACTTTGTTAGAGCACACAACTGCACCCTCTAATCTATGAAAAAAAAATCCAATTGATATCTTAAATGTCAACTGTGCAGAGAAATTAGTTCGGATATAAAAAGGAATCAAAATGTAGAGGCAGCACAAATGCGTAGAATGTCAATCGATCAGCATGAACAGAGCTGAGCAGACATGCCTCTTGAATTAGGCAGCATACATATGAGGATTACTTCCATTTAGAAGTAATACAGTGTGTTTTATCCTGAGCTGCAGGACTGCACTTAAATAAATCAAGCTGGGTTTATAAGCTACTTGATGCAAGAGAGATGCATCAAAGTACTTTCTGTTTCACAGTCTCTCATTACTGAAGAGAAGACTTCTGCCATGCTAGTTGTAAAGACTTAGTTTTTTCACATACTGTGATAGAGTGATGGTCACAGTGAGCTGAAGCTTTGGAGTGTCAGTCTTTTTTATTAGATAAACAAGTCTTTCTGTAATTGTTGTCTTTGTTTTCAATGATCTCTATCAGCACCAGAAACTTGTAGGAGAAAACACTGGCAGCCAAACTGACCAATCACAGTTCTTTTCGTCTCCATGTAGTGTGTCCATAGTCATTTGTAAACAATGATGACATATGCAGGGCTGCGCACACAATGTGGCAACAGAAGTGATGTGGAGTGCAACAGCTTGTCAAACGATTCCTGGACATTAACCACCAAACACTGCCAATGCTACCTAAACAAATTGACTTTGACAAATAGTGGCCAACATCTAAATCCTTGTGCTATTAGTCTGTGTGTAGAAGACATTAGCAAGGGGCCCAATATTGAGAGGGCAGATACATATATGTGTTTTGTAGCATTTACACTAGTGAGAAATTACAAGTATGCAAGTCATGATATGCTTACAGCTATGTTATCTGTGGTCTTGTATAGAACATCAAAATACCGTAACACAGATTCAGAGTTTTGTGTCTTAAAATCAGAAATCCTCTCCAGCCAAAGACAAGGAACCAAGACCACTATGGATGAGGCTTGGGTTATAATTAACAAATCGGAAAAGTAACACCCTAAAAAGGAATTACAGCTGCATTTTGTGTTGGCTTGCAAGCTAGTTCAGAGCTCAATTATATATAGTTTTTTTGCAAACATGAATTCTACTTCCTCTACTCCTATTTTACTGTAACATGAGATACTGTTGTTGTCAATGTGCTTAACAACCTGCAGCCATGGGCACTGCTGGTGTTTCAGTTTAACCAGTGACCGTGGTTTCAGCTGAACGCATCTGTGGTTGCTTGTAGTACCTCACATAAGTGTTTGGTGTACAGGGGTAGTAAATCCAAAAGTGCAATGGCTATCCTGGTGCTGTCTAACAACTGCCGTGGCCTGCATATGGGGCAGAATGCAGGGGATAAAGCTCGACGTCTAGTTGTTGACGGTCTCTTGAAAGAGTCTGACATCTTATGTCTACAAGAGACTTTTTTAGCCAAACAAGACTTGGATAAACTGAATTCCCTTGACCCAAATTTTCGTGGGGTGGGCAAGTCAACAACTGATCTCAGCACAGCAATTGTCAGGGGCAGAATACCAGGGGGGTGGCTGTGCTCTGGGACAAAAGGCTTGATGCTGTGATAAAACCGATTAGGCTCAATGTTGATTTGTGTATTGCTGTACAGTTTTCATATAAAAAAAATAGTTTTTTAATATTTTTTATATTATTTATTTATTATTATTCCAGTGGAAGTGGGGTGTAGGGGATTTATGGCAAGATCAGCTGTCTCACTCCTGGGGGTACTCGGAGTAAAGGGACAGAGTTTGAGGAAGACAGTGAAGGAAATGTCAGATGAAGCAGGTAGATGTAGTCAGTGGATCTGGATGAGGAGGAATAATGTCAGTTGGGGGCCAGCAGGGGGACCTACTAGGCAGGGTACATAACTCCTTGAGATCGAGTGGAGAGATCCACCAATCAGTTCTCTCAGGAGAAAATCCAGGAAGAGGAAGGTTATTTAAGTTTGGGAGTGGCCTATTTGAATCCCTTTTGTTTGAGACCATGCTGCAAGGTGAGTGTCTTTGCTGATTCTGTGAGTTAATCTTTTCTATCTCCCTTAACTTTAGCTTATATTGGAGTTATGATTTGTAGCGTGTGAAATAGGGTATGGTGAATGTGCTAGGAAAGGCAGTATCGGCACGTGCGCTACCTGGAGCTTGCATAAACGGAGCCTGGGTTTGTTGAAGGTGGCAGTGCTGTTTGGGCTGAGAAAGCCTGTGAGTTTATCTTCTCTATCTCCTTTAACTTTAGCTCATATTGGAGTTATGCTATGTAGTGTGTGAAATGTATGGTGAATGTGCTAGGAAAGGTAGTATCGGCACTGTCACTACCTGGAGCTCACATAAACGGAGCCTGGTTTGTTGAAGGTGGCAGTGTTGTTCGGGCTGAGAAAGCCATGTGTAATGTAAGGTAAAGGAGGTTGTTGGGTTGGTGCAGGGAGCAGTGAGAGCTGGCATTAGGGGAGTGTCTCTGGGATGCCAGAGATCACTGTCTAGCCTCCTGGAGGTGTCGTGGGACCAACTAGACGAAACACTGGTGAAAGGAGGTTCCCACCTGATGACCCAAAGACGTGTTAGTTATCACTGCTCATTGGTCTGTATAGTTAAGCCTTGCCATAATAGCTTATCATAGGGCTTAGGAGGTTATTCACTGAATGGTGATCCTTTATCTAGAGCACAAATTTCTTGTGTTTATTTGAACTATCAATAACTTAACTCACTTTTGTGAGGATAACAAGCTCATACTATCAAGTATGAGTGTTACTGCCCATATACAGCTATACATACATAAGTGAAGCCTGGCACACCACCTCATGGCGTGACCATTGTATTAGTACAGCTGATGGTCATGAAGCCTTAGAGAACATGAATATTAAGTATCGGGCGTCAGTAACAGATCATATACCCTTAGCCTTCATTATTAATGTCAACTCTAACCACGGAGGATGTCCTGGATTACCATAATAACACAGACAATTACCTAAGGAATATGCTTTTGCCTAAAGATGCAATTATGTGTAAGGATGCCAATTGTACGAGTGAGCAGCATAAGGAAGACCTCTGTACAATGTATGATGATGTAGTGGCCACTCTGTATGATGGAAGCAACCCGTTCTATAAACACAATAAGCATGGCAAGAAGTACAACATTAGACCTGGTTGGAATGTGCATGTAGCCCCATATCATGCTGAAGCCCATGAAGCCCATAAACTCTGGGCCATGGCTGGTAGACCTAGGCAAGGCCTGGAACTTGAATATAAAAAACTTGCAAATGCAAGATTCAAGTATGCTGTTCGCTTTATATCCAAAAATGAACAAGCCATGAGGGCTGACTCCATGGCCTACAAAATGCTCTCTAATAATGTGAATGACTTCTGGAAAGAGGTGAGAGCTCTTCATAATTGTAAACCCTCACTCCCATGTACAGTTGATGGAGTATCTGGAGTGGATAACATTGCAGAGTTATGGAGGCAACACTATAGTTCCCTGTTTAACTGCATAAAAAGTGATCTTGAGTCCACTGTGTCCAACAGAACACAAAACAACCAGACATTTTGATGCTGGTAATAGTTTTAAGTCAATGCTTAAAGCTTGCTAACTGGTCTGGATGGCTGGGGTAAAACACCACTTCCATTGCTAACGTGCGCACATGTATTTTTGATGATGTCGGTGGTAGTTATATTTTTGAGCTACGTAGCATATGTAAAACATTAATTCAGGACTATAAATCCATTTTAAAGGTAAAGTATGCAGGAATTGATGGTCGCTGATGGCTCCTCCTCCCTACACTGCCTGTACGTACACTGCAACCTACTGTAGTATCAGAGTCGGCAGTAGAACAAATCTAATGGGGGGGTAACCAGCGGGGGGCACAAAATGCCATTCAAGAACTCAATATACAGTATGATGTAAATGCTTCTTAATATGAGTTTGCCATCAACAACCAACACACTAAACCAGCTCCAATTACAAAACATTCTGCAAAGTCCCTCTTTTTAATACACACACACACATACCCACACACTGTGCACCCAAACTGCAAAAAAAGGCCGATGTGCGAACCATGTTTCTCCCTCTCTCTCCCTCCATCTCTTTCTCATACAACACACACACATAGTCCATTATACGCGTCTATACGCGTCTATTACAACATCATTTGAAACGATGAATCTCCAGACTCACTGACTGGATTTAGACAGACCCAAACCCAAACATTCCACATTTTGCGTAATAATGAAAGCCAAGGCTGGCGCCAAGAAGTGAATTAAATGCGTGTCTTACCTTTAGAAGAGTTGCAAGCAGCGACTGTTGGTGCTGAACCTACTAAGAACAGTGTCCTTCCACTCAGTTGTACACTTTATGGTTAAGTCCCTTTTAAACGCCAGATGAACCAAGTGGGTCTTTCTTTTGTGGAGCATTACGCGTCTGTGGTCTGAAAATATGTTTCTCAGGGTGGAGAATGAGTTCTCACACATGACTGTGGAGGCTCCAAATGTTAAATCATGTTTGAAAGCAGTCAGTACACTGGGCATTGCGGTGAGATGCGAGTGGTACTTGGAGATGACGTGTTGTACAGTCCATTCCCCCTCGACTGGCTGCGATTGTTTTTGCAAGCTGAAAAACTGTTAACCAACCTCGTACCCCATCTCAACAACAGGCCATCGTGACAAGTCCATAATATGTTTCACAGCCTTCACATCCAGAAATGTTCAACTTTTTGGGTTCAATGCAACAAGTGCACAGGCCAACTCGGAGTTGCGCTTGCTGAATCTGTGGTCCATTTCTCCAAGTACTGAATCAATAGTGCTATAGTACTGTCTCTTCAGTCCTGTTTTGTCATCATCATCAGCGTGTCCTGTGGTTCCCTCAATGACATACTCATCCATATTAGCTGCTGCTTTGCGTCTCCATTTGGAAATCGTGGGTCTCAGTGTAGCGCTCGCAGCCACAGCTGCGGCCGCATCCCACACTTTATTGAACTCCTCATCACAGCAGAGTTCTCGCACACAGGCTGTCACAAGTCACTAGTGGGCGTCCTCTCTCTGAAGAAGCTTGTTTGGTGGATCCAGCAGGGCAAGAACTGTGTGCACTAAGTTAGCAATGAATAAGAAGCTCGGCTTTGGTCATCTTGCGCAGCAGGCCCACAGCCTCCAAAGGCTGGTACAGTATCAGTGCAGTATCAGTCTCAGTAAATAGGGATGTCAGGTTGTTGAAGGATTTCAGGATGACTGACACAGTGGCGAGATGTCCTGTCCATCTCTGTTCCAGTTGACATTTAAGGTGCACACCCTTAGAGTGCACAGCAACTGTCGGCTTCTTGCAGAATTTGTAATGGGCCTTATACACATGAAAAAAATCCACTTCAGCTGTCTCTGCTGACATTGCGTGTACTGTGTAGCGTAGTGTAGTGTAGCTGGTGATTCAGACAGTGTACATAAGGTATGTCACAACCGAGCTTCTCTTACAGTAGCTTCTGGACACCACCATGTTTACCAGACATCAGAGCAGCTCCATCAAATACCTGGCCAAGAATCTTTGATGTGTCCAGGCCAGCTCCATTTAGCTCCGCCAAAACGGTGTCTGTTAATGTCTGTGCGTCACCTTTAACAGCAGTTGCTATGGTTAGCGGATGCTCTGTGACCACATATGACTCATTTACAAATCTGATGACAATCTGTCATGTGGGGTCACAGGTCCCATCTACTTTCAAAGTGTAATAGGAGTCCCCAACCTCCTCCACTATAGCCTCAGTCACCACACTGGTCAGTTGAGTTCATTCTGAATGTCATGACAGGTGTATGTGGCGTTGCGTGGGATTGTTTTCACAACAGCTGCCAAATCCAGGTCCTTTTTAATCGTATAGTCCAATAAAGTCTTCCCTCGTAGAGACAGCTGGTTTTCTGTCAGAAATCCCACAACATCAATGAGAGAGGAGACATAATACCTGTTCTTTCGTAGTTGGTCCGCGTTGAGAAGTGTTGAAATCTCCATTCCAGCATCAACGCATCTCTCTCGCTCCTTCCACAGTGTGTAGGAAGAAAGATGCTCCTTTGAAGATTAGTGTTTATGAAATCCCCAATCTTACTCTGTTGAATTTTTCCAGTTATGGAAACCAACACTCACAAAAGCATCCAGAGTTTGAGACCTGCGGTGGCAGCTAAATTGCAGACAAAAAAAAAATAAAAAAATGCTGCATTGGCTTTGATGCTGTATTCAAGCCAGTTGCGGTTATGAAAGCAGGGACAAATGAGCGCTTCCTTCCGCTGAAAATGCCTGCAGGGTACTGCTGTAAAACAATTTAGTTGGGCTGGTCGGCCCCAAGGTCATCCACCGGTGCTATTCACAGGTAGCACTTAGGCTAGCAGATGCATTGCTAGCTGGCTCTTGCTCTTCAGAGGCAGCGGTGCTGGGGCTGGGCACATTTGCTCCCTCTTTCATAGATGGAGCTTGAGGAAGCCTTAAAGAGGCAGCACCGTGTAGCCACTTTCTTATTTCCATTCTCCGTTCGAGGTGTTATTTCAGTCTGATAATAGCTTGCTCTCACTGTGAAAAATGTTAGCTCCATCTTGCTAACTGACTGCGCTGTCTCTTGACGTAATGGCAATGAATCAAACCAGTAGGGCATGGCCCGCGAATGCCATCAACCCCACACTACAGTTGTTGAAATGGAAAAGCTGATGCTAGCAAGCTAACTTAATTGCCAGTACCCACATGTTCAACAAAAAACAGGCCTCAGTCTTAATCTTCTCCTTCACTGAAAGCCAACCCCAGATTTATTCTCATTTTGGAACAAGCTTTGTCCACTTGGCACTTCTTTTTGCTATATTTGCATTTTTTCAACGCTGTGTCCGCAATTTTTGTAGCTTGGTCTTCAATGCATGCTGCTGCACCTCTTCGCTACCTTTTTTTAAATTCCCAACCTCATCTGTGCAGTGTGGCCAGGAATGTCCTGTACATAGCAAAGTAAGAAGAAAATAATGAAATATGGGCAGAGGACAGAGAGATAATTATACCGTCACACACTGAGAGTGGGTCATAAGTGGTGACTGAGAGGGATTACTTCTATACGAGTCTATACATTGGTTTTTTTTTAGGAAAATCCTACATAGTATATTTTTAAAGTAGAGGCTGTGGCAGCTCCTTGTGTCTTCATCTTCCTGGCACACACATACATTGTGTGTTTCAACATGTTTGTTGTTGTGGCTAAAATCAAGGACTGCAAAAACATTGCAGTGATCAAATTCACACAAACAAAGACAGATAAAAAAAAAATCAGTCAACAGTAAATTCTGCTCTGCAGACCACACAGGTGTTTTCAGTTGTTCTGTCTTGCTCAGGTTCAAGTTGGTTGGAGTTATGCTGGGAATTACTTTGCATTCTTATAAGAATGATTACAGTGGAAGCTGTCCTGCCTTTGCAGATATACAAGAAAACCAACAGTAGAGTGAGTGAAAGCCAAGGACAGTCCTGAGAAAAGGTTTAATCAGGCACAAGTAAAAGCACCTGTGTGGATAAACCATAATAGTGGTGATGCATGGGTCAGGGTTTAAATCCTGCACCAATCCGCCCAGTCCAACAAGTAAACATATGCATTAATCAATGGCCTGAACCCGACCTGAATCGGAGCTGAAAGTTTCTGGTAATGACTGTCGCCGATAACAACCTACTAGCTGTTGGCTATATAGTATGACATTTCCAGTAAATATCATAGTATATAACATGTGTTTTCTGTTTAAAAAGTACAAACTTAGAAAGACAGCAAGTACTCACCCATCTTTTAAGTGGTTACGCCTTGAAGTATGACATTACAGAAGTGCATATTTAGCAGATTCTGCATGGACAGGGAAGCGCTTGCTGTTAGGACACGGTGTTAGTTACACGCAGAGCAAAATATTTTTACCGGACATTATGACCGCAGAGTTATAAATATGATTATTATCAACAGATTTTCCTGGTCAAAAGCTAAATAACATTAAGGCTGAGTACAGCAGCTGAAAAAGCTGCTTACTGTGTGAGAGATAGGAGGAGAGATGAAGAGAGGGTGGATGTTGGATTAGTCTATTTCACAATGTTTCTGCACGTTATTAATAACTTGCTCAGAATGCTGCTTTGTCACTTTATTACCTACCCACCCACCTGACACCCACTTATCCAAACTGCCCAGCCTGCAGGTCAACCCACAGGACCCACAGGCTGTGGGTCAACCCACTCATCACTACACAGGTGTATGGTGTCTTTAATGTGTCCTCTACAGGACAGTGTAGCATTTGATAAACCAGAATGTTTAGGAAATGAAGACAAAACTTAAAGGTTTGCATAGCAGGTCTTCTGCAGTGATAACTGCTATCACACACACACACACACACACACACACACACACACACACACACACACGGCTTTGTATGAACTATTACTATGTATGGACTACAGCAGGACCGCTGATATTACAGTACTATACAGTATAGTGCATTTTAGCCTCTGTTAGCCTCCTGCTGAAGTTCAGTTTCCAGGTAAATAAAGTGAAATTATGACTCTTTCTCTTTTGTATTTTTTTTTTTACAGATTTTGCTGTGTCAAGGGTAAGTTCCCATTATTGTTGTTATCGTGTATGATTGTGAATAGTCTGTGTGTTGTAATGCATGGCACAGTGTGTATCCGAACACATTAACACTGTACCTACTCAAAGACAAAGTACCGTGTAATACATGTATTATATGCAAAACACTCAGAGGCTGCATGTGAGAAAAAAAAGGGAAGAACAAACAAAAAAGAGGACAAACAAATTCATGGACATAACATCATGGACATAACATAAATACTATCTTTAGTGGGATGTAGCTATGAACTGCTGATGACTGACACTGATTTTTACTGAAACTTTTATTATCTTATTAATTTATAAAAAGGCTACAAATACATCTTTAAAAAGATACATTATTGATTTTCAACAAGCTTTGTATCATAACTACTGAGGAGGATTAGGGCCATGTCAAAGAAAAAAGGTCGTAGATTTCAAGAATAAAGTCGTAATATTACGAGAATAAAGTCGTAAATCCATGAAAATAAAGTCTTAATATTGCGAAAGTCAACCTGTCATTTTAGGGAGAAAATAAGTCAGATTAAGAATAGAAACCCGACGTAACATGGTATAAAAAGCTAGAAAGTGTTACAAACAGCATTGCGGTGACTAATATGTGTTTTAACAGTACTGAAGTACTATAATGTGTTACCCAGGCCAGCTCCTTATCCCTGCTGCTTTCAGGCAGCCTTAGGACACAAAGTAATACAGGATACATTGTTATAGGTAGCCTATATGAATGGGAACACACTCAACATGGTAACGCACAGTGCAGCATCACCCAGATGTTCTCATCACTGGCACCCTTCTATAATGTAGTCTGTAATATAACATAACAACGCTCAGAGGATATTTATTTTCTGGTGGCGCACTTGCAAGTGGAGTGGGATGTATAAATGACAACTGAATAGACGCGTTAATAAACGCGTTACATGACATTGTAAACCTAATAATATCACCTGAAATCTGCATTTATATCACTTTGGCACTGCTAAAATGTATATTACTGTCACCCCCAACAATGTTTGTTGGGGGTGACAGTAATATGTTGTTGTTTTTTATTCTTGTAGATTTACGACTTCCTTCTTGTAATATTTCGTCTTTATTCTCGTAGATTTACGACTTTGTTCTCATAATACTTTGACTGTATTCTCATACATTTAAGACTTTATTCTCATAATATTTCAACTTTTTTCTTGTCGATTTACAACTTTATTCTTGTAATATTTAGATTTTTATGGCATAAATTTAGGACTTTTATTCTCGTGATATTTCAGCTTTATTTTCGTAGATTTACCACTTTATTCTTTTAATATTTTGATTTTATTCTCGTAGATTTATGACTTTACTCTCATAATGTTTCCTCTCCTAACTCAAATCCAAATGCGTCATCCAGCACATTTTTGCTGGCTCTAGGGCTGTCGCTCGAACTACTGGTAGAACTTCCTGTTACGTTACTGCCTATGTCTCGCCTAAAATGTCTTCAGAAACATATTTTAATGTACTGTTTGGCTGAAATACAGTCATTTGTGAACAGGAAAGGAGCATCATACTGTTTCCTGTATTATAAAAACAGGCTGAAAATACTGAAATTAAACTGTAAAACTAAGCAGCACTGATCAAATATAATCCAAGATTCTGTTGCTTTGTTGCCTATTTCTCTCCTCAAATGTTTTCAGAAACATTTTTTAGCTTACTGTGTAACTGTAATTTGAGATTTTCCACTACCAGACGGCTGCCATTTTGTTTCCTGTGTTGAGTTTGCATCCCCCATCAACAGGAGCATTTACTGGTTCAGTGTGGTGCAGTGTATTCTGGTAGTTGTATGTATCCTACCTCTTGAGCAAAAGTGAATGCCATAGCCCTTTTTCTCTGTTTTGTCTGGTCATGTAGCACCAGTGACATAGGCTTGCCGCTTTTTACTACACAGACAGGTCAGGCAACACATTCTCACTCCAACCTTGTTATATATCAGACTTTGGTCATGGACTTTTTACTTCATGATATGATGGGCAAGGTAGCCTGGGTGCGTTGGTTGTTGACGTTCTGGGACATCGTGTCAACTTCAGCCTGTTACATGAATTGTCTGTTTTAAAAACACACTTGTGTTTTCACAGGAAATGTACAGTTTACATATAGTCTCTTTCAAAATAAATGCACTATGTCAGTAAAACACAAATTTATGGTTTTTTTTTCATTCAATAACAAATGCATGTGGTTATGTTTAGCCAACACGCGCACATGGTTGGGTTTAGGTAAGAAGAACAGGGTTTGGCTTTACAATCATGCGGGAAGCGAACAGCTGCCCCCGGGGGAAAGTTGGTTGCCCTACTTTTTTCATCAGTGTCTGTCGTTGGAAGTCACTGTATTTGACAACTTTGGAGTGAGAGTTTTATCAAAAGATCATCCCTTCAGCAGTGAAATATTTCTTTAAGTTAACTTCTCTATGACTCATCATGATTTAATGCAGGATGTATCACGAATTTCTTTTGCTAATTGAAATACTCTAGCTCTGCACAACCTGCCATAGCTGCATGCATTTCAGTATATCTATTATCATCTAAGAAAAGTGTTAATATGTCTCTGTTCAGACCATCTATTAAATCTCATGCACAGATTGTATCTCGCAGTCACATACTTGTCAGAGTAATCCTGCTAGCTATTGTCATTTAACACGTCACAGTGAGTGCAGTTTCCCCTCAGCTGACTCTACCTGGTGTCAGGTCAGATATCTTACACTCCTCCTCACGAGAGAGATAATGTGTGGTCACATTAGAGACTCTGATAAAGTGATACATTCTATTCAGGTAATGTTGGCAGGCTAAAGGGCTGTGCTGAGGCAGAGGGGTAGAAGAAGAGGAGGAATTAGTGAGAAAACAAAAGGTGGTGGCATGCTGTAGGAAACATCCTCAGGCATAATTCTTTCCCAAAGGAGCCAGGCCTACTGCAAATGGAGAGGAGACGTCAGGTCGAGAAAGGCCTTTCACTGAGGAGTGTGTCTGCTGCGTACACCAGGCCCTGAAGCTTATCTCTGTGTGTACGTCAGCATCAAAGACAGAGAGGGCAGAGAAAAATTACAAGCCAAGCTGATGTACAAAGAAATCCCTCAACACAAATGTGACGTGAGCAGCTGGGTGCTCCGTGCATAAAAAATAAATAGTTAAAAGCACCAGCATGAAGAAAATCATCTCTACCTCTTAGAATTTTACAAGAGGAAAAGATTGGGGAACTCTAAATGTGTCTTAATAATTTTTTCGTGCCTACTCTTGTATATTTCAGAATGAAAAAATGCATTAATATTCCAATATGTAATAATTGTGGTGTTTCTTTTTTGTTTGTTTTTTTTACATTTCCAGCTTTTATTGTGCATGTATTGTTTTGATGCAGATGAAAAGCTGGAAGGTAAAAGTTTGTGACTGTGCAAGGAAACTAATTAATTTAATTAATGAATTAATTAAACGTCACACCCATGCTGCCCATGATCCCATCCTTCCAGCTCTCCCATTTATACAGACATTTGGCACTTTAACCACCTCCATTCTCAGCTCAGAGCTGAGACAACTTTGTGTCCACATTGTACAACTGTATTTTAAGCATAGCACAGTGAGGTGGAACAACAGCAAGAAATTCGGGCATCAAAGAGGTAGTGTAGAAGTGGCCATAGTAACAGGGCTAACTGTTAGCATCACAAAGCTAACATCACAGAAAGGACATAAACAGGTTTAACAACAGACCTTCGTCCATATTTCTTTTTTCTTTTTCTTTTGTGAAAAAGTCAGTAATAATCTTTAACAAGATGATATGTGCATTTTACATAAAGTATATAAACTACAAATAAAGTATTTTTAAAAAATAAATTTAAATGAATAATTTCTTATTTTGCAGACTTGCAGTGATGATTGGCAATGTATATGTTGATGTTGTTCAATGTCAAGTCTGTATTTGATAATGTGAGGATACTATAAAATGTACGGTAGCTGTCCTGACACAAAATCTAACACAAGGGCCCATCATCAGTGTGCACTGGGGCCCACCCTAACTAACATACGCCACTGTCCAGTCCATATGTCAAAGTATTCTAAAGTATACTGAACCCTAAATGGCTGTACAGAGTGTGTGTGAATGTTTAAGCTGGCTAGCAGGTGGCACCGTGCATTCATACCATACAAGGTGTGATAGAGGGAATGTGACTGTCGGGAAAAAAGTACTTTGAGTAGTCAGAAGACTACAGAGGTGCTATAAAAGTGCAAGTCCATTTAGCTTTTGTATGTTGAGTGTGAAACAGTAATGAACAGGGGCAGTCATAGCCTGGATTTCATGAGAGTGGCTTGTGAATTTCGGGTTGCTAGTTTGAATCTCTGGACCAGTGAGGGTCCGTAGTCTGGCCTGTAATAATAGTTGTGCTAAACCACCACACCACAGAGCAGCTCCCAATGTGTATGTCTGAACTGGTGAGAATGTGAAACATTGTTTGTGTTAACTTTCTTTAAAAAGACATTTATAAAAAGAAATAAACCATGATGATCTGATTTTGAAACTGTTTCCTCCCTTAAGCTCCATCTTGGCTCATCTCTACGAATGGATGGAGTAAGACCAACCAGTTTTTTCCTATTAGTTTATATGACGTGTTGATCCAGCTCTGCAGCATGTCACCCTTGCATGCACTCGGATCAGTTACCTTTTAGTGAGGAACTGATGGCTGTCCTCTCCTCTGTCTTGTGAAAGGCAATGCACTGTGAAACCCCCTTTACCTCTTCTTATGTTGTCTTTGTGTTGAATTTGCTCAGTTGTAATAGAAAAGTAGTAGCTGTGTTCTAGCCACTGATGGTGTGAATGATGCACTGGTTAAATTCTTTTTTTTTTTTTAAAGATTTCTTACACTGAACTGCCAAGTTAAGGTAGAAGGGCACTACTAAGTGCAGTCCATTTACCATTTGTGACAAGTTAGATGAGGTCAGTGGACTTTCACGTATACATATTACCCACTAGGTATCCTGAGTGTGTCTCTAGTTTACGTTATGGAACGACATGTCAATTTACACCTATTACACTGGTTGTGTCTTTTTAAAATACATTTCCATTTTCACAGGAAATGTACAGTTTCTGCTCGTTAGATGCATAGCCTACAGTCAAAATAAACTTACATCGGTAAAACACTGTGTATTTACATTTATTTCACAGTGGAACTAATGCATGTGGTTAAGTTTAGAAAAAAACATTATGGTTTGGCTCTACATTCATACGGGAAGCAAAGAACGGGCTTCCTGGGTGAATGTCCAGTGTTGTTGAGCTGCTTTCTTAAATGGTCTTTATTATGACCTCATTATTGACAGGTCAGTAAGTAGCACCCATCTGCATCACAAGCTTCTGTTAGTGTGCCTTTCTGTTTATCTAATAGAGGGAAAGGCACTAATACATTATTTATTTGATGAATCTTTCATCTCTTATTAAATTTTTAAAAAAATTTGATGCAATGTTAGAATAAATACATATAAAAATATATTCAATTTGAATCCTCCTGTATATAGTAGGTATTACATTTTAAACCAGTAGAAAAAAAGGCTCTCTAAAATAATACTGCATTGAAAGAGGGAGTGTGGAAAATGCCAGAAAAAATGTATTGAAGGCGTGACCTTTCAAGCCCATTGAATTAGTATGTTTCTTTATGTTTGTTTTTCATCTCGCTGGCTCACACTGACTCATATGTCAGAGTCCTTCTGCCGCCTCTCTCCCTTCCATCTGCAACCGAATAGAGCAGAGCAGCAGACATAGGAAGGAGATTAGGTGTGAAGAAGACTATCCAAAATCTTCTTCTTCATCTTCATCTTCTAACCGCTTCATCCTCTTGAGGGTCGCGGGGGGGCTGGAGCCTATCCCAGCTGACATCGGGTGAGAGGCAGGGTACACCCTGGACAGGTCGCAGGGCTGACACATAGAGACAGACAACCATTCATGCTCACATTCACACCTATGGACAATTTAGAGTTATCAATTAACCTAGTCCCCAACCTGCATGTCTTTGGACTGTGCCCGGAGAGAACATGCAAACTCCGCACAGAGGGGCTCCCACACCCGGGATCGAACCGGCAACCCTCTTGCTGTGAGGTGACAGTGCTAACCACCACACCACCGTGCCGCCCCTATCCAAAATCACAAACTACAAATGATGATGATGAGATGACACAGCTGGTGCAAGTCAAACACGTTTTAGTGGTTTCAGAACCAAGAGTCAAATAAAGTTAAACATGCATTAATCACTATTTTTGATATTAACATTGAATCCAGTGACTGGATGAATGAATTGTAGTGTCACAATATAAAGCAAAAGATCCAGATAGTTGGTGGAGACCAAAACAGAAGTGAAAGAAGGAGCGAATACTGAACATCACATGACCAGAAACAAGGATTCAGGGACAGGCCATGGTGGTGGCTATGGATCTGTGGTGTTTTTCTGCCTCCTGGTGTGCAAACATTGATTCATGCAGCATTAAACAAATGTCACATGACTATCAAATGGCTTGAATCATCTGAAGAAGCATGAAAATCAGGCTAATCAAATTGCATGCAACAACAGCGCCACAGAACGTGGAGGAGACTGACGTCACTGTATTGTTCTTTGTTATATGTCTGTCACTGTGACGCTTAAATTGATTAAAGGGGATGAAAAGGGGTGTAACGTTGCATTTTCTTTTTGCTGCTGTTTTGTGTCAACTGTTTCTGGAGTTTAAGATGTAACTGCATCATAGAATTAAAAGTGGTTGCACCAAAAAAAATAGTTCTTATATAGTTATTGCTAAATATTTACACTCAGTAACTGCCAGGGATAACTGCTGCTACGTTTAATATATTGTTTGGGCTGTTAAAACTACCATTATTGTAAGTCATGTTACAGGTACTGATGCAGTAACTTATTGTTTATGTACTTTATTGCTTTTGGTTTTTTAGGTTTCAATGATGCAACTCAATTTAGTAAATCGCTTTGAAACTATGCTTGCAGTAGCTTGGTAGGACTTCATGCAGATTATGTTTAACGAGATCCTGGTTGCTAAAAAATTCTTGTAGTTGAATAAATCAGTCTCCAGAATGACAAATCTGATTCAGCCCACAGTGAATGTAAAAATACAAAGCCAGTACAAGCATTAATGTTTATCCACCTTATTCCTGAGGGACTGTCTATGGTTAGACTCAGTGGCTAATCATGGTGGCTAACCACCAATGGTGGTTCTTTTCAAAAGTAATTCACCTTTAATTTAGCAAATACTGCTTTGCTTTTCATTTAACAGATATTTAACCAACAGTAAATTAGTGTTTTCTAAAATGTCCTTGCAGGGCTCTGGTACATGTTGTGCTTTCCGCAACTCTAACATTACTACTAACCAGACCAAGCTAGATTTGATTCTTCAACCACAGTGTGTTGACCATGCACCCAGAACAAAAAGGGATTGTTCATGTAACCAGCGGTACAGTTTCATTTGCCAACCTCCAGAGAGGAATAGGATGCCACCCATCCCGTATGAGACCAGATCATCTCGTATTGAAAAATAAAACGCACTGTCCTTCACTGACCCAATACAGGACTTAATTTGTCCTGCATTTTCTTGCAAACCCTATTCTGATACTGTATATAGGCCTACAGTATGTTTTCATGTGTTTGGAATGACAGAAGAAATAATACACCATAAAAGTTTCAAGAGCGGAGAAGTATCAAATCAGAATTTATGGAAGTGAATGACACCTACAATGACAGGTCTGTCGCTCAATGTCACTACATGATATTTGTGTCTCCCTTTCTGACTGGATTCTCACCCCTCATTAGAAAATTGCCAATTATAAAATAAACTCAGCATCATACCTTACATTATGTATTTAGTCATCTAGGCTGAGAATGTGTTAATGATTAATTGTTCCTCTTTCACATCATAAAAAATGAATGTCTAGAATTATTTATTTTACTACTACTATTATATGACTGATATTACTGAAGTCTGCTACTAAATTCAGTGTCATGTTTCACTCAGGAAAACTCTGATTTAATAAATCATCATCAGCAGCAGCAGCAGACAAGTGGAGCATCATCTGAGAAACATCACATTTATTCACTTAACATGGAGCTGAAATTTATACCGAATGTGTTAATGTCTGTTTATGAGTTGTAAGAAATCATAGATCATCTTTTAGAAGGAGTAGATGTTTACTGTACACTAGCTCAGGCTCTGTTAAAGTTAACAATATGACAAGCTAACTGTTAACGTGCTTGGTTAAATATGAAAACAACAAATGTTTTGAGATGGCTGTCAGAGATGATAGAGGTATGGTCACATTATACCATGTGAGGTGTAACAGGTGGTGTGTTCTACATGTTTTATTTCCCAGTCCCTCTTGAAAAGAGGATTAGCGTACTGTTAGTGTACTGTTACCACTGGAAAACGCCAGTCTCAGTTCAGCGCTGAGAGTCGTGCACATAACTCAGGCAAGGTATCATGAGGGCTGGGAATAAGGTGGATATCAACTTCTATTTTGACTCACTCCCTTTAAATGTTCAGTGTGTAGGATTTAGTGGCATCTGGTGGTGACAATGCAGATTGCAACCAACTGAAACCTCTACCATGGGCCAAGCGTGTAAGAGAACAACGGTGGCCGATGTGAAAATACAAAATGTCTTTATTTAGAGCCACTGTTTGGTTTGTCAATTCTGGGCTACTGTGTAAACATCATGGTGGGCTCTGTATAAGAGATACAAACAGCTCATTCTGAGGTAACCAAAACACAATTCTAATTTCCAGGTTATTATAAACGAATGAAAACAAGTCAAACTAATGAAAAGTTATGAATATGATATTCCATCTCTGCCATTAGATCCCCCTTAATCCCACACACTGGACCTTTAAGTCAGTGTATGTGTTCATTTATACTTTCGACCTCTCAATTTCGAATTATGTGGTTTTGTCTCCCTTAAAGTCAACATTATATATTAAATATACACAGTGTTGAGAAGCTTACTTTTGAAATGTAATAGGTTATAGATTACTAGTAACCCTGTTAAAAATGTAATAATGTAATTATTTAAATTACCTTATCAGAGTAATGTTACCATGGTAATTACATTTGATTTTTCTAACAAATATTTTAAACTGTCCAAAGACATGCAGGTTGGGGACTAGGTTAATTGATAACTCTAAATTGTCCGTAGGTGTGAATGTGAGCGTGAATGGTTGTCTGTCTCTATGTGTCAGCCCTGTGATAGTCTGGTGACCTGTCCAGGGTGTACCCTGCCTCTCGCCTGATGTCAGCTGGGATAGGCTCCAGCCCCCCCGCGACCCTCAAGAGGATGAAGCGGTTAGAAAATGAATGAATGAATGAATATTTTAAACTGGGTAATAAAGCTGAAAAAAAATTCCAGAAATAGGCTATGCCAATGGAAGACATTCCTGCACGGCCAACAGATGCAAAGCAACACAATGAATGTTTCATTCCACATACAATCTTACAACTGAGAAGAATATGTCCAGACGTAACCCCTCTGTTATCACCAACATTTTGATTAGTAACTGCAGTGTAATTCCTTTTTTCTCGATAACTGTAACTGATTACAATTACAGTCATTTGTCATTTCATTACAAGTAACTAGTTATATTTAACTCCCCAACACTGAATATGCATTTGTTATTTGTCACTTCTGTGGCTTCATAAACACGGCTCAGTGTGTGCCAGTGTTGAAAGTGTTGTTTCCAGTACAGTACAGTGTAAAGTACACAGCATGAATGAGTCCTGCTGCTCCCTCCTGTGTCACTCCCTCTTCTCTTGCTCACCTGATTAGGCACATTTCTCATCAAACATGTCTATTTATTTTTTCTCAGTTAAGATGTTTCTTGATGCTGTTTCTCTTCTCTCTCTGTTCCCCCTCCAGATTGAAATCCGGGACACCAAAGATCCAAGATTTGGAGTCCAGCGGTTCCACTGAGAACCAGACTTCCTCTCCTCTTCTTCCAATCCCCCACCTCCATCCGTCCTGCTCTTGCTCCTCCTCTTCTCTCTGAAGCTCTTCAGGTTAAACCTTTGATCTGGGCCTGGAGGCCAAACTCCAGCAGTTTGTAAAATACAGCCGAAGTGGAATCACCTAACAAAGGCAAACCTGGTGTGATGGAAGAGAAACACATCCTGAGAGGAAGTATGATGATCAGCTTTACCAAACTCTGGGATAAAATTATTCCTAACACACAGTGTTACTGTCTCTAATGTTGCTATAAGAAATATTATGAAGTTATTGATAATGATGATTATAATGCTTGCAGTAGGAGTATTCTATGAAAATATACATATTTTTATTGAGTGGGAAAAGGTGTTTTCCACCTTTAAAAGCAACATTATAAAGTGCATATGTAAAAGCACAAAGGTGCTACTTCTGACAAAACAGAAAAAAACAAGAACAAGGAAAAAAGATGATTTTGTACAGCCACAGAGTAATTTTGAAGTCTTTTTCAGGCCAATTTTCAACTGCTCTTTGTATATGACAAAGTCTAATCCCAGGAACTACAGAAATAAAACACATATGTAAATGAGATGTTTGTATGGAAACAGGGTAAAAAGAGGGATTTTGAGGCACTTTTTTGCCCCCATACATGACACATCTTTGTACGCTGTGGAGTAGAACAAAAGAAAAAAAGGTGTGGGTTCCACTTGTCTTTTAACCCTGCGTGTACCTTTGAGCCACCCATCATCCTTCAGCCCACACTACACTGAGAATCAAACAAGGTGAGAAGCAGAAACACATCCTCCCTGTCCCCGGCTCTTTAATTCATTCACATGTCACTACATTCTGTCTCTTCATTTCTAAAGAACGTTTCCTCCCCCAACCCACTAGACACATTCAGTTGTGCTGTAGTTTGTACTAGGTTTTGTTTGTATGTTCGCCACCTGGAAAGGCCCTGCATGCTGCATCTATCTCAGGCTTGCAAAGATGAGGCTTCCTCTAAACACTCAGCAGGGCTCAGACTCCGTTAAGTCAAACTGGCAGTCTGCTGCACTATCCAGGCCCACCAGCTGAAGAGCACAGAGCTGAGCCTCCATGTCGAGAGGACAGACCCAGCACAGACTTTCATCAAGACAACAGACACCATGCACCGTGCTGCTCCCCTGTTCTAATTCAACACAGGACCCTTTCTATGTAGAGAGATTAGTGCTTAGAAATACATACATTTTTAATTTGGCATGTCGATTCTGGAAAGATGACGCAACTGAATGCAAAGGCTGGATAGCAAGTGAGAATGGCCTAGATGTATTTTATTTAATTTTACCTTTAAATCTACAGTTTTAGTGCGATGTCACACATGAGTGAAGTTATCACCAGCGAATATTCGCTTCCTGCTCACTTCCATTCAATGAAAGCAGACAACGCGTTCTCATCCCACCTCGTCAAATATTGGCACTTTGTCAGTGGACTTTCACGTCCATATATGACATGCTAGGTACACTCCTGCGTCTGCTGACATTCTAGGATGCCATGTCAATTTACGCTTGTTACATCCATTGTGTCTTTTCAAAATACACATCCATTTTCACAGGAAATGTTACATGCATACAGTCTTTTTCAAAATAAACTAACAATAGCCGCGTTTCCCAGATCCAGTTAAGAAGATCTTAGCGCTAAGAGCTTTTAAGAACACTCTTAAGCCGCCCGTGAAAGAAAAACGCGTTTCCCAGATTTGCTCTTAGCTTAAGAAGATCTTTCACTAAAAAGGAGCTGTAAGATCGAGCTGACCCACTCCTAACAGTCTTCTTAGCGACCAAACACTCACAGCTCCAGCCGCGGCAGGCACATTAATATTACACTAAGCAAGGAGATATTAAAACAGTGTGCACTGTATATATTTTGATCTATTTTATACTTCAGATTTATATTTTCAGAATGAAATTTGTTATTTTCTGTCACCAATTAATGCTAAACAATATAAATCTGAAGTTTAAAATAGATCAAAATATATACGGTGCGCACTGTTTTAATATCTCTGTGTAGGCTAATATTAATTTGCCTGATGCGGCTGGAGCTGTGAGCGTTTGGTCGCTAAGAAGACTGTTAGGAGTGGGCCAGCCTGATCTTACAACTCCCTCTTAGTGAAAGATCTTCTTAAGCTAAGAGCACTCTGGGCAATGTGTTTTTCTTTCACGGGAGGCTTAAGAGCGTTCTTAAGAAGCTCTTAGCGCTAAGATCTTCTTAACTGGATCTGGGAAATGCAACCATTTTTCCTTAAACCTTCCTGAGTGACTGGTGGAAAGTTCATGACCTTCCCTCCACTATGAATTAGTTGTTAGATTTTTTTTTAAACTTGATGTTTGAAAGTTACAAGCTGAAGATGCCTTGGTTTTTCAGACGCAGAAATATCATTATTTTAAACTCGGATTTGATTATGTTTTTTCTGACAGAAGCATTCATCCTATGTACTGTGTTCACGGACCATCAGAAATGATCATTTCTGTTTTTACACTTCCTGGATATCATAAATGGTATCATTTTGATAACTTTTAAAGAAAAAATGCCTTCTGGTTTGGAATGCATGCTTTCTTTAAACATCGGCAGTAAAATATAAGAGATATATATGATATATATATATATATATATATGGTGTATATACAGCCATTAAGTTGTATACCCCTCCCCTAAGCCAAAAAAAAAAAAAAAACATTTGTCCCTTTGCAGTGCTTAAAAAATTATCTGACATACCTCTCCCTTTTTGCACCGTCCTCTTCCCTCTCATAAGTGATGTAGAGTCCCTTACATTAAGTTGTTACTGGAGGTGTTTCAAACTGATGCAGTTTGGCAGCATTATAAACTGATGCCGCCTGGCGGCATATCATACAGCCACAAAAGGTGCATTTTTGTGTCTCTGTCTGACACCAAAGTCACTGACAAAGCAGTGGTGTTTGACAAAGAGGGGATGAGAACAAGCTGGGGCAGAAGGCAAATAAAACATTTGCTTCTGGTTGCAAAGCACATTGACCGTTCTCTAAGTCCCGCCCCCGGATGCAGAATGGCCAATCATAGCGTAGCATCAGGCCCGCTCAGACCAGGGTGCGACAACGACACAGCTGTGCCCCATAGACTCTCATGCAATAATTTCAGATTTCCTTCATTTTCAGGCTGGTTTTGTGGATTTCAAGCTAAATGTTGTGTCTGGATCACATCGTGTATTAACGTTACTCATTACCTGGAGAGGTTGGAAGGAGAAATACGTTTCTTCCCTGTTCCAAAACCAAAATCAAACCCTGAAGAGTGTAGCTAGCTTCATTGTCTTCTCTGGCGATCACCAGTGGTGTGGTGGTTCACTTTTAAACTGTGATCTGTAGACTAGTTCGGCTCTAGCTAACTATCTTGATCTTTTTAACCTGTGTTTGCTGCTGAGTCAGTTTGACATCCTGGATATATCCTTCAAGTGCATTTTGTAGACCCCTCTGCCTGCCTCTCTGTGGAATCACTATTTCATTTTTCCAAATATATAATATTATCTCTTCAGGGAGTGCAGTTAGTTAGAGTGTGGTTTACATGCTTACTCTGGCAGCTTGTTGAACAATCACAAAGGGGCATGGTTAAGTGAAATGTCAATTCTCATCTTTGCGTCACATGGAGTTCAACTTGGTGAACTTTGACCACTGAAGTTGCAGCCTCACCCAATAGCAAAGAAGTATGTGTGAAGGAGACACTGACTGAGCCAGCCTATTGTATAATATTAGCCATAAAAAATCCATGCTGCCCCAAAGGAGAGATGCTGCCTGAGCTGGCAATGAGTTGGGAGACAGGCATGGAATATAAAAAAATGTAAAATGCACCAATAACATATTTCGCGGTATTTATTAGCAAGCTAGTTAACATTAGCTGGCAAGCTAGCTTTCCACGTGTCTCACACGCAGCATTCACAAATTCAGCCCAAATATTGCCACAGCAGGCAATGGTCACTTGCCTGCATTCGCTAATGTGTGACTGTGCCCTTAGACGTGTCTCAGTGTTCTCTGAAAACCACACAAGTATAGATTCAGTCCAACAACACTGGGCTGTAGTTTCATGCTAGCACCAAGCAGATGGATACAAATGCTGTCAGCTGGGTTCACGACAACTTTTTCCCATGCCTGCACTTGTTTGGTAGCCTCATAGCTAGGGGTATATTCACTTCACAGTGAGAATAACAAGGCTCTTGTGCTGCACATTTCCCTTTGGTCGTCACAGTATTTACCACTCTGGAACAGTACTGTAAGCTGTACTAACAGCTCCACCCACAATGCTAATGTTGCTGGTAAATTGCTACAGTTAAAAGTGAAGAAGCATTTTTGAAATGTGAACTTTTGGCACGTCTCTGCTACACTTGGCACATGTGTGTATATGGCAGAACATATACACAATAATGGCGAGGCATATGTAAAGGCTGTTTTTCTGCTATTATGTGACAAAAAATTCAAAAATATATATCAATCACATTTGACTATAGTTAACTTCTTTTTTAGCAAAGACCCTTTTTGAATAAAGTAGTTCACAAAGAGAACTGAAATTCTGATCAAAACAAAATATCTGCAGGCACTCTTTTGTTTCCATAGTTTTCCACACTCAAATAAACACAATTATGCTGTTTTATTATTTTTGTTTTCATCTTTCTATCTATTCACTTCTATGTATAAGTATTTGTAAGTCTTTAGTCTAGGGTTTCCAAACCTTTTCTGATCCATGACCCTGCTTTTAAGTCCAAAATTCTCATAAGCCTGGCAGGCCAGCTCTCATTTGATTTTTGAGTATGACATACTTTTTATAAGCATGGAAGGACATGGAAATACTCCTATATTTCAAACTTCTGTTTTCAGAAATATATTTATAAATAAATGAAATTAGTTTTATTCTTGCTATTTGAAAATATTTGCTGGCAATACTATCAAGAGATAGCATAACGATTAACATCAATGGGCAATGCGCATTTCTTACTCATTTCAAAATGCTCCTTTCTTGTCAAATGCCAATTTGAAAGACATGGCATTGTAGGAATACCTTGTGCACCCCTTGGTACATTTTCTGCATTTTTCAATTAAAAATACTCAATGACTTTGCCTGTGTAAATGGTAGCAGGACAACATTTTACAAGGTTATCAGCTTTTTATCAAACTTTAAAATTTCATCCTTGGATTTGGGCTTGGAATTGGGCTATAATAATGTTTGTAAAAAAAATAGTTCCACCTTTTACCCTCCAGACATTTTTTGCATCACTGACTCCAATTATAACATACATTTTTGATCCTACTGTAATTTAAGCATAAAACACTGTTTTACATATTACTACCTTTTCAATCTAATTTTTTTTTTTTTACAATGATCCATCATATGACGTCATTTTCCACCATATGGCTGAGGGCTCCATTTTATGCTGTTTCATTAAGGCCTTTTTCTGTTGCATTTCTGACTGTCGCTTGGCAACAGAATACATGAT
This sequence comes from Epinephelus moara, assembly GCF_006386435.1. NCBI lineage: Eukaryota > Metazoa > Chordata > Actinopteri > Perciformes > Serranidae > Epinephelus > Epinephelus moara. The sequence goes on from NC_065529.1 coordinate 10,190,290, forward strand.
TACAACAAAAATGGTCTGGGTGTGTTTGTATTGATGTAAAAGTTTGATATGAATGTGTGTATTGAGAAAATTATTTGTGTGTGTGTGTGTGTGTGCCTGCAAAGTCTTTTTTTGCACTTTTGCATATCCTCGTGTCTCTCCCTCTCTTTCTTATGCCAATAGACCACATTTTCACCCCTCCCCCCAAAACACACACACCTACACACACACACACACACACACACACATGCGTGCGTGCACACATACACACACACAGGCAAATTGTTTCATATTTTGTGTTTGTATCATTTCAAAAATGTGGCTTAATATTCCCACTGCAACAACAACTTCACACACACATATATACACACACACAAACACACACACACACACACACACGCAAATTGTTTCATACTTGTGTTTGTAGCATTTAAAAAATGTGGGTTAATATTCCCACTGCAACAACTTCACACACACATATATATACACACACACACACACACACGCAAATTGTTTCATATTTTGTGTTTGTAGCATTTCAAAAATGTGGGTTATTATTCCAACTGCAGCAACAACTTCACACATACATATAGACACACAAACACACACTCACACTCGCACAAACATGCGCACACACAGACACACATACAGACACACATACATGCATGCAAATTGTTTCATATTTTGTGTTTTTATCATTTAAACCATGTGGGTAAATATTCCCAAAATGGCATTAAAGGGTTAAAATTATTTAAGAAATGCATGTAAATTTAATAGTTATGATCAGGGCTGAAGTTGGTCGAACGATTTAATGCAGTGAAAGTGAAAAAAATATATATAATATTTTTATAGCACTTTTTAGGAAATGAACATTTTTTGCACGGAGGGTAAAAGGTGGCGTATATTTTAATAAACACACGCTGCTCAAAAAATAATAATGCATTAAAATCAATGTTGTTGTCAATTATTGACATATCCAAGGGTGTAATAATCCCCCCCAAGAAATCCTAGTTTGTACTTAGTATATGGAAAATATTTCATATTTTGTGTTTTTTATCATTTAAAACATGTGGGTTACTCTTCCTAAAATGGCATTAAAGGGTTAAAATTATTGAAGAAATACATGTAAATTTAATACTTATTATTAGGACTGAAGTTGGTCAAAAGATTTAATGCAGTGAAAGTGAAAAAAAATATTCACTAATAATATTTTTATAGCACTTTTTAGGAACTGAACATTTTTGCACGGAGGGTAAAACGTCATCATTTTCTGAAGGGGTGCACAAGGGATAATAAAATTTTTCTAATTGTTTTGCTGGACAAATCCCTGCAAGAGTGCAATGTGCTGAATTGCATTTAGCAGAATGCTTTGTACAAAGAGGAAGACCTCACTGAGAAATAGTGTTTCAACATCTAAGCAAAGAGGGTCCTTTCAGCTGGAAAACTACCTGTACATATTGCTTGTATAAACTAGCCAAGCTAAGAGGGCTGAGTGTATGACAGGATTTAGAAAAGTTTCCAGATTTTTTTTTTCCTATTAGCTCTGTTTTTGTTTTTACTAACTCACTAACACCAGAAGGAAATATCTAGCCCTTAAGGTGTGTTTAGATAAAATGTGAAGCAAATTTTACCTTTGCAACGCGGTCTCATTCCAAAGTTGTTGCTTGAGCAGTGACTTCAAACATTAGACACTGACGAAAAAAAATGTCCTTTCACATCGGCATGATACGTGGCCAGTTGCTTTTATTGATTAACGGTGATCGACACCGTCAGGAGAAATGTGGCCAGACAACAACGTAAGTTGGAGGAGGCACAAAGTCCTAGTACGGTGGGTGGGAGCGGAAGTGGACGGGTCCAACATCAACCGACTTTTACCCGGGAGGCTGGTGTTCGCTTCCCGTTAAAATGTAAAGCCAAACCCTGTTATGTTTTTCCAAACCCAACCATGTGCGTGTGTTGGCTAAACATAACCACGTGTATTTGTTGTTGAAGGAAAAAAATGTCAATGTGCTGTGTTGTATTGACGTAGTGCATTTATGTTGAAAGACACTGTATGCAAACTGTACATTTGACACTGTGAAAACTGAAGTGTATTTTGAAAACACACAATGCATGTAACAGGCTGAAGTTGACACAGCGTCCCAGAACGTCAACAACCAACACAGCCAGGGTACCTTACATGTCATATGTCGACGTGGAGAGTCCATGACCAAATGTCAATATGTGACGAGGTTGGAGTACGAATAGTGCTAACTTGGTTCATCATAAAGAACAATTGATAGCTGGAAACAAATTCAAACTCTCAGAACTGACCATGTTGCCCTATGGCTTCGCTCCCTTTTCTTCAAGTCCTCTCTTTCTCCTCTATTCTGTAACTGTAGAGCACTGACACTGAGTGGTAAAACTCTGGGTGCCCACAGACAGTGACAATAAGTTTGTCCTTCATTTCTGATTCTCTGTGATGTCAGGAGAATCTCCATGCTAGTAGGCTTTCTCGGCAAAGCATCACGTAAATTCTGAGGACGGACTGGGCGCTACAGTGACTCTATCACCTCTCAAGGTACAAATGGTATTACAAGATTAGTTAGGCTAGGACTAGCTGGTCAGTGTAACCTCATAGAACAGCTCGTATGATATTCTGAAAAATGTACACATGACAATTTGTATGATATCCCACGAATTAGCGCCCCACAAATGATGTTACATCCTTAACATGCAGTTACATAATGAACATAAATTTACAAAAGTTAGGTTTAGGCAAGTTAAGTTCCTATGGTTAGGTTTAGGGGGAAAAAAACACAGTGAGGACGTACCTTAAAATGACTCAAAGTTCACACAGAGTTCTCATGGTTCCAAACACTTATCTCCTGGATTAAGTCCTGTGTATTGTGACCCATCCAACACCCCAACCTGCGTCCTTACAAGACCGCTCAGGGCCTCTTCCTTGTTTACTACCATCAGCACATTGGTCACATGATTGCAGCCTTCCAAAATGCGTGGGTTATGCATGAATTCTGGTACATTTATTTTTGTAGGAAAACAAACAGTTTATGAGAACAACCTGAGCTGTTCAACTACATCTCATGGTTCTCCACCCAAGGGTCAAGAATGAAAAATCGTGCTTAAAAATGTTAACGATGTTTCCAATTTGCGCTACTGTAATATAATACAATCCTTCTTTCTGCTCATAAGAAATGTGAGACAACTCTTACAACTACACTCACCACTATTCTATTTGAGTAATTATAAGGATTTAGTTCTGCTCTCAAGAATTTTACAGAAGTTACTGTTGGTCTAATAACTGCACAATGCAGAATCAGATAAGGAATATGGTATGATTTTTTTTGTGTTAAAGTTTTATTTTTTTTCCTTGAATGATCTGTGGCTTACACTGTGTAGGTTTTGATCAGTGAGATCATTGGTGCGAACCATGATATTCAATAATAATAATAATAATAATAATAAATCGGTTTTATATAGCGCTTTAAAGGAATACTTCACCTGCAAATTGACCATTTGTGTAATGGTCAACGCATTACCTGGAACTTGTAAAGAAATCTGTTTTTCTTGCATGCCTTCACAGTGAACGGAGAATCCAAAAAGAGGCTAACATTCTCATGAATTGAAGTTTAACAACAGCAAAACTATATCAAAACATCAGTTTACAAACTCACACAACTCATGCAGGATAATCCTAGTCTCACTTATTCAGCCATACACTCAGTACTTCCCAAAAACATCACCAAAACATTACAATCTAAAATACGGTCTCATGTACGGATGAGTAGTATGCCGGATCACGTGTGCGCACTTGAACTCTGCTCAAGCGTTTTGTTCTAATACAAGCATGTGTTCAGGCATCCTCAGGATACACTACCTGTAGGCAGCAATGTTTTTATTGCTGCATTTCAGCACAAATGTGTTTGGAAAGTACTTAGCATACAACTAGATAAATAAGGCTTGGATTATACTGCGTTGTGTGAGAGTTAACGTGGTAAATAGATGTTTTAGTATAATTTAGGTCTTGTTAATCCAGGTCCCCGTTTTCTTTCATTCATGAGGAATTTTTGCCTTCTGCCTTTTTTGGATGTTTCATTTACCATGGAGGCATGAGAGAAAAACAAAGTGTTCTTCGTGAATTCAAGGTAACACACAGTTAGTAATTGATATACAAATGGTAATTTTGTGGGTGAAGTATTCTTTTAGGACTCATCAGTAGTAGTTGGTCCTTCTGAACGAATCATATGCCAGGGACAAGCTCACTAAGGACTATCTCTCTGTCTTTTTATTGTACATCTGCCCACAAATACTAGACCTTCCTTCTCCCCTTACGCTGTTATTCAACTGTGCCGAATTAAGATATGGAAACTGTAGTTTTATATTTGACCCCTGACTTTCTATTTCAGTGCTTTTCAACATGATTCTTTTGTACATGGCTTTATTTCAATTGCCCTGTTGTTGTATTGTTATGTTCATGGTTATGGGATGCTGTGATGTTTCTCATATTGAAAAAAGAATGTTTGTGCAGGATTACAGGAAGGTTCAACATGGCAGCCAGTGTCATACACCACTTTATCACCATGGGTGTTAAAAAGAAAATGAATAAACAGATTGACTATTATTATTGTCCTACCTTTTTCATTATACAATTTCAGTTTCTTTTTTTTTTTTAACACAGTTGTATTACCATACACAGTTTGTTACTCAACCTCACTGAGGGTAACCTGTCAAAGGAGAATATCATGTGACTGTTGCCAAGTGAAAACCTTACACTGTAGCTCCAAACGTCTGATTTTCAGCAAACAAGAAACAGCTTTGTCTTAGCTGACTGACATTTTTATTTCATTGAGGCGATTTATTTCTCCAGCCATGTATTATTATATATTTATTAGATTTATCCAAGGGGTACTGAAAGTTAAATTAGCTGAAGAAGTTAAAATTGGTCTGGACCCATAGAAACAAGTAATCCTTAAATTATGATAATATAATTACTATCGCAGCAAATAGAAGATTAGTTTATATGAACTTGAGTGAACGTCTACAGCCAGTGACAGTGTCCCATGTCATCTAAAGTATATGATAGTACATGAAAAAGAAGATGGCTTCCATGGGGTAAGTGCATGCAACAAACTCAAGTCTGCTGGCTCAAACATTTGCCCACTGTGAGATAAACTGTCCTTGTGAGATAAATTTGTTACTCAATCTGTCTGTGACAATCAAACCTACTCATGGTGCATCAGAAATCACGTGCTGAAGTAACTGCAGTAAATCCACAAGTTATTGGACTAAATTGTTTTCCTCATCGTTAGAAGGAACGGCAGCAGCCCCCCCACTAGATTAAGGCTCCATCTCCCTCCCTTTTGTGTATGACGGGATTAAAGCCCCTCATCTTCCTCCAAAATGTATTAGAGTTCGACAGTGTAAGAACATTAATTTTGACAACCTCATACGCAATTTGATCTCAATAAACTAGTACAGATTTTAACTTATACCTTACATTAAAGATGCTTGGAACTACTCTTATTGTGAAATAACCTTAGTTCTTGATAATCATCCTCTAAAGGGAAATTAAAGTTAAAGATAAGCATCTACCCTGGATCACTTCTGATCTGATTACCCTATTTAAAGAAGCAACAGACAGCATTTTTGCCTATATATATCATTATGAAAATAATGTGGGTTGCACAGGGTAGTATACACAGTAAAATCAGACTATCAGCGTTT
>NC_065529.1:10196065-10237958 GCF_006386435.1 Epinephelus moara
GTACTGTACTGGCTGCTAGTTCATTCCTAGCTGGCCAGCATCGCAAATCGCCGCAACCAGGGACCGGGTAGCGAGTGTTGGTCGGCTGACATCCTCGTTGCCATTCTACGGCAGCCCTCGGACAGTGATTACCCCCTCTGCCCCCCCGCCGCCCTCCGCAGCCGCAGCTACTGGGCGCCCAGCCTCTCCAACTGGGAGAAGTGGAGTAAAATCCTCTCCTCCGCTCCCGTTTGTCTGGTGAACGCCTCTCCTCTGTCAATACACTCTGCCAGCAGTTTAATAATACTGATGCCAGTTGTAACATTTGAATCTTTCAGTAGTAAGCCATCTTCTAAGGGGCATAATGTATAGTGAGCCGGTGACTGCTGAAAAATAACTCCGCTGCGCGTCGGGGTTCCATTCCCCTGTCGGGAGTTATTTTTCAACAGTCACCGGCTCACTATACATTATCCCTTGCGTGTCTACTGTTGTTTGTACTGATACTGTGCATATTGGTATCATTTACTGTGAGTTGTTTGTACTGGTACTGTGCATTCTGCTATAATCATTTGCATTACTACTTTTTCTTCAGATAAATCTGATAATTGTCCACAATCCAAGTGTCCACACACCTTCTCATTCTACATATACATAGAGGTATACTGGTGGCTTTACAGCCTACATTTTATTGATTATCTCTGATCATTCATTCATTCATCTTCTAACCGCTTCATCTTCTTGAGGGTCACGGGGGGGCTGGAGCCTATCCCAGCTGACATCGGGCGAGATGTCACCCTGGACAGGTCGCCAGACTATCGCAGGGCTGACACATAGAGACAAACAACCATTCACGCTCACATTCATACCTATGGACAATTTAGAGTTATCAATTAACCTAGTCCCCAATCTGCATGTCTTTGGACTGTGGGAGGAAGCCGGAGTGCCCGGAGAGAACCCACGCTAACACGGGGAGAACATGCAAACTCCGCACAGAAGGGCTCCCACGCCCGGGATCGAACCGGCAACCCTCTTGCTGTGAGGCGAGAGTGCTAACCACCACACCACCGTGCCGCCCGATTATCTCTGATCCCCACGGTCAATTTGGTCTTTGCGACAGTGCGAGCAACACTGCTGACGCTAGGTGGCACCAAGCTAAAAAAAAAAAAAAATCCTATCTGTTGCCTCTTTAAACAATGGGATAACATTTGGAAGATTTACAGGAAAACTAAGGACCCCGCTGACTGGAAGAAATATTGATCTTTAAGGAACTTTTGTAAGACAAAATCAAATAATGCTAAATCAGACTTTTACAAAAACATCTCTCTGAGGACATACATAGCCCAAAACAGTTCTGGAAAAATATAAATACTACTCTCAAAAAGTCATACAAAAATACCAGTACACAGACTCGACTCAACAACAATTTCATACATGACCCTCACATTATTTCAAATGTCTTTAATCAACACTTCTCCTCTGTAGGTTGCTTTCTTGTGTTCGACTCACCTATGGCATGTGATTCTTTTAGTAGCTCTCCCTCTAGAAGCTCTCTCTCTTTTCAGAGTATACTACCTGTTAAAATTCAGTGTGTAATTAATCAACTTAAAAATGACTGCACACCTGGTCCAGATGGCATTGAGATCAAATTACATTATTTGGCTGCTCATATTTTAATATATCCACTCAGTGACTTACTTAACCTCTCTTAACTTGTGCTCTCCCTTCTGCTTGGAAATGTGCTATGGTTACTCCACTTCATAAGGAAGGTGACCACCATGACATTAACAACTATCACTCAATATCTATTATCAAGTCAGTGGCCAAAATTTTTGAGAAATTAATTTTCAATCAATTACCACACTATTTTAGAGACTAATATTTTATCTCCATACCAGTCTGGCTTCAGACCTAATTTCTCAACAACTACAGCTTTTCTGAAATTCACAAATGATTAGTTTACTGCATCTGAAAATGGCAGACTCACTGGTGCATTTTTTCTTGATTTATCTAAAGCCTTGGATGTTGTTGATCATTATTTACAACTGGACAAACTCTACTCCATTGGTGTTTCTCCAAACAATTTACTTTGATTCGTATTTTCATAATAGAAGCCAGTGTGTCAGAATCAGTGGAAGCCAATCTGATTATTTGATTGTTGAGAAGGGAGTCCCACAAGGGCCATCTCTAAGACCACTCCTTTTTATCAATGATCTGTCAAGTACATTTATATGCTGATGACACACAATTTTTTACATCTAATGTCAACAGATCTAAAATTGAGAGATCTTTACAATGTGACATTGCCTCTATTCAGAAGTGGTTCTCATCCAACAAATTACTCACGCAGTATGTTGTTTGGTAGTAGATCAGGTCTTGCCGACCTCTTAGAACTGACCATCTCTTTTACTGATGGATCATCCCTTGAACAGGTGACATGTGTGTGTGTCTTTCGGACCTGTGTGTAATTGACAAGCAAGAGTGAAAACATTGAATTTCCCCTCAGGGGGATTAATAAAGTAAATAAACTTATAAACTTAAACTTCTTTCAAATACCCTGGCCACTGGATTGATCCAGTGCTCACTTTTAAACAACATATTGAGTAAATAATCAACAAATTAAACTGCAATCTAGCTATACTGTATTATTCCAAAAATTGCTTTCATTTTCAAACAGGGAAAAGAACTGTTACTGACAATATTGGACTATGCTGATGTTGTTTATCAGAACACCTATAAACATACCTTCAACCTCTTAACTTTCCCCACCATTGATGAGATTTTCCATCATCTATGACACAAGGCTTCCCCGCCATTGTCGAGATATTCTGTCAATCCGTGTTTTCACTGTTATAAGATAGTGGGTGTTGTAACACATCTTGTGAAATAGAATGGCACTGCCGTGTCCAAAGACAAACCAAGAAGAGGATCTGCTGGAAACTGGAAGAAGATGTTGCTTACGGAAATGTAGCAGCTTGTAAACGGCATGAAAATGCCAGCGCCAACGGAAAAGTTTACGGTTGTGCAAGCCGTGGAGCTGTTGATGGAATCAGACTCCAATAATTCCTGTTTTGATGTACATTCTGAATCCGATTTGGACAAAGAAGCAAATGAGTTTGGTGGGATGAAACAGGATCGTCATGCACCAGGTCACATGCTGCAGGACCTGCTGGTCTGCTGCTGGAAAAATGAACTAAACTAAATACAGACAGACAGACAGACAGACAGACAGACAGACACAGACACACACACACACACACACACACACACACACACACCCTCTCTCAAGCCACTTCTTTGATTGAATCTGGTGGAATACAGTAAAAATGTCAAACATATATATATAATGCTGACATTACAGAATGCATGGTTTAATACTGTAATGGCAGTGAGATTAAAAAATGTGGTTTTAATGGAAGTCAATGAGGCATTTTTGGCCATGAAGGTGTCCAGAGGGAGTATCTGGCACTACATTACAAATACTAATGCAATCAAATCAATTTTGTTGCTATTCTTTGACATATCCAAGACTCTAATCACCACCGAAGCCCCATCCCCCTACTATTTACATGGGAAATTATTTTTTTTGTGCTTTTTTTGGTAATAAAAAATGAAATATTTCAAATAATTAAACTGGCATTTAAAGGGTTAAAATCCTGAGAATGGTAGTTTTGAGCAGGTTTGAAGTTGTTTAAGTAATTTCTGGGGGGAAAAAAAGCAGAAAACAATATTGATGTATGATGATTTAATAGCAGTTTTTTTGTGCGTGTACCTTTTTGCCACAAAGGTGTCCAGAGGGTAGTAAATTTGAGGAGGGCACAAGGGTTAAGTGGAGAACAGTTGATTGAAAAAATAACCCAGCATGTTACAGAGAGAAAACTTAGACGCGTCTCCAAACAGTCTCTCCGTTTCTGCAGAGACATGCCTCATTTCTGCAGTTGCTGTTCCACATACTTCCAAGCAGACGCTTCAATCTGTGCAGAGCGCTTGTTCAGAGCCTGTGGTTCTGGTATTAGGCAAAGTACCTGCAGTCATGGTACCAACAGATGTCCTCCTGGAGACTTGGCCAATGGAACTTGTTTATGCCATTGCAGTGCATAGATTTAACTTTCACACTGTGCCCTTCTGCATCCATGATGACACCTGCGTATGCGTCATTGTCGTAATTAATGACGCACTACTCTCCAATGTGGTTCCCTCAATCATTTCCGGTCTCCCGGGTTTATCTGGTGTCTTTACACATGCTGGGGACTCGTCAGATGAAACAGGAACATCAGCTAGAGTGACCTCTTGGAGGTTAAAGCAGGGGCAGTCCAAAACACCTTCCTCCCTTTTACACAGACATGAAATGTCTCGGTATTTCACCTGGCCGGGTGTCAGACTGGTAGCTTGGTGGATTTTCATAGTGCCTTTTACGGCAGCTATTGCAGGTACCTATAGTGAGGGGGTGGAAAATCAAATTAATACACTTTACTTAACCACAACACATGAAAGGATCAGATTTGTCAAAGCTAGTCTGTAATCTGGATGGGAGAGGGGGGACAGAGACCTGAAACTGGGGCAGAAGGACTACGGGGTGCATTGCATAACAGACTGTAGCTTTTACCTCAGTCTTTGGTTCAATATCCCACTCTGGGACGAAGAACAGCTCGACAGATGAGTTGGGTGGTGTCTCTGACTGTAGCAAAGCACTGGCCCTGTTTCTGGCTCTGGCTTGAGTTTTTGCCTCTCTCCATTTCTTTTGTTTTGCCCTATTATCTCTCTCACTGGGCTTGTTGACAACCTTCTTCTTGCCAGTCTCTATGTCTTTTTTCCATCTGTCCCTCTCTTTCTCAAGGTACTTTCTTCTTCTGTCCAGGTCAGCATCCTGACGTTGCCGATGTCTCCTTGCTCTCTCAGCTCCTTTTGACCTCGTTCCTTGAAAAAAACAATTCAAAATGTACCCTTACACACTTTAATTGGCAGTCCAGGGAAACTAGGCTTGCCTCATCAGTCTAGGCTTTCTGATACCAATATCGCCCAAAAAGTCCATATTGTCCACTCTTACTATGTATAGCATGTACTGTTATGAAATATATGTAATAGCTGTTGTAATATGTGTAACATTATGAGATTGTGGCATAAACTATGCACATGTCCTTCCTGTCACGAACCATGTCCACCCTGTCATAGAAGGCTTGCTGACAGGGTGGACAATGACAGGGTGGACATTTCTGTCTAATGTTAGCATTTACTGAGCACATGTTGGACCTTCAGTTAGCAACATGATTCGGTTAGCAAGGTGACTATGTACTGTTTAACAAGTATATTTCGAATTTCTGAAAGATTTTTAATTGATATTTCACTATGACGGAGTGGACATTTTAATCTTGAAAACATCCAGCTACACATATAATATAATGAAAATTACGAAATTTAAGTGTAAATACTTACTCTGCAACTAGCCACTGCTTCAGCCTCCACTGGAGAAAGACAAAATGGTGGTAGTAGTATAACTGAAAACATCAGAGGGTTTCTTAAAGGGGCAGTTATCCCATAATAACAGGGTGGACAGCAATATCAGGGACACATGCCAAATGTTCAATATATTATGAAAATAGAACGTGATCAAAATTACTCATTTTATCAAATCACTTGTTGTGGGCAACAAAATCATTTAAAAAAAAAAGATTTTGTATCATTTAACAACTTATTACACACACTGTAGTTAGCAGAGCAGTGTGTGGGACATGCCAAAATCATGTGCATCCAATGAAAAAAAATGGTATAAAGTGAAGGAAACACATTTCAAGAGACTTACTGATATGTGTGTAAATGTTTGGCCATTTATAAGAGATCAGAGTTTCATTTTTCTGCTACATTTTCATGATGACTGAGTGATTCTGATGAGGACACCAAAGGCACTTCATAGTGATATTGATTCATGGAGAAGATACCAGGAGACCGGCTGTTACACGAGGAGAGCTGTACAGGGTCGCAGCAGGACTGCTGCTTTGTGCGAGGAGGAACAGGAGGAGCACTGCCAGAGCCCTTCAAAATGACCTCCAGCAGGCTACTGGTGTGCATGTTTCTGACCAAACTGTCAGAAACAGACAGGAGGCATATCCTTGGAGGGTTGCACAGACCGTCTGCTGACTCATCAGGAACATGACCAGATGTTGTCAGGAGTGCATATAGACACATGGGGGCCATACACACTACTGAATCACATTATGAATTGCTGTGATAAAAATTCACACAAGTTGGATTAGCCTGTGGGTTCAATTTTTTACTTTGATTTCCGGTGTGATTTTGAATCCAGACGGTTTCTACTGACCATTGTTACATCATTTGTTTTAACTTGAACATCTGATGTGTGATTTAAGTGTGATTGACAAACAAGTTAGCTATGGTTAGCTAGTGGTAAACTGGTACCATGGTGGACACACAGCATGATCTGTGTCTCCTCATCTGTCTGAAAATGCTCGGCTCTGGATGTAGATTTTGCCATGTTGTTACCGATTTCTTTTTCTGTTATGCATTTAATGCTGTTTGACTTTCGAACAAAGCCCAGGGTGGAAACTGTAGAGCATGTGCTGAGCGCCTTGACCAGTTTGGGTCCGATTGACTGTATACATGCAGGAGTAATTTGGGTCCCAATAACATTATCTGGGTGTGTTTGAGAAAGTCAGTTTAGTACAATTTCAGTTGGACTAACACGTTTACATGTATTTTAAATATATTGATATAAATGGGGTGGACAAAACATATATTTGTATTGAAAGAAAAAAAATGTGGCCAAACCAACAAACATAAAACATATATACAAATATAAATTTAACACAAATTCAGACCTGTAGCCAAAAGCTATTCTCGTCTTGACTTTTGACATCCTTGATAATAGGTGTGTGTAGCCCACCTGGCCTCCTAGATGCTCACCTAAAGGACCACATCAGCTCTGTGAGGTCATGGCTCTTCTTTGAGTTGTGAGGACAGGCAGACAGAGAGATGACAAAATGAGTGAGTGGGAGGCTGAGAGGACTGCGAGGCACATCACTAAGGATCTCTGTTATTATCCCCAATCCAGCCAGCAGTCTGGACACGCTGCTCCACAACAAAGAAAGCACCAATCTCTTCTGACATACCGTGCGGCCCGACGCCCCCCGGCCATCTTTTAGCCGCTCTGTCATGGCTATAAATAGCGACAGCTAGCGTGGGCTAACCAACTCAGAGGGGTGGAGAGATTTGTGCAGTGTGCCAGGAGATGTTTCCATGAGGTTTGGTTTACATGTTAGTGTGTTTTCTAAAGCGGCCTATCGTCTCTCTGAGCTTGATGTTGCATTTGCTGATGGGATGGAGGCTAATGATTGAAATGGATACTGTTTATCTGTGTTGGTAGCATGGCAGCTACAGTCTGTACAGTATGTGGCAGATTACTGAAGGATTATTTCGTGATCCCTGTCTTTATGCTGTCTGTTTCACATTTATGCATCTGAATTCACTTGCATATAGGCTACTACTGTACAGTTTGTATAATCAAATGAATCACTCGTCTCAGACTGAGACCATAGTAAACCAATTTAAGCTGAAACCATCTTTTCTTTTCGCCCTGGCTTTGTATGTACACAAAGTCATACCACAAACAGCTTCTTTTTCAATATTTATTCAAAACTGAATATGATATTGTTGACCTTGCATTTAGTTGTAGACTGAGCTTTTGGAATACAATGACAAGCTAATCCTGCCCCAACAAATCTGTGAGCTGGGTAGCAGTAAAGAAAACAGTATTCAGTTGTATTTACCAGTAAGTCTCTCTGAGATAATTTGTTTAAATGTCAATATAGCCTATCAGGTTTCTGCCCTCCAAGGACACGATACACACATTTACTTAAAAATGATATTCAATATGGAAAAGTCCAATGCGTCAAGTTCAAAGAGGTCTTTTTCAGACCTTTTGACCTGTCATAGTAGAAAAAAGACCGGCAAAACAAATTTCTTTATCGATGGCTCGGTTCCATAAAGAGTCCTAAATTACAAGCACAGCCAAAATGCTGTGAAAAAATGTATGTTGGCTCTTTGTCAGGTACAGAGAAAATCAAAACAGTAAAGTGAGGGAAATGTTTTGCTTTAATTTTTATGTCCAGAGCCAATGGTGAAAATCCTTGATGAAGTCATTTGGGGCCGTGTTTAAAAGAGCAAAACTATATCAGAACATCAGTTTACAAAGTCTCACACCACTCAAACCAAGTATTTAAAACTTTTGTCGTTTTTTGTATGTTTGTTTTGGAGAGGGAGAGACCTCTGCAGATAATTCGGCTCCCAGGAAGAACATCTGGATCAAAAAAAAAAAAGGTGAGGACACATTAAAGCCACAGTGTGTAGGAATTTCTCCCATCTAACGTTGAAATCATATATTGATTGATATTGACCCTTGTTTTTTGAATTCGCCGGTCACGTTGCCTTTTTGATTCCCTTTTGCACTTTCTTGGCAATGAGGATTCCATCTCCTGTGATACTGCATATGCATGATGCTGCATTATGCTCAAAGACTGGGACTTTGTTTTGCTGCAGTAGTAGCAAAGCATCTCTTGCTCCTCTCCTTCGGCTTCTCAGTCACTCAACGCTGGCCTGGCTCTCAATGAAAACGCCAAAGGCGGGGCTGCTGTCCCTTGCTGGCGGATGTATTCTCAAGATGGCGAAACGTTATGGAACCCCCCAGATGACTTACCCGCACAATGTACAAACAAATCTGAAATTCTCCTTTTATGAGAATAAGTCAGATTATCGGTGGAGGAAGTAGTAAACCAATGATGACATATTTATGAATGCAGACTTTGATTTTTGCCAATAAACCACTGAAAATGTTACACAATGTCCCTTTAAGTTATCAGAGAAAAAAAGACGAGCACATGTTGCATTTAATTTGTACTGGTAAGTCAGAATTTCTGAGTTCCCAGTTGGAAATTCAAATGCCCCCTGAAGTTGGATTTCCAACTTGAAAAGTTGGAGGACCTGCCGAACCCTAGTCTCGCCACCAGACAATCAGAGATCTGCTCCTTCTAATAGTCTGGGGACTCTCCTTTCTAAAGTGTGTTTAACACACCGGAGAAAATGGTCGGCAACAAAGCAACGCCTCTTGCATTTTTGAAAAGGACACGCCTTCTCGGAAATGTGCGCTCCCCCTTTTCTCGTCCGCAAGGAAACAAACTCCGATAAAACTCCGTTTTATCAAACGTGTGCTCAGTCCACAAGATTGTGGAAATGAAGGACTTACAGCGACTTTGTTTAAAACTTTTAACGCAGTCGGACTATGTTTACAAGCACGAGAGTTCAGCGAGCCACTGAAGGACCGCCCTGCAGATTTACTATTGGTTCTGCAACGTAGGGAGTTTTTTTAAACTCTGAAATTCTGCCCATCTAAACACAAAATCAGGGAGAAAGACATCAGTCTTTAGTTAAGCAAAGTGTCTAAAGACTGACTTGTGAGTCTACCCCAACCCCAACCTTAAAATTCAAAATGGCTGCTCCGCACATCAGCAGTAGTATTATACTGTCCCACACACTGTTCCTTTAAAAACTAAGGTTTCAGCGAAAATGTGTGTGTTTGGGAGGTACTTAGCATATGACTCGATTAATGAGACCTGACTTATACTGCACCAGCTGTGTGAGTTTTTGGAAACAGATGTTTTGGTATAGTTTGCTGTTGTTAAACATGGCCCCCATTTGCTTAAATTCATCAAGAATTTTCTCTGTGTTTTGGATTCATCCACTTTTGAGGCATGCAGGGAAAACAAAGCCTCACAAGTTTATTTGAAATACAATGATAATTTTTGGGGTGATGTATCTATGGGAGTATTTGACAGTGTTGAAAGTCCTTGGGAAGCAGAAACTTACTTTTTTTTTGCCTCTGTTGTTAGAAAAAGGACTATGTGTGTGAAAGTTTTATATGGTAGATCAGTCAACACAGCTGATTACAGCTACGATAAAGCAGCATTTATGCTTGTCTGAGTTTGTCAGATGAATTGATTGGATTTACATCTTAATTGTCCAACAAAGCCAAGTCAAAATATGATTAAGATTATTAAAACAGGGCAACAGCAACAATGAATGAAATGTTTTTTTAATGTCGCTATGACACAAAACAGGAATCAGTGAGAGCCACAACTGTCTGTGTGTGTGTGTGTGTGTGTGTGTGTGAGCCACAACTGTCTGTGTGTGTGTGTGTGTGTGTGTGTGTGTCCTTGGGACTGGGATTGGTCGACACTGATAGTGCTGATCAGTAACAGTTCAATGGCGCTTCTTAATGTCCCACCACCTCGCACAAAGATGGGACCAATCAAACAAACATATACACACATAAGCACATACAACCTTACACATATATTTACACATACTGACAAATGCAAACACATTCACATGCATACAGATGCCTTGATATGTACACACACACACACACACACACACACACAAACGCATGCATGCACGCATGCATGCACGCACTGTAGTTGCTGGGTGTGTTATTTGGTGCAGCAACTACAGTGCGTGCATGCACAAAGCAAGATCAGCTAATAAGGCTGAAATTTGTAATTAAAAGAAAAGAATATAATTATGCCAGAGCATATTTAATCAGGGTGCTGCTAAACACTTTACATTTATGGTGGTTGGAAGCATTCTCTGGCTGTGCTACTCAGAAATGTCTATCAGGTTTGTTGGGTCACACCTGAAAACAAGCAGAACACCTTACAGAAAATTTCACTTATTTAAAATGGGCAAAAATGAATGGAAACAGACGTGTTTCAGCTACAAGGCCATCATCAGCGTGCCCACATGATGGCATCATGAGAAATTCTGGATCTGGCCTTGCACCCTGGCAACCACCACCACTGCTTGCGGTAGGCTTCGCTTTCCACTTTCTCCAGTGCTATATTGCCTTGATTGGTGAAAGTGCAGTGTGCATCAATTTGGCTAACATTAGTTTTAGAATCATTAGTGTCATCCTAATGTATAGCTGGCTCCCGGTGTTTGGTGTTCAGTAGGAGGACATTTCTTCCCCGCCGCGGGATGTAGCTCACTGCTATGGTGGTGGTTGTGAATTCAAACAGAGATGAGAAGACAGCTCTCCCCTTTGTCTGCTTTAGTTTGGGTGGAAGCTCAGGCTTGTTTGCCCTGATGGTCCCTACCAGGGCCACTTTCATCCTCGGAAGCTCCTGAGCAAGTGAGTAGGAAGTGAAAAAAATGTCACAAGTGTGACACCCTTGAGCCCCTCAAGTCATGTACAGGATGACTCGCTTTTCCTGGCCCATCAGCGGAGCTCAACCAGTGGCTTTTCCAGTGTATACCTGGCACCTCCAGGCATATGATGTGGCAACGTAAGTGTGACCAAGATTTTCAGCCAGTACTGGCTTGCTGGGCATGTACTGCCTGAATTTTCATTGGGCTCTGAAGGGTACAGGCTGCTCATCAACACAGATGTCGTCCCCTGGATTGAACAGGAGTGGGAGGTGCTGTGTCCACTTGTCCCACATATTCAAAAACAGAAAGCTTGTCTTCCTTGTGTCGAGAAGGACAGCTAAGTCGGTCATCGAATCGGAGGCTGGCGCTTATCATTTGAAATTCGTTTTTGGGACATGGTGGCCCTGAAGACTGGTCTCCCACTCTGGTCATCCCACAGGCTGCGGGTAGATTCCCCATTGGACCGGTACATACCTGCCAGAATGAGAAGTCTCATATACGCTTGAATCTCTGTTGCATCCACATCACTCCATCCTGACACTGAATGCCTCCCATGTAGGTTTGTCATTTGCAAAATCAGCTGGATCATGTCAGGAGTGAAAAAAGGTCAAAAGAGGATGCCACATGTGGATTCCTGATATGGCATATCCTGTGGGCCCTGGCATCATGCTGGTGGGTGCCTGAATGTAGCGCAGCGTCTCAGCATGAGATGAAGACCAGACTTGCCCGTTCTTCGCTGTCCACACACTGTGGGCAGGATCCTCAGTGGGACTTCTGCACCTCCTCTTGAAGTGATGACACGCTTCCTCAAAATAATAAGTTAGTATCTCGAAATAAAGACTTACTAATCTCAAGATAATTACTTATTTATCTTAAAATATTGAGAATTTAATAAAAGTAATGAATGACTGTATTGGATTTCACTAACTCATTTTGAGAGACTAAGTCATGTTTTTAAAAAAACTTATTATTTTGAGATATTAACTCATTTTAAAAATGTTTTTCATTATTTTGGCACACTACGTCATTATTTTAAGATACTGTAAGTAAGTCATTATTTTGAGAACGATTTTCTTCATATTGACATACTAAGTCATTATTGTGAGATACTTTTGAGAAAGTTTCTAATTATTTTGAGAAAGTTTGCCATTATACAACTTACAGAATCTTTTTTTATCATACTGACAGAAATGGGCTTCCATATTTGTGTGTCAAGAACTTTGAGACTCAAAATTGTCCAATAAGCTCTGATTTTACTACCAGACTGTCTGTCTTCGTGGGTAGCTGGCTCTGTCAGAGCCGTGCTGGTAGACAGTGTATAAAGGCCATCTGGAGTGGTGAGAATGAAGACTTCCACATGCTGACAGGCTTCAGACCAGCCATCTGCTCTCTGCGTTCTGCTCCAATCACACAACCTGTCGTCAGTGCAGCCTCCGGTGCTGCTCCTCACCAACATACCTGTTCAGTCATTCACTTCAATTAGTGTCTGTGTGCCTGCCGTCTGTAGGACAAAGCAAAGCGAGTGGGAAGACCCCTTATTCGAAATGTGTTTTTCCACATGCTTTCTGGAACTCATTCAGATCCATGAGGCACTCGGAGACAGGTGTTCCAATCTAGTCAGTGTGGACCCTGATAGAAACACTGGCACAGTGTTTGACAGTCCACACTGATGATATTTCTCTGTAGCATACTGTTCAAGTGGACAAAAAACACAGTGGAAATGCTTTTTAGGGTTCTGACAGTGAGAAGCATCTTGTCTTTGCTGACTGAGGACAGACAAATGACCACAACAGTAAAAGAAACTGATGTACACTGTTGACAGGGCTTACTGAAACCACTAATGCAGCTAGCACTCTATGTGTACATGGCTTAATAGACAGGCATGTGGCAGTAAATCAAAAAGAAGGTAAAATATGACATCTAGTGATCATTCTGAGGAAAACAACTGTCCGGACCTACAGACACTTACAGCCTCTCAGTGCTTTCCTCGAGTAGGGAAGGACTGATTCTTTATTAGTAACACTGGACCAAGACAACATTTGATTTAAAAAGTCAAAAATAGGAAAAAGGCTCAGTGGGGAATGGTTGTGTACTGGATTAGTGGAAAAAATACTTGATTCTTGTTATCGCTGATAAACGGCGCACGCAGAAAACTACTGGGATTTTATTGTTTTTATGTATTTTTAATTGAATTATGAGAAGTTACTTACATGCTCCCAATAACCAACAAACATACCCTCTCAATTCCCATTTATTTTAGTATCTTTCATTCCACTTTAATCCCAAATCATTTTTGTGAAGTCAACTGGATTATATTACATATATATGTTAAGAGGATTTCTCTGAGAGTTGAAGGAAATTTAGTTTAGGGATAGATGTGTTAAGTTCAAATGCAGATGGGCTTAGAAATTAGTGAGGGTTGTTTGTAATATTAAGTGATGGAGGATACACTGTGCTTTGAACGAGTCTGAATTGTTAGGTTGAAAGAATAGTTTGTTTACTTGTATTTTCACCCACTGATGTGCTAAGATAAAGAAAAGCCTCTCTTAGAGAATATTGTGAAAAGTTAAGTGTAATGTCATACTCTGTTGTTATACTCATAGATCTTGCCATTTGTTAAAGACTAAGGGCAATAATATGTTTTTAATTAGTATTTTTGAAGAAAAGGGTGACTGTCAAATGTGGTGTAGCCTATACGGTATCAGTGGTGGTTTAATGATCGCATGTCAGATCAATGTATTCTACACTGAACAAAAATATAAATGCAACACTTGTTTTTGCTCCTGCACAGACCATCCGAAAATGTCTCAGGAAAGCTAATCTCAGTGGCTGGACTCAGACTATCTTGCAGGTGATAAAGCTGGATGTTGAGGTCCTGGACTGGCTCATGGATGTTGGAAACAGCTTATGGTTGTGAAATGAACTCAAAACTTGTGCATTGTGTTGTCTCAAACTCTGCTAATGGTGCTGTTTAATCGGCATCTTGATATCTCACACCTGTCAGGTATGATTAGGGATTATGTTGGCCAAGTGTCCACTAATGCAGATTTAAGCAAATTTGTAAACACATTTCTATAGAAATCAGCCTTTTGTATGCATAGAAAAAATATTATTATTATTATTATTATTATTATTATTATTATATTTTATTTCAAATCATGACAAAATGAGATCAAAAACAAAAGTGTCACATTTATATTTTTGTTCAGTGTATATAGGGAAACCAGAAACAGCCTCAGACACCACCCTGATGAAGACAAGACAGTTGAGTCTGGTGAATAAAACCTGATGAACTGGAGAAGAGTTGTGTGATGGGTTTCAGTTCTGATGGACTTCTCACACAAATTCTGCTTAAAAATCCTGAATGTGGATCCACACCATCAACTTATAGTTTAGCCCATGACCTCTTTTATTGCCACACTCATATACTTAAGTTTTTTTGTTTTGTTCTGTTTTAGCTGATGTTTTCATATTCTGGTCCTGTGAGAAACATTTAATATCCCCAGTATTTTCTATGGTTTAAACGACAAACCTGAGCTTTCCACTGAATTTTACTGAAATGTGACCAGGTTTTTAAAAGGTCCTGTCAAAATCTGGTTAAAGGCCTATCCAAGACATAGCCAAAGTAAACTGAAAGCTGTTCTTGTTTCATTTTAATACATGTAAAAGCAGGGACTCTCTCATCTGAAAGGTAACATTTTCCCCCCTAACAGTCAGAATCACTGTAAGTGCTCCTGTCATTGAGTTATAGAAGTTTCAACATACTGAAATAAAGCTTTTTTTTGTCTTTTTATCTTTGCCTGAGTATTTTCTTGAAAAAAGATGCTACAGATGACTTAAGTATTAGCTGAAAAACACAATGGGATCATATCTTGATGCGTCACATTGTCCAAATTCAAAGTAGATTACAATATCACAGTGAATAAACATTTTACACTTTTTTAAAGGTTCTGTCCAGGTGCTTTTCAAAAAAGAGGATAAAATACTGTGCTGAATGTGTGAATATGAGTGAAAAACAAGTCAACTAAGACAGAACTGTCTATTTGGGAGCTTACTGTGTATAAAAACATAGAAATACATAGAAAACATTGATTGATAAGGACTGTTTTTCCTTAAGGCAACAGAGGATCCATTTGTTTGTCATTTCTGTATATTTATAACAGTCTATGGTGCCAGGAAGGAGTTCAAACCTCCTCTTGAGGTCAGGAGTGTCATTTACTACAAGACCCATAAGCCACCGGGGCAATTGCTGGCTACTGATTGGCTGTGAGGCCTCACAAAGTAAAGCAGGGCCTTCCTTCAACACAGGCCCTCATTGACTATTGAGGCCTTATCAACAGTATGGAAGCTCCTATTAGCGTGTGAGGTGTCAGTCAAAAGGTCAGAGTTCAGCCACCATTATGTCAACGACAAGTCAGCATATTTACATGTGAACTGGAGATATTATGGATAATATGTAGAGAAATATGAAACTTTGAAACAATGCAATGGCAGTTTGTTGGTATCTATGGATGTAATAATGTGTTTGGACTAAATATTTTGCTTAATTTAGATTGCCTGGATCTGTATGAGGATTGTATAAAGCCCAACTCAGACCAAAGATTCATGTAGAGACAAAACCATTTTAGAACGTTGCAGAGACAAGCAGCAGCTGTGTGAACTAGCCAGTCTGAGCTCGACTCAAGCCAGCTGATGGTGTCACCTGTAACTCAGCTGGTCAAATCGCCAGTGGCTGGTTTTAGAATATAAAGCTCATCACCTGTTTCAACAGCCAATCGGCTTGTAGTGAAGTCCGCTGGTCAAGTCAAAATGACCACAGACGTTGTGTTCGCTGTGCGCTGTCCCTGCCGAGCCCTCTGTTTCTGTCCTCACGGTGTGCCGGTGTCTGAGGTTGGGTTTCTGCTCCTGCTTGCTGTATGTGCTTATGCTCCCCCCATACAGTGCTTGTTGGTTGGATATCTACCATGATAATGGAGCCACACTATGACGAACCTTTTCTTCCCTGCTTGGACTGTGATGTGTGCAAAACATACAAGTGAGTCCCTAAAATGACAAATCACAATGGTAGTTTTCAAAAGACATTACCATCATGATTATTTTATTATCAAAATGCATTACATCTCTTGCTTCTTAAACCTTTTGGAGGGGAACAATTGAAATAGTTACTACTATGATCTGTGTAAAAATAAAACAAAAGCAATAGAATGATCTTTACAAAACAAAAGAGAATGCAGAATCTGTTATTTTGGAGGAACAGACCCAATGATTAGCTTCCAACCATCTGACAGAGTTGGTCACTCAGACCCTAAAAACAAATATCATGCGATAAATTCAGTGTACTATATTTTCTCCATACAAGTCTATAATCACATTTCTTTCTATACAAGTACACATAATCATACATATTGTTCTATTGTGTCTTTTAGGCTTTATTTCATTCATTTTAAGGTGCTGGTTAATTTTGGGTCACAACTTTATTTTTTCAATCTGTCAAACATTCATGTAACATGAGTACCCTTCTGTGTGTTGGTTAACTGGAGGGAGGGGCCAGTGGGTGTAGTGGTGGGTGGGGTCCAGTCTTGTGACCGGGCCCTCGGTCCTTGAAGTCTTCCACACAAGCGTGGCTGTTTTTTCCCCCACATCCGGTCCAAAATAAAAGTCTGAGAGGGAGGAGAGGGCCGCTTCTGTTGCCCCCCCCAGCTGTCATCTTAACGTCGGTTTGAGGTCCCACTGCGACGGTCAGGACAATCGTCACAGTCAGTTTGTAAGGAAAAATAAAAAGGAAAAATAAAAATACAGCATTGTGTGGAAGGGGAAGCAGCTCTCACAGGAGAATGTAGCAGCTTTTTTTTAAACCTAGGTTTTATAAACAATCCAAACACTCCTTCAGAGATTCCCTCCCTGGTTTTCCTTGGTGTCACGCGGAATGCAAGGATTGGTCAGAAAAACTTCCATATATATATTTTGTTTTGTTTTTTTCTTAAAAGAAATCCTGCAGGACAAAAACAGTCAAACCCAACATTTTAGCTTAGAAAAAAGTTGGATTATTTTCCTGCATCCCATCACCATAATACATGATTAATATGAATTTGGAGAAAAATAAAACTGATTTCAACTGATATAATGACAAGATGAATGCAGCCATATGTGGGGAACGTAACTGGATTTCAAATTTATTGGAAAAAAAACAAGAATGCAGCACCATGAATCATAAGACCTGTATGTCTCAAGTACAATATCTGAGGTCTACAGTGAAGTAGTCCTAATGTGAAATCAAAACAGTCCAGTGGGGATGAGAGAACAGATGATAACCAAGACAAAACAGAGCATTGGAACCAACGGAGAACCTTGAGAGAAAAAGGGCTGTTTTTTAATGTTTAGTGAGAGAACACGGAAGCTGGCAATCATATGGAATGATCCTATCCAGGGAGAACCCCTCCTCCCCGCCTCTCTAATGCATCTTTAGAACGGATGATTAACATGTCATCTTTGCTTGCATCCCCCTCCCCCCCCTCCGACCCCCCTTCCAAATCAAACACTTATTTACTGCAGCACAGACTCGGCCACTCGCCAAATCAAAAGAGTAACGTTGACAAAAAATAAAAATAAAAATAAAACAACTCTTGCTTTCAGTTACATATGCATCTCAGCATTTATCCACCCTGGGTACCATGGCGACAGGTACGGCTTTTTTATAACTTTGTACAGACATTTGTGTGGAAATTTTTTTACTTTCCGACAGAGAGCCTGTTTGCACAGTCCGGCACATGAGGAAACACTGGGGACAATTTCAAGTTACATGTGATTTCTTGTTTTTTTTTTCTTTTTCAGAATGTGTCATCCAAATCCTTTTTCCACCGATTCCGTAATGATGTCCAAAGTCAATGATTACTTTTGTGCAGAATGTGGTAA
Source organism: Epinephelus moara (assembly GCF_006386435.1). NCBI lineage: Eukaryota > Metazoa > Chordata > Actinopteri > Perciformes > Serranidae > Epinephelus > Epinephelus moara. The sequence continues at coordinate 10,214,165 of NC_065529.1, forward strand.
TTTGTTTTTTTTCTGAAAATAAAGAAAGAAAAGACAGAAAATAAGAAAAGGAGAAATCCGTAAAGAAGTCCTTGCTCCTCTTAGGTCTGTACATTTCTCCTCCCCAAACTCCCTGAGCCCCATTTCACCGCAGCTTTAGGGGTTGAGGAGGTACGCAGCTTCGTACACACTCACACACACACTCACGCATACCCCCCCACACACACACACACACACACACATCCACACACACACTTGAACAAGGTCCTAAAAGCTTCCTGACTGTGTCCTTACTCCGGGTCCCTGAAGAGGGGAGTGCTGGAACTGACTGAGGCTTGTCCCTCTTTGTGGGTAGTGTGTCGGTCCGGTGGCCGACAGCAGCCTGGAGCCGGCCTGCAGCGCCACCTGGCCCGGGCTGCCCGACTTCAGGCTGTGAGATGCCTGCTGCTGACCCCCTCTGGAGGCCTGGGCACCCAAGTCTATTTTAGTCTGCTCGTGGGCCCTCGGTCCCGGGTTGGGAGTACCCGCCAGGCCACTGCTGTTCAAAAGGCTTGCTTTTAAGTGGCTGCTGCTGTAGCCGTGGCCTCCGTCCACGTTACTGCTGCCACTCTGCTGGTGTAGAGAGCCCGCTGATGGCCTGGAGTCTGAGGAGGAGGTGGAGGTGGGGGTGTGACTGTGGTAGGAGGATGGAGGGTGGTCCTGGGACACTCCAGGATGAGAGGTGGAGAGGCGTGGGTAGAAGCTCTGGCCTGATGAGGGACTGTAATTACCCCGGAATGGAGAATTGGAGGTTTGCTGGAGGAACGATGGGCTGTCGGTCTGCCGGTGGCTTTCTGATGACTGAGTACACACAAAAGACACACACTCGTGTTTTTAATGTGACACTAGTGTGAATTTTGTCAGTTTTTTTAAAGGTTAGTCTTTTTTAAACAGGCTACCTGGTGTGAGTAAACAGAGGGACTGTATCTGTGTGGACTCTTCATGGGAGAAGCCATAGACACTGCTTGCATCTCATATCGATCTGCATCTGAAAAACAAAGAGAGGAAGATCAACTCCAGCACTGGAAAAAAATATTTCATCATTAGGGAAGTTAAAGCACAAGATACATTACTGTATGTTTACTTTTATCAAGAGTCTAGTTGCACCCTGGTGAGAATAGTCTCGCTGCAGCTATTTGGCTATTTATACACATCTTTACACTGCATTATGAATTCAACTGCATGCTGTCATTGGCTAGTACTTGTCACACTGACGCATCGAGTACAGAAGTTGTTAGGATTGGGGCAAAGAGGTGATGGTTAGAGCTAGTACTAGCCAATTTTGCATATTCTCTGGGATTTAAGTGGTAATTTTACAATAAACTAAGACTACGGCCTTGCAGTTGTATGCCTCCGGGAACCAGTCAAGATACACTTACAGTTTACAGCCATGTGAAATGCTTCACACACATCTTCCCACCAACAGCACAGATGATCCATACAATCAGCAGAGTTTCAAGGTGAACACCCAAGATTAGTGTCAACAATTCAGTATCTGACCAAATGTCCCACCTTCTGTTCTTGAGATATGGCGCTGAATAATGGTCTGAAAAGTGTTTTTTGTTTTGTTTTTTGAGTGAAAATTTGTCAAATTATACAGATTCCCGAGTTATGGCCAAAAACATGTTTTGTGAGATCATATTGATCTTTGACCACCAGAATCTAATTAGTTCACTGTTGAGTCCAAGTGGACATTTGTGCCAAATTTTAAGAAATTGCCTGGAGGTGTTCTTGAGATATTGCGTTCACAAGAATGGGACAGATGGACGCACAATCTGAAAACATAATGCCTCTGTCCACGACTATTGCCGGCGCATAAAAACTTACAAATGTACTGCCAGAAAGTCAGGTGACATAGTATAAAGAGTAACACAGTCCATAGAGTGAGTAAGAGATGGTGGATGAATAGGTCAAGCCCAGGACTTTCACAAGGAAGACTAGAGTCTGAGTCCCATGTGAGTTAACGTTGGCTTACTTTTATTACTTAAATTATTTTAAATTTTTAGGATGTATAAAACTGCTGAATGCACACTGTGTACATAAACTTTAGCAGAATAGTTGAATAGATCCATTCGTGTTAATGTCATACTGTGACGCTGCCAGCACGCCCACAAATATACATGCACACCTGGGTGTAAATAGCTGCACTGTCGATTTATACCCTGGTATAAGTATCATTGTTGGCTACGGACATTAGGGTATAAATAGCATCTGCCCAACCTATATCGATTGTTTTTTTTAATGTATGTTCTTGTTTTACATAAAAGTGGTGGCTTTGTCGGCCCAGCTTCTCTGCAGGGATCCCTAAGGCTTCTAATGCTGTCATACCAGATTCCTTCTCTGTAGAGCCATCACTCCTCTTGTAAATGCGCTCCATCTTGATGCTTCTTAGCACTCGCTCCCGAACCCCCTGGCCTTCCCTTAGACGTTCAACAGTAGTGGGGACCATCCTTAGAAAAACAGACATCCAAAGGTAATCTGTTGACTCTGATCAGCACCAAATGACCTAAGAACTTTCATGTGACATTTACTTAAACATGTCTATAATAGGGAGCCATTTTTTGGGCTTCTCACCACTGATTGTTGTTGTCCTGGCGTCTGGAATGCGCCGACGAGCCCTGGTGGTCTGGAGGACTGACCTCCTCTATCTGTGGGATGGAGGATGAGTGTACTGAGGAAGAGAAGGAGCTGTGTGGGGAAACCTGGGGCTGCATCTGCTGATGGCAGTGAGGATGGTGGGAGTCCTGGCTATAGTGGGAGCCAGGCCGTGTGGGGGTACCACTCAGAGACGAGCTGCTAGCGGCTGGCTCCGAGTCACGACCGCTGCCCTGCTTCCTCTTGCGATACTCCAGCAGAGACACCTGAGGCAGTAGAGGGATGAAAAATGTTTTTAAATACCTGCTGAGAAAGGACTGGCACACACTCTGATGCGCATGTCATTCACACTGATGCTGGGCCGCTGACTGAATCACATCATTCACCAAAACTGCACTGAGTGATGGGCAGACTGCATGCACCACACCAGAGAGGACTCACCTGGAAACAGTGTTTACAGCTAATCAATACGACAAAAAGAAAAAAAAAAAAAACACATCTTCATCACCATGGAAATTACCTCGGGCATGAAAATGACACCGTATGCATCTCGAGTTTTGTTCCATTCCATTAACATACTTGGAGTCATGAGAAAGGCTTGTACTGTGGATCACTTTGTGTGTCCTCGATGCACTGTTAGTAACATACAGCTTTGACGAAAGAGCAGGCAACTGGAAATGCACCACGCCATGATGCAACCACGCTGAAACAACATCTACACAAACACTCATATCAACGTATACAGAGAATTCGAGCACACACACACACGACATATACACACACCTCCACTATTAATGATGAGAATGAGAGCACTCATCCCAGCTTAATGTTGTCATGACACAGAAGAAGCTTGTGGGAGTAGAGGGGGGTATATGAGAGAGGCAGGGGAGGGGGATGAGGACCACACAGTCAGATACTGACATGGATGGCTCTTGCCTGAATCTTTGCAGTAATATTACATACAGGGGAGACTGCAGGAGTCCTCACGAGGACCTCAAGTTACCACTAAGCACCAAAAATCACTGATGTCTTTGGTGGACACATTACTCCAGCGAGACATGCCACTAGGGCTGGATGATACGGCAAAAAATATGATCACAATAGTTTTTTTCATAGATTAATAATATAATGATATAAAAATATAGTGCTGCCAGTTTAAAAGAGTATCCTGATAATGACTGAAGTCTGAAGAAACCGGAGTGTTCATTAGTTAAACTTTAGAATATTAACATTTAAAATGGAATAACATGAGATTTTAACTGTGCAAACATGGCTTTGCTTTGATTATATATTGCAATAAAAGAACATATTGAATACATCTAAAAACGTCCAAAAACATATAACTTCGCAAACATGCTTTATCTGCCTTAAAATACTTAACCCACAAAATGTCCATTTGTAAATCAATTACTTACCTTTAATGTATTAACTTTTCTTTATCAGTTGCTTATATGGATCTGCTGATGCAATGCTGGCTGAACTTGAGTCATGAGTTACTTCAGGCTTAATTTTGAACTCAATTCAAAGCTTTAAAGAGTAAATAAGAACTACAAATCTGACTTTATCTGACTTTTGACTGAATGTCACACAGCATGCCATTCCATACACGAAAGTAAAATTTGAAAATGAATATCTGTTATCCTGGCTGGAAAACATTAATCTGAACCACTAATTAATTTTTTAGCTCCTCTGCAAATGGGAATCTTTACACTGGATATGTAAGGAGGATTCATATTTGTACCTATATCTATTGGGAATCTATTGAAGAGCAGGTATTTAATGTTCACATATTTCATCTGTTCATGTGATGAGTTTTGGGCCAACATTGCTATAACCACTGATTTCTGCTGGGGATGCACTGGTCTATTGGTCGAACATCTGTATTGGCTGATATTACCCTTTTTAACTGCCATCGGCCTTTTGTCACGTCACATCAATTTTGCGCAGACTACAAAGCAGGGCTCCAAACTAATGTTGCATTATCATCCCAGGGACAGTAGAAAACATGTTTGGGACAACCAGTGATCTTCCCCAGGACACCATTGGGACAAACGGACACAGGAAACTCACTACTGACACGTCAGGAGGCGCAATCTATTGTTTCCCTGCTAATGCCATATTGTGAACAACGAGTCCGTGCTGACATCGGCGGGAGAAAAGCTAGTTATCATTAGCCATTAGCTGACGGAACTAACTGGTGCATGGATGTATTAGGAGACCTGGATAGAGCAACAAATACAGGGCCCTGTTCATTTTTATGAGAATTGCTCAGTGCATCTGAAGCCAAAGTGGTTCAACTGCCGCATAAAAAATTACCCGAATGATCCAGGGAATGTTAGCACTACTTTCGCACTATGTGGCCCAGAAACCACGCACACTGGAGACTTAAGGCAGCCGAGTGCAACAGAGTGTGGCTGAGTGTCTTATTCCGCAGGCTGAACGGCTAACTTCCAGTTTAGCGCTCTCCTAAGTTGAACTGGGATAAAATAATTTACTCTTGTGGCTCTTCTTCTTCCGAAATGTTATCGGACCAATAAATGGAATGGAACAAATCCTGATAGTGAAACGAGTCATTCTGCAGGTGTTGTGACTCTCAAAAAATGTTATCTGCTGATTTATAGAAGTCTTTTCACCATGTAAGTCACTAGGGAAAAGCCCTTTTGGCTTCAAAGCCTGGCGCACTTCCTGGGGCCCGTGACAGAGGCACTAACTAACATTATGATGTGTTCAAACTCTATTCAGTAAAAATGACTATTGGGCAAAGGTAAATCATAATGTTGTCATAATGTGTGGAAATGACATCTTGTAAAGTGTTGTTTTTGGTGGGAAACTTGAATAAATACAGCTCTCTATAGTAAACAAGCTTTTGAAGCGGTGATTTTTAAAGACGTTTTTCATGTGAAAAAAAAGTTGAAGTTCCATAAATTCTGTAAATTTGTATAACTGAATTTCTGCTCATTTAAAGATTTTTTTTTAAATAATAGAGATTTCTTTGTTTCTCTGCCACAGAAGGGAGAAATAAATTACAACAAAAACATAATAAACAACAACCTAAAGACATCAGTATCCACTATCAGCCAAATTGTTATTTAAAACATAAGTATTGTATCAGCTCAGAGCATGACAATCAGTGCATCCCTAATTTCTGCCCTCACATTTACAGGAAGTGATGTGACCTGCTGCATGAACATGTTAGCTCAGTTTAACATTACATTTGCCGGGTGAAAACTGATGAATCATGTTACTGAGAAAACCAATTAGAATTCCAAGAAACATCCATTTGTCAAATCCTTAATTTACCCCATACCCCATAACTTTCCCATGGTGCCTTGTGATACTGCCTTCTTTTGCTGTAAACTGCACTGAGAAATTTGGCCTTGCTAATAGTTGAGGTGGAGGGACCATTGATCAGTTTGGAAAGAGCCATGGATGAGATAGAGCGGAGAGACATGGGCTTCATCGCGACACCATGGTGAGTATTCATGAACCATCGACCTCTTTTTTTGAAGGCAAATGGATGAACCTTTACACACTTCAATGGATTTGACTGAAATGGCAGAATAACTCAAAACTGCTGCTCAAATCTATAGTCATAATTCAATGTGGGTTTGGAGGAGGGGAAGGGGGCGGAGCTGTCGGAGCATGGGGTGGGTGTTGTATGCAGATGCAGAGAAACAATATTTACATGCACACTTCTAAAGATGTAGTTGTAGGGAGAATATTCACCATATTTTGTACTGGCTTGTATTCACTTCTTACAGCTATAGCCTGGTAATCTGGCTTCCCTGTCAGCAGACTAATGGTATGCTGGTTGGCCCTCTGCCTTGGAAGAAAAGTGGAAGAGAGACTTGGCAAAAAGTGTCAAGGAGCAACGAAGGGGAGGAAGGGGACTGAGGGAGAGGAGGCGGGAGGGAAGGGGGAGGAAGGGTCAAAGCTACAGAGTCGAAATCATTTCAGATAGAAACAGAAAATAGTTAAAAATGTTTTTAAATGCCTATTGCTTTTGGATTTGACCACCTGACACAAAGGACTAATTGATATATTTAAGACAAAGTCAACAAGCAAACACAGAGCAAGGGGGAAAGCACATCATGAGGTTTGGCTCTTCATATCACACTCAAAGTCATTCGTTCTTGAGGAGAACAGATGAAACGCTGAAAAACTATCTGATTATAAAAACATTTTTCATGTTGTTATCATTAAGATGTGCAGAACTTGCCTTCTTCTTTTGTGGTGGGTTGCTGGTGTGAGGAGGTGTGCCACTATCCGGGTAGCCTCCCCCATAATGAGGCTCGCCATAGGGTGACATGGAGCCGGGGCCCACATCTCCCAGCAGTCCCTGGCCGCTTATGGAACTGTGGAAGGACTCTGCTGGGGAAAAGCCACCCTCTGACTGGGAGAGGTGGCGCTCGGTGGCCACGGGATTCCCCAAGTTTGCGTTGAGGGGCGAGCAGGTGTATATAAGGTTGAACTCTGTCCTGAAGGCCTGCTCCCTGTTCTGCGAGGTTAGGTCTGAGGAAGGACAGGACACTGGGTTTAGGGAACTGGTCCCTACAGATGATGTGCCCTGGGAATCGTGGCCTGAAGGCCCTCCAGGAAGGGAAAAGTCATCTGAGGTCACAGCCACGGGACTCTCCAAGCTAGAGGGGAGCGACAGGTCTGGGAACTGAGGCCGAGGGATGTCAAAGTCTGTCTGAAGACATGGCTGAAGGTGGAGACAGAACAGAGACACATGGAAGACAACGAAAGAGAGGATGAAATTAGTTACAAAATTTGAGTAACAAGTCAGCAGTTGGTAGCATTTAACTGTTTGCATCAGAGATAGGGAGTACAGCAGAATTTATACTTTTGCTTAAAATTGACACTATTGATATGGCATATGTGTCCAGTTTTGTGTACTTGTTTTTGAATTTGTCGCTATTAAGCCATTTAATGTGTGTTTTAGCCCTTCACAGAACCCAGCTGCTAACTAGTGTTTTGGAGTTGTAACTGCAGAGCGACACAGCCAACGCACAGCTATAAATCTGCCCATGGCACAGAGATGGGAACGTACCTCAGGAGAGATGGACTCCGGCCGGTGAACAGGAGACGCCTCAGGTGATGATATGTTCTGGAGAGAAAAGCAAAAGCTGTAAGAAACTTCAATTACACGTTTTGTGCCCCAAATATTCACTATTATTTGGACAGTCTGTCTTGGTAGATAAACAGCAAATGAAGTTTCACTGGTATGTTGGTTTTGAAGTCAAGCAGTTGTCATCACATCTTGTGAAGATTTAATTATGTCAAGCGCCAAAAGGTTAATTTGCATACACACAGTAATTTATGTTCAATGATTAACAACGTTCCCTGAATATAATGTTGAATAATTACAAACACTAAATATACTCAAGGGGAGGTAGAATTAACTGACCTGACTCTTAGGTAAATGTTTACTTAATATGGAAATACTATACATTAGTATCTACCTAGTGAGTAGCAACAAGCCATGTAGTCACTATTCTGCCAAATTCATTACAAAGAAAAGGCCCTTCTGAAGAGGTTATCTGTGTTCAGATAAAAACTCAAACCAGCTAGGATGACTGACCTTACAGAGGGACGAGACTAGACTGAGCAGGAGAAGACATTTTCATTTAGAACAGGTTTCAGTAACAATAATTACACTAAAGTAGGTGAGCTGTGTGAGATGGATGTTCACCTCTATTGTGTTCATGTCAGACTGATGGCAGTTTCCAAACTCAGATGGATATGATTGATTTATGCATCACTGATCTATACGCATGTACCCTGTGTACACGTGTCACAAACTGTATTAGTGGATCCAGGTGTTTATTACCCTTTTTCCATAACCACCTTTGGCCGAGTCAAACTATGCCGTGCCCATTTGTCTTTCGATTACCAGTTCAGACATGCAAAGCCACACCACACCACCTCACGTCAGAGATGGACCATCTCTGGAATAGGGCCAAAAGTGCGCCCAACCGCCTGCAGGCAGGTAGCGGTGACGGCTCGCCGACTGCAGCCAACCACTGGCAATCCCCCTTCTCCCTTTGAAACAAGTCTGTGCATTGCGAGACTCAACTCATGTCTGACTGTGCAGGAGACCAGAGAGAAGATGATTTTAAAAGTATCTCTCTGTGTTTAGCTCTCAGTACTTTGTAGCTTCTGACTGAATCTCTTTGATTTGGAGTTTAGTTTCTCTCCTCTGTCCTGTTTTTACTCTAGAGATCTGCTTTATTTTACTGTTTAACTTTGGCTGGTTAGCTGTATTGGAGTCTTGTTTAGTTACTGCTGATGAAAACCCAACATTTCCTTATTTTACTGCTTCACAATAAAAGCTTTTACATAACAAAATCATGGGGGGCTTTTATTGTAAACCCCCCCATGATTTTCTCCAATAAAAACAGGTCTCGCAACACTGCATGGAGGAACGGTATAAACAGAAACAGCCACAGTGAGATGTTAGATGAAGAGCTGCAGACAACAGGCTCTTACTGCACCTCTGCAAACAGCTCACTTCCAACAGGTAAAATATTTTTACCTGCCCTGCTGTGAGATGGAAGAACACTTGCAGCAAAATAACTAGGGACTTAAGCTGCTGATCACCCCGCTGTTTTTAAATGTCATCATTCAAGATAAGCCTTCAGCAGTTAAAGACACACCTTCAAGCAGGTAACCCTGTTGTTATAAAGATGCAAATCCTTGCCACGCTCAACTGATGAGCCAAACCAAACCAAACTGGGCCATCACAAGTGTGGGAAAAGGGTATATGTGGTTGTAGCCTTACTTCAAACTGCAGCGGTGTGTTGCAGCGGCTGGCCGGCAGCGAGGGCATGGGGGAGTAAGCCAAGCCGTTGGGCAGCAAGGAGCCACAGGGTGTGTGGAACGGTGGGTGTAGGGAGTCCTCTGGGAGCGGCGGTGTAATGGGTGACAGCGGGCGAAGCAGGTGGTCCGAGGGTACTGGTGTTGTCTCTGGCATATACTTGGAGCGGCGCTTCTTAAATGGTGCGTTGATTTCTGTTTGAAAACATGAAAGGTGTAAATAACAAGTGAGTTGCAAAAACAGGACATAATTAGGGGCGGGTGATGTATCCAATACACCCAATGTATCATGGTTTATTCCGTGTGTGATATATAAAATTACTATATCACGAGCATAAAGTATAAATTGTCGTGTCATTTTCTAAGCCACTGGCATGAGACTTGCTTCACCTTTTCCTTTCTGTCGCTCTCTCCTGTGCCTTTCTCCCTCTCACAGATACACACACAAAAAAGACTCACAAAAATGATACCTCACACACACTCCTCCCACTGATATCACTCTCTGCACTGTGTGAGCAGATGAAACAATGCATGTTTTTCTGTGCGAGCCTGCATTCACGAGTAATCCATCCAAGAGTAATGTGTGTGCAAAGCGGTATGAAAGCTTTGTTATACATAATTTTAGTGTAACTTTATCATATTTTACCTCGTGAAAACATTGGACTACTGAGAAGTGCTTGGTCTTGTCAGAAAGCTACAGTTCCGCTGTTTCATGTGATATGAGTGGCTTCTCGCTATGACAAATGGTTGCGGAGAAAATCTATAGAGAAGAACAGGAGTGAATTTGGACGCACTATGCGTTGTTCGGGCCCATAGGGTTAATAATGTTTATTTTAGAAGTCTGCGGTACTTTAGAGGAGATTTCAAAATATCAGGATGTACAGTATTTCATTTATCATGATATAACCTAAAAATATCATAATATTTTCTTAAAGCCATATCACCCAGCCCTAGAAAGAATACTCTTCTAGTTTAAAGAAGGTATAAAAACAGGCAAATCACAACAGTAAAATATAAAATACTTTCATGTGGGGAGCACCCTTCATTTAGTCGTACTTGTAATAATAATACTACCACCCAGCAGCTTTGTTTGGATCTATAGTTCACTCTTTTTCCAGCTGTACACATTACAAACAGCAGTAAATGAGTCATCTGGATGGAGGTGGGGATGTACGTACCACTGGACAAGGGGTTGGGGGTGGATCTGCTACTGGTACTTTGCTGGGAGGAGGTGGACTCTGTGCCATCCTCCACACTGGCTGAACAGCTCTCATCCTCCACCTGCTTTATCCATCTCTGTATCAAAACAACAGTAATGTCCCATTAAAACAAACAAACAAACAAACAAACAAACAAAAAAACCAACAGAAAACTGAAACATTTGTTTAAAACACATTAAAGGCAACTTTACTCAATACCTTGAGTTATATAAATGAAGAAAAGCTTGGATGATATAATTCAACATATTACAAGATGATCGTAAGTACCAAATGTCTCCTCTTATGTTCCTGAGATATGACATTAAATAATGACCAAAAAAATGTTTTTGGAGAACGTTATGATGTCACTGTAAAGTTTACCTTTGATCTTTTGGATATAAAACGTCATCACTTCATCATTTTATCCGATGAGGTATTTGTGTAAATTTTTTGTCAAAATTTTCAGTTAAATTCTTGAGTTACTGCCAAAAACTTGTTTTTTGAGGTCGCAGTGACCTTTGACATTTGACCACCAAGTCTAATCAGTTCACCCTTGCATCCAAGTGAATGTTTGTGGCAAATTTTAAGTAATTCCCTCAAGTCAAATTTTAAGAACTGGTCGTAGCTCCCCTTTAACACACTAGCACTCCATGTGAATTCACTAAGGATGGCAACATTCATTAAATATTTTATATTCACATACTACATCTATTTAGAACACCTTGTGGGATCTCTCACCTTCTTGTAGCAGCCATAAGTGCCGTCCATTTGTAGTGGACGGGGTCGGCGTCTCTCAGGGTTGAAGGGGGAACCGAAGCGGACGTAGTGTCTGGGTGTGGTGCAGATGAGCGATGAGTGGGAGAGGCCTGGCAGCATGTTGAGGGTGGTGGCCAGCACCGTTGGGTCAGTGGTTATCCGCAGTGGGCGCTCAACGGGCACCTCTTGGTGGACCTTCTCCCCTCCTGGGACCTTGTCATTCAACCACTCTGTCACCAGGTACTGAGAGCAAAGACATACATTATTAAACAACTGAGCATTTGCTACGAATATACAAAATAAATATGATTAAGAATGCTCAACTCAACCATAGAACAGCCAAGTCCTACAGATTTATAAATTCTAATGTCCTCTAACCTTCTTGGTCTTGGGGTAGCGCATGTTGCCTCTATTTATGCAGTTCAGACCCTGGCCTTCTCCTTCTAGGAGATGACCCCCTGGACCACTCTCTCCATGGCCATGTTCAGCACCATATGGGCCCTGAGATCCCTCTTCATCCAGAGAAGCGCCCTGATCAGCTGATGATGGTGTCGCTGCCATTGCTGCAGCCGCAGCAGCTGCTGCTGCTTGCTGGGCGAGGGCTTGGCGCTGCCGCCGGGCACGCTGGGATGAACTTGACCGGTAGCGAGATATCCGACTTTTGGGCCGAGGCTTGGTAGGTCGCGCAGGTTTCGGGGGAGCAATTGGAGCAGGCAGGTTGGGTAATGAGGTCTTTTCTTCAATAGACGGTGCTTCCTGAAAGAGAACGTATGAAAAGAATAAATCAAATATAAGCAACACCAAAAAAAGGCAAGATTAACAGATAGGGACGAAGTGACCTGATTTTTTGTTACTGACCATGACATATGTGGTGCGTCGTGTGCTGACCCCCACTCCAGTGTTGTGGGGTATGGGAGTGTTTCCAGAGGGGTTTCCTGCCCCATCCTCACTTTCAACACCCTCCTCCTTCACCTCTGCTCCTCCAACTCTCCTGCGCCTCCTTTCCAAGCTGTTACAATTCTACATGTAACAAGGCACAGACACAAGGGGGGAGTGACAAAGGCAATGTCAGAGAATTACCTGAAACAATTTGTCTTCTGAACTTCTGATGTTTTGCTGGAATCCATAGTCAACGACGACAAAATTACTTAGGAGAAACATGCTAGATAAGTAAAATAGCTGTAATGGAGAACAGTTCAAATATCATACTCTTTTACTGGAGATGGCAACACCATTTTCATCCACCTCTCCTTCCTCTCCCTCTTCCACCTTCAGCTCATCCAGCAGTCTCTCCTAAATGCACAGACAGGCAGCACATGAGGAAAACATCCTACCCACATGGAAATACAAGCCATGTTTGGCGGATATAGGTGTTTTTTAAAACAGCAAACCAGTTTTTAGAACACCTTTCACATTTGCAGTGATATTTAATTTTTGATTAAATTAAATCTAAGGCCTCATTGGACTGATATTTTTGTTAAAAAGTAGTCTTAACTGGTCACAGACAGACAGACAGACAGACAGACAGACAGACAGACAGACACACACCTCTGTGTCACTGGTCCCCTGTAGTTCTTTGGCCTCCTGGTGCTGGTCCAGGGTCTGGTTGCTGTCACCAGTGTGGCAGCTCTCCAGCTCTCTCCTGCGGGCTTTTCTCCGTCGAGTCTCAGCACCCACCAGGGGAGAGGGGGGTGGCAGGGAGGGGGTACTGAGTAAGCTCTCCCTGGGGCTCAGGTTGTGCTTCTGCACCGGGCAGTTCTGGTTGCCCTTATGGCAGGCGCAGTCCACTTTGTAATTACTGGTGGTTTGTTGAGAGAGAGGAGATGATGACACTGGAGAAATTGCCAAAGGATGGAACACAAGATACTCTGCAGCAGCAACAAGCTTTGCACCTTATACCAACATGTGTTGCATTAATATTTATGATGTGTTTTTAGACACGACTGGAAGAACCATTACCACTTATGGCCCACGTATATTCCCTTTACGTACAAAAATAGATATATTAATTTTAAATGGTGTGGCCATCACTGTCTAGACATATACATGTCCTTTATGTTAGTATAGATACATCCACTAGATGGCACTAGAGGGCAGAGTCAAAAGTGTCACAACAAGAAAAATGGCCATGGTGGAGGAGGTTGTAATAATGTACCTATTAACAGAGGTAACATTGTGGACACTGGTGGTCTGTGAGGCCCTTATATACATACATACAATTTGTGGACGAAAAAATGTATCACTATATTTCTGATTTCTTCAGTTCCGCCATTTTAACGTTTCTTGTCCAATGGTCATGTCCTGCCTGATTATATTACACTGCCTCTACAATTTCAGATGGTTCTGCTCTGCATTCTCCGTATCTGTAAGCTTTTGGACAACATGCACAAATACAGACAAACTGCATGCAGAGTACAGGCAGAAGGCTCCATCCATGTCCGTATATGCATCTAACATAGAGCATAAATGAGATTTGATGAGAATGTCATACAGTTGGTTGGATTTGATCTGTGTTGCTTTTAACAGGTGGATGCTTCCTAGAAGCTGGTTCAAAGCCAGGTGGAAGGAGGTATATGGGTTAAAGAGCAGTACTAACCAGCTATTGAACTCGTAGTCAAACCCAATGGTGACCTCAGCGTCCTTTGTGATTTGACTAACAGCGTAGATACACAGATGGATCATGCCCTCAGCAATCATATGTCGGACCTGGAGAAGAAAACAGATGCAGAAGTCATCTTCAAAAGATTTAAAGAAAGTACCTCACAAAACTCAAAGCTATACAGAGAGAAACAGGTAGGCATTAAGATTCTCAGAAAGCTATGTGGCTCACCTCAGCATTGGGTGTACAGGACCTCCTGATGAAGCGGGCGTCATTTCCAAAGGTCCTCGCATCAACACACATTTCTACATCATTAAACTTTGAGTAGAACAGCACAAACGGGTAGGGTCTGGAAAAATATGACAACAATGGTATCAAAAGCAGTAGCAGCAAGGTGGTATAACAGGTGAGACAACACTCAATGTCTTTGAACCTAAACATTGAGTGTACAGTACATAGCAGTATTGGTCCAGTAACACAAACACCATGATCTCTTACTTTTTGAAGAAATGCCCGTTGACTTCAAACTGTTGTTTGAGCATGACCTTTCCCCGATATTCAATGATGAGTGTGTCTGCCTCCAAGTTCTTAGCTGCTCGGAGGATCTTCCTGTGTTTCTGCACCCGCGTTACCCGCCCCAACTGGAGCTAGAAACAGGCAATCGCAAACCAATTATTTGTAAATAAACACTGGTCAAGGAAAAGCTAACTTGCTCTCTTTGATGTCCTAGTAGTCAGTAACATTGTTTATATAATGTGTTATTAATTATGGACTTTATTATTACTGGATAACTGCATAGCACCTTTTGCGATTCCACTGTTTGTTGCACACACCTGCATTGTGACATACAAGTTGAATCAATATACTGTTTGGTCCCAAAGTGCAGCTGTGAGTTTGGCTGACCTGCATCTGTGAGCCCAGCACTGTGTTGTTACAGGCCAACTCAGTGCGGTTGATGGTGTCCATGGCATCGACTGAGGCGTGGATCTGTGTGGTGGAAGGAGGCGTTGCAGTGCCGCTCTCTGCCTTTGAGACGGTGGTGCTGGCAGCACGGTGAAGCTGGAGGAGTGTCTGGATGTCAGCGCTGTACTGGTTGGCTAGAGCCTCCTCATACTGGTCCGTCCACTGGCGGATCCTGCTCTCCCATCCCTCTGCTGTGTTCTCATCCAACACGCTCGCCTCTGTTGTTGAGTTCTAGACACAAGACAAAATGGAGCAGGTGGTAACAAGGTTTTTTTTGTTTTTTCCCCCAGAAAAATAGAGTGATGAGGCTGAGAAGCACTGAGTGAAGCATAGCTAAACATAAAGGTGAGGTGAGGTTAACTTCAAAATTACCTTCATCCTCATGGACTTCCTAGAACCCTCTCTGAAAGCCTGAGAGAAGGAAGATCAACACATTTCAATACATGGACATGTGAGGCAACAACAGTGTTACAGTCAAAAACAAAATTGAGGTATTCTCAATGAGTATTTAAATGGAAATGAGCGGGCTGGTTATAAACAGGCTTTAGAAGTATCCTGTTTTTGTGTTTGAGCATGTAAAAATCAGATCCCGATTTTAGAAACCTAGACAAGCCCTTATCCTGTCCAGGGGAAACCCGAATATGCTAGCTGGAGTGCCCCCGAAGGAAACCAGGATACTGTTGGATGTATACACCTTATCCTGGTTTCTGAATGCTACTTGCAACTACCTGCGCAGACGCAGCTTCAGCCAACTGACTTAAAGAAACTGATAGTAAATTCTCATTCTCATGTCCCATTGCCAGTTTGTTTTGGGGAAACATCACAGGCACCTGTGCAAATGTACTGCAGTAATCAGTGACCAGAATACTAGTTTCATACAGCAATATAAATAACCAGATTTCTCTGAGTTGCATGAAAATATTATATCCAGAATATTATCAAAACTGGGATAGGCCTCACAACCAGAAAACCTCTTATACATGTAAACGCACTCTATGTCACCTGTAACAAAAACATAACAGCTCCACACTAGGCTTTGATCTTAGTGTTGATCATTTTCTTCTTTATCTGTCTTCTGCTTTCATTACCTTGACTTTCTTGCCCTTCGGTGTTCCACGAGCCTTCTCTGTGCTCTTCTTTCTCTTTTTGGATTTGCTTCTTTTAACCCGGTTGACAGTGAGTTTGATGCTGGTGGGTGTATGCTGGGTGGCGGTGTAAGAGATGGTGGAAGGAGACACCTCTTCGTCACCACTCTCGGTGGCGCTGCTCTCTCCAGCTACAACCCCCCACAACAAAAACATAGACAAAACACAGGTATAGTCATCAGACAGGGCTTTACAAACTACTGTAGGGAAATTAATTCTGCAAAAATGACACAAGATAATGTACCTGAGACATTTTCTGTTTTTCTATGTTGGCCTTTTGCTCCTTTCCTCCTGTCAAGTCCCCTGCAACAAAAAAAGGCAGTGAAACGCATAAGCACATGCCATCTGCAAACCATTAAGTCCAATCATCATTACAAAGCACATGACAATGTTTACTCAAAAAACTGCTGAAGAGACTAAAACAATTTTAACAGATTTCTAAAAATTGTAGTTTGATTAAGTTTGAGGTTAAGAGACAAAGTATAAAATATTTTAATTTGATTATATAGCAGACAAATAAACAGGGTCGTGACAAAAACTTCATGCAGCATTTTGACAAATAACAGTTGTGAGGGTTTTCATGACATACCATAGTGCAGTCACATGACCAGAATTTTGTGGGAAACACCACAAAAACAAAATCATGTTTTGTATCTAATAAAATAAATGTTATCATTTTGATGCCACTGCAATCTCAAGACAGTGAGTTACTGGGTCTAAATCAAGAACGATGCCTGTCATTTACAAACAGGTTATACAAAATATGAAATCTAAAGGGATAGTTCAGATTTTTTTAAGTGGGGTTGTATGGGGTAGGCTACTCATAGTCAGTATACTACCTACAGTAGATGTCAGTCCGCATGCCCCCGGTTCGGAGAGACAGATTGGAGTTTGACATGGAAGCAAAGTAATGTACTGCTGTGTATGGGGTCAGCAATAAAATGCATTTTAGTCACCTAAAAAGTCCCAACTAGAAACAGTTAAAGTCCCACCTAAAACCAGTGAAAGTGTACGCTTCCTATTGGGAAGCTGTTAATGGCTTTAGTTCCCAAGTCCAAACTTTTGTCAAAGGCACCAGACTCCTTTTACAAAATTTCTCATTCTGGCTCACTGAAAACAAGAGATGCTGGTGTACCGCAGCCTCCATCAGTTAGTTTGTGTTATTGCGTGACTTCAGTGAATCTAAACTGCCCCCTTCGAAACACCAAAATCACACAATAACAAAACAAAATGACTAATTAAGGCAGTAGTAAGCCAGCAGCTCCTGTGCTCAGCTATGTTAAATTACTGTTTTTCTCAATGGAGTCTGACTTTGAAGAGAGCAACACGAGGCTCCTGTCGGAAATCACTGTCTGACTGCAAGGTAGAGTGATGAAAATATCATATGTTGAATATCAAACTGGGGACGTGCCAATTGATATCTACTGAATGTAATATACTAGTCTATGGATAGGTATCCCATACAACCCCTCTTCAAAAGACCCAAACTATCCCTCTAACCTTATGTATATAATAACTAGGCCTTCAAAATTTTACTGCTGGCCATTGTACACTTGTACCTAATCCAACAGCTGGAACCCATGCTCCAGGTTTCAGACTGGGCTAGCCTCACATCACCAGGCTCTTCATTAAGAGCCTGGTTTTTATTCACTCTGAATTTTGTCTGGATTCTGGTTCCGGTCTAGAGAGCGGATGCGGAATTCACCAAATTCACCAAAGTAAAAGTGTTCCCCAAAGTAAAACTTTAAATTCTGGCGCACCATCGATTTGGGGTGATGAGGGGTGTAAGAAAATCGATTAACTTAATGGCTTGGGGGTTTTCTTGTAAATTATAGTCTTTAAATTAAAAGTTTCACCGCATTTTTATTAGCTTGGTGCTTTTATTTTGACGGAAAGGCGCATCCATCGAATTCCGGATCCTGTCTCACTCGCCCTGGTTCCGGTTCCTTACCAAAACGGCCACTAACGGCCCCAGACTAGACTGGGCGCTTTTCCATTTCTCACCTGCAATTGTCGCATTTGATGAGCAGGCCATCCGGCGTCAGGCTGCAGTGACACCAGCTGGCCACAGCCCCGTCCTCCTCTGAGGAGCTGTCGCTGTCGGCTGAGTTGTCCTCAGTAGTTTCGTGATAGCGGGCGCCACGTACCATGCCATTGAGATCCATGCGGGGAATGATGGTTTGGGAAAGCGGGGAGGCGGGTGGGGTAGGGGGAGGGGGCGCGCCATAGTTGTGATCCTGACAACACACAACGGAAGACTGTTGCATCTTCAAACAACGGGTGTTCAGGCAAAAGGGAAACGGAAAATGGAGACGAATGAAAATGAGGGCAAAAAAACAGGTATGTGAAACAGTACAGCTGTTAATAACGGAAGTAGTTTGTGGTTACAGAGGACTAATAGTAGGATAGACATTCATGTCTTAAATCAACCTAAAAGCACTGACAATCCTTAGTTTTACTCTCATTGTTCTATTTTAATAGAACATGGAATTTGAAAAGTTAAGAACAGAAAACAAGAAAAGATTGTATAGTTCAAACAAAGTTATTATTTTAGCTTACAGCCAACTTATCTTTGAGTAACAGAGAGTAATAGTAATTTCATATAATAAGACATGCTATGATTAGAATTGATGATTAGAAAAAAGCTGTATGAACTCACAGCATATGGTAGTCCCCGATACCCATGACTCTGTGCGCTCCCACAGCTGTGGTTGTTGTAGTTTTTTTCATTCACGGCAGGGCTTGCTTCAACTGACTCAGGGCTGAAAAATAACAAACATGATTATTCTAGGGGATGGCAGTAATAAAAATAAAACAGAAACTGTGTGTATAAAACTGAGCAAATGTTCCACTTAGTTTTTCCAAGGCTGTTATGTAAAAAACTGTTGCAATAAAAGACATCAATCCGTCACTAGATGGCACCACAGGCCTGAAGTTGCTCTCCAGCCAAGAAGAACAGTAGTTTTAGGAAATGGAATGTGGGACGCCATTATGTTATGCAACTCCTTTTGCCCTTTAGCTGAGGTTTGGCCAGACAGTGCATAACCTTGCCCCTCTCCCCATGTTCTTCTTATTCTGGAGCACTTAAATGTCAAAAGAATCAAAATGACAAACTACAATTACATTACATCCCTGGATTTTGTAGAGCTAAGGACAGACAGGGTACTTTCTTGTGTGCTCGAACTAATCCCCCTGACGTTTGGAGAAAACTAAAGGGAGCCAAGAGTGGGTGGGGGAGGGGGGTGGGGGGCAGCTGCATTCCACATAACCTCGGTCACGTAAGCAGGCTTACCTACAGAGAAGTGGCGACTGCTCTTACTTAGTCTGTCTATGGAAATTTCCTTAGACACTACTCAACACAGCCAGGGCTGATGTAGAGATATGATACAAGTCTGCCTCCCTTACACAGAGACAGGGCTGGACGATGCAAAATCCAAAGTGATGGCAATAATAAAAGAAAAATGAGGCCCCTGACAGTGGGAACCCATCTATAATGTGGAAAATTTGCAAATTATTACAAGATAACTGAAACCTTTGTTAGCTTTAGGAACTACCATTTATTGTTTCACTCATTTGACATAAGAAAAAGCTGTGCAGGCCAGTTACTGCACTCAGTGCAAGTATTCAGAACCACGTCACAGGTAGTGATAGCTTCAAATTAAGTTACAACAGCCTTGAAAACTAAAAACAAAAATTTCTGAATTTGAAGTGACTTTGATGAGGTAGACAAAATGCCAGTAGTGGTATTTGTGTTCATCGTCCAGCCCTACATAGGGTTAGTGTTACATTGCTTCTGTTTAGATGGTTTTGAGCTTGTGTTAACCCGCCTGACTAAAGCATCACATACTGTGTTTTCTTTATTTCTGTCTGGCAAACTTAAGCCTTTGGTGGACTGCACTTCCCATCGCTTCAGGTCTCTCCTGCAGATTTTGTGGAGAAGACAGAAAACTGCTGACAGGATACTGAAACAAAGTATATTTATCACAACCCAAGGTGCCACAGTTATAGTGAAATATGTACAAAGGGGAGAGTCCAGCAACACTGTATGGACTTCAGGACTCAACAATAATGATTGCCCAGGGGACTTAAATTGCAGGTTGCTTTGCTTTGCATTTTTGCCAAAAAAAGTTTCTAGCTTCTGGGTTAACTTCCCCGATTCGCTGCCAGTGAATATGGACAGTAGTGTTTCTCCCTCTAGCTCCACTGAGCTGCTTTCTGGGGGGCCTGAAAATGCCACAGTGGGCTAGTAAATCTAGCAACTCACTTGCCCGGTTGGAGGAATGGTAAAAAAAAAGAATTAAACCCATCATTTTTTCCCCAGGGATTATGTTGGAAGTTGCAAAGAAGTGAACCATCTTGCTTCCTTCTCTGTTAAGACTTGCATATGCACATTACCGATCAGGTAGTTGCAAGAAAATGGTGCCGGGTAAAGACAAAGTTTATGAGCTGAAGCACAAGCAAGCATTTCAATTATCCTGGAAACAGGAGTTTAGTTAGGTAGCATTAGAGGATGTAGGTGAAACTCCAAATATGTATTGCGCAGTTGGTTGCAATTCTGAGAGCAAGCAGGATAAAATAGGGTCCTCTTTCAAAAGGCATTTCTTGGTTGTTATTTGAAAACCACTAATAAACAGAATAATTTGTATAGAAGCAATTAAAAACTGATTTCCAGCAAGAAGATTTCTGACCAACTTTCCTGACTGGGCAACTGGGAAAAAAAAGACATTTAACCCTGAACATATTGTGCTGCTTTGGGCGAAAAAGTTGCACTACTGTATTAATGATGTAATGATTGGTTAAAATCTGCTATCACAACAATACTTCTTTTGTAAAGGGAATAACTGTTTATTATTGGCTAAGAATCCCTGGAGCTTCCTTAAAAACCTCTGGAGTTATTGACACCAAATATGTAATGAAACAGGAAAGAAGAATTCCTACCACTTATTCCCATAGTTTTGGAAATTGATAACTATAATCTGTTGATTATGATAATATTTTTATGCACAAAACTGACCGCTTAGATCTGAGAATGTGGCAATATCAAAGGAACAGAGTCACAGCGGTCAGACAATCACAAACTGCTTGTTTAGACGTATTTTCTGCAACACATGAAAACGAGAATGAATACACCTGACGTGTTTATTATAAAGCTCCACTGCACTTAAACAATTGTGAGTGTGCCCAAATACATATACACAGTAGGTCAAAGGTCAGGTGCTGAACAACATCATGGGAAATGGGATATTCCCATTTCTAAAAAAGTTTGTTTACAACTTGCGACACTTGTTCTATATAAAAAATGTTGCCACATCCAACAGATATCACCAAGTAAGTTGGGAGGTAACAGTTGGAACAAGAACTGATGGCCAAAACTACAAAAAATACAAGCCAGGTTGTAGATAAACTGAATTTTCCTGGAAGATGAGGGCACAGGTCTTTGAGTCCCACCCAGCTGGTAGTGAGTACTTACTCTGATCCAGCAGCCATATCTGAGTAAGACGTTTCAGGTGTGGTGACTCCCAGCGCGATTACTATGCTCATGACGTCCAGCACAGCGACGCGTGGGAGGGGGGGAAGAGGGGGAGGAGGGGGAGGGGGAGGGGAGGGACAGGATGGGGGGAGGAGGAGAGGTGAGGGGAGGAATCACAGGGTCCCAACTACAGCAACAGACCACTCCAGAGGTGGGGCGCCGTTGAGCCGTAGCCCACGGCTCACGGTCATGGGGGACCTGAAGAGAGAGAGCAACAGGCAGTTAGACCGTCAGTTATCCACTCACACGCAGCCTGGAGACTGACAAACTGCCTGCTACATGATTCAGCGTGACATGTGATATGATGGAAAAAACCTGCACTTCACTGGTCACTGTGTCTTTAACTGTGTGATTGATACATTTTGGACTGATGCCTTTGACAGCTGATATTCTGTGTGATAGATGTCATCTCTATGTGGATGATTGCTTACACTTTGAAGAAATATTATTCAACCTTTAACTTAGAAAAAACAAACAAACAGCAAAACAAAACAACCATAACACCTTGAAATAGCATGAGCAACCCAATTAAACTATTGGTTTCATATGAGACTCAGAATCAGTTTTCAGGGTTAAGAGAGCTTTCAACATGTTTGTATCTATAGCCCTTTTTAAACAGGAATTGGACAAATTTGCAGGAAAGCCCAATCAGTCTTTTTTCAGCATTGGCAGTATAAAAGCAAAATCGGCTAGTGCAGCAAAATGCCGCCTGCCTACTTTTGTTTATACAGAATGCGCCTTTTTCGGGGCAATGGGGGGCGTGAGCAAATAACAAAACGTGTAGCTCAGCATGTGACGTATTCCAAGGGAAGCCGCGGGTGGTCAGTCCTTCGGCAATTCTCTCGTACGTCGGCCCGTTCTTCGCCATCCCCGTCATCTGACGGTTAATGGCCTCTTCGTTTGCGAGGGCATGGAGGGCGCGCAATTCCTTGTGTCACCAGTTGCTCATCTTTACAGTGTCTGTCAGGTTTGTGTTTCCCTCTTGCTACTAGCTGCTCGCTAATTCCTGCTATCAGCTGTTTCCTGTTTATGCACCGCCAGTGGGTCGCACATGCGGCGTCATCAACAGCTTCTCCCACAAGTCATCAACAGTGCGTCCCCTGGCGGAAGACCGCCTTGTTCTTTTTAAACCAAAAAGGTTCCGCCAATATGACTACCCTATGAGGCGGAAAATTGGGCACCTCGGATCAACGTGCCAATCCGGCTCTGTGTGTCTAAATGCTCGCAGCTTGCCGGCAAAATGGCCCAACATTCGCCGAAAATCTGGCAGTGTAAAAGGGGCTTTTCCTTTGTTTTGTGGGAAACTCAGGCAGATTGACCTTTTTTGTAAATATGTTTTCATGCACACACAGTGTACAGACACAAAACGGACTGACATACTGCATTTAAATGGAAAAATATTGATATGTAAATATTAATGACATGAATGAAGTAATTAAACTGTATTTCATTTTAAGTTTTATAAACTGCTTCCGATCTGCAGTATGGGGAGGACTTTCACCACATCACAACATAGATCATTTTTATGGCAGAGTTCTTAACTTGTCAGAACAAGAAAAGCACAGTGTATCAGTACACCATTCAAATGGGCCAGCCTGCACAATACCAGACACCTGGAAATGACACTACGTGGAATGCAGTTGTTAGTCATGATATCAGTTACTCCTGTGCTTTTCCTACTGTGAGACGTCAAAATGTCTGCCCTGAAAAAAGGTTGCTGGCTGTGGGGATGCACTGATCATGAAATTCTGGGCTGATACTGACGTTTCTTTTTTGTTGTTTGTTTTGTTTTTGCTGTATTTATTCACTCTTTGGTAGCAAGGGAACACTATCTG
Organism: Epinephelus moara; assembly: GCF_006386435.1. Taxonomy (NCBI): domain Eukaryota; kingdom Metazoa; phylum Chordata; class Actinopteri; order Perciformes; family Serranidae; genus Epinephelus; species Epinephelus moara. Next base: position 10,237,624 of record NC_065529.1, read on the forward strand.
AGAATGAACATAAATTCAATTACACAAACTTATGAAACAACCTTTAATATACCGTATTTTTCCAAATAGTAGCCCGGGCGTTTATTTTACAAAATCGGTTTTGACCCCAGGCATTTAAAAGAACCAGGGGCTATTTGCTCAAGGCTTTTTTTTTTTTTTTGCACTGACCTGCACCAGGCCGTTATTTGGTTACAGTTTCTGTCTAGTATGTTTTTAGTGCAAAAATACTGTATAATGTAGGGGTGAGTTCATGTACAAAAATCTCTAAACATTTAGAGTGGGCCATTTTTTTCGTGTACACGGGTTTCACCGCTGGGTGGTGCTATTGCATTATA
>NC_065529.1:10237965-10323620 GCF_006386435.1 Epinephelus moara
TCATTATCATTAGTCATGTGTTTAACTTCACAGAAAATAAAGAAAATAAATTAATTACAAGCTCATTTCAAGAAGATAACCAAGGGGTCCGGTGTATGAAACACAGTAAAACAAAGGCCAATTTGGTACAATACTGTATAGGCGAATTTATTGGAGTGTCTCCAAAGCAAAATGCTTTTACAACACAAAATGCTTTTACAACACATATACCGTATTTTTCCAAATAGCAGCCCGGGCGTTTATTTCACAAAATCGATTTTGACCCCAGGCATTTAAAAGAACCAGGGGCTATTTGCTCAAGGCTTTTTTTTTTTTTTTTTTGCACTGACCTGGACCAGGCCGTTATTTGGTTACAGTTTCTGTCTAGTATGTTTTTAGTGCAAAAATACTGTATAATGTAGGGGTGAGTTCATGTACAAAAATCTCTAAACATTTAGAGTGGGTCATTTTTTTCGTGAACACGGGTTTCACCGCTGGGTGGTGCTATTGCATTATAGCAGTAAAGCCCCAGTTATCCGAATACCAACCGAATGGGCCATTTAACCAACAGTTACAGGCCGCCACATCAAAATATCGCCAGTAAGCTACGGTGAGCCTGTAGAAGCTGTATTCCCCATGCATGTCAGCGATTTTCACCGGGGGACGCACGTGATTAATTCAGACTGACATTACCTGTTTTTCAGCGAACTCTTCTGGTAATTTTATTAAAAGGCATGGCATATAGGTCCGCAGTAACTTATTATTATTATTGGGTCTTATAAGTGTGGGCTACAATGAGTACCGGGCCATCAAATCACAGCATCCGCGGTGAGAGGACACGGAATTGTGTGCGCTTTTACGCACGCGGGTCAAGGCGATCACGGATATTTGATGTGCCAGATGTATTACCCGTTTTAGATACGTGGCTGTCTGTCTGTCCGTCCGTCCGTCGCACGAGTCATGTGCACCACTTCACCACTGACCCATGCGTAAAAGCGCAAACAGTCCCTCAAGGAGGGACAGCCGTGAGGCAATGAATGAGGAAATAATCGCCCGGGCGTTTAATCGGACCGGTGTTTAATACGCAAAATGGGGTCAAAGCCCCGGCGGCTATTTGCCACCGGGCGACTATTTGGAAATATACGGTAACCTTTTTTTTAGGGACGCACAATATTGGATTTTTTGCTGTTGTCCAAGATGCCGATATGTAACAACTTATTTGGCTTATTAACTGATACTAATATTGATATATCCACTTTTTCCTCCTAGCTAATCTTAGTGATCATCAAGTCTCTTCTGTAGTGGAATTAACATCATATCATGTGTCCATACTCTTATCATGATGGCCCACCAGCATATGGAGACATGAAATACAATACTTTTCAATGTATGTAATATTCATTCATTGTGCTAAATAAGAAAAAGCATGTTGGCCGATTCTGATAGTTAATTTGAAAGCCAATATCCATCTATACCGATGACGTGCCATAATTATCGTGCAACCCTCCCTTCTTTCACATTAGAAACATATTAAAAATAAATAAAAACAACTTTAAAAGCCTTTTTACTATTTACTTATTCCTTCTTTAATATTTCTTTTCTATTGCTGTGAATACATGTATTCAAGTTTTTCATCAAAAAAAAACAACAACTACATTTTACAAGAGCTCAATCAGAAACAATGATGTTAACTATTCTGTTGCCTGTCATTTCAATTAATTTTCACACCTCTCAACCATTCCAGTGCATTGAACACACTAACTTGCCAAGAGGGGGAGATGTGCAAAGAAAGATACGCCAAAGGGTGCTTTTTTGGATTGACACTTTAGATGCAGTTCAGCCTAGGGCCTCAATGTGGATTTTTATATGAGGTACTTCCTGTTCTGATTTCTTGTAGACTTTGGTTTCTGATACCCCTCCATAGCTCTTAATTCTACTTTTGCTTTGAGATGTTTGTTTTTATACATTTGGGGGTCTCTGATTAATGATGGCTTTCACCTGATTCCCCTTAAAGCCCTGTTTACTATGTGATGAACTTGTTTGATACTATTATATGGTGCTTTCTGATTGTACATGTTTTTTTCTGTATTCACTGTGTTCTACCCCTTTTTTGTATTTTGGTATTGTATAACAAGTATGGCTTTTATTTGTATGCCTCACTGTGCTTCATCCAGTACTACAAAACTACAGTTCCCAGGAGGTGGAGCACAGGTGTGTTGTATACTGCCAATGATTAGACTAAGACTGGTTACTTTTAAACGCGGTGTACACTTGGGCTGTCCCAGACGAAAGATGTCTAACATGAAAGAAATGTAGCAATATCTTTGGTTGTGGCTCTAAAATGGTGGTTCAACGTTGCACAGTGAGAGAGGTTCAAGGATGACTGTTGTCACAGTCTTGCAATCAAAGACAGCCTGGGATGAAATTCTGACAGTGTCAGAATTTGGGATGACCATCTCACTGTATGACTGCTGTTACCACTTATGTCAACTAACCAACCAACAGAGATGTAGCATGAATGACGCACTGGTGCTAAACCCAAACAGACAAACAGATAGCAGCTCGCCATGGAGGCAAAACGTGCTAAAAGACATGTGTGGGTTTCCAGCAAAGAGGAAAGCCTTGTGGAGTTGTGGCAGCAGAGGCCTTGCCTGTATGATGTGTCCTCCAGCTCTTACCATGATCGCATAAAGGAGGATGAAGCATTGAAGGAAATTGCGGTGGAGTTGCAGCTGCCAGGTGAGCAACCTAGCAGCTAGCAAACACACACAGACTACATAGGTTATTTAATAATGTGACCCTCTATGTTGTGCTTCATAGTTAGAGAAGTAATAACCTGTGCAGCATCCTTGCACACTCTGTATGGGAAGCTATTGCATCGTATGTTGTGGCCTGCGATTCAGTAGGCACTGTCATTGTATGGTCTGCATACATCAAACTTGCTGTTGTACCTGAGTTTATTTGATCTATGTCGCACAGTGTAGTAGCTGCACTTAACTTATAAGATTGCTAAAATCTCACAGGCTATAGGAGGCTTAATCTGCCTGTCCATTGTTGATTCATGTATGCTCTGATGAAGGTCTGATAGACCAACAGCTCAAGAATAATGTAAAACACTGCATCAATGTAAGTGTGCTGAAATCTTTGCCACCAGTTTCTACAAGTTTACATTTGAAAACATGACTGTATAACTAACCTTCCCCCAATACTTATTTTTACTGAATAGAGCTTGAATGCACCATAATGTAACTCAGCTCGACCTTTGTTAGCTGTTAGCTGTTAACTGTTAACTGTTAGTGGTCACTGGCTGCTAGCGTTAACTAGGTCTCCTCCTGCTGATGTCACCATGGATTTGTTGTTCACAATGTAGCACTGTAAGGACAAAAGTTTTGTGTGTTTCCTGACACCTAAATAGTGAGTTTACTGCATCCTCTCATCCAAACGGCATCCTGGGGAAGATCTCTGTTCATCCCAAACGGGTTTTCTATTGTTCCTGCGATGACAGGATGATGTTATTCTGAAGCTCTGCTTTTTAGCCTGTGCAAAATTGATGTGACACAACAGTAACGCATCAGCCACTGCCATCGATTATTCCCATCTTATTTGCCAGTGGGCCGTTATCAGTTAACAAGGTGAATATCTGGCGACCAATGTGCAGCTGATAAATCGTTGTATGCCTAGTTAGCTATGCTCTTACATTTAGTATGAAACAATATCTGGCTGTTACAGTGGCAACCCAGTCTAATCCTATTTGACACTAATTTTGGTTGGTAAATGACACGCAATGGTTTGTTGCCATAAAAAACTGCAAATGTATTTGGAACTAAGCAGCAGCATCAACAAGATTATTCAACAATAGTATTTCACCTTGGGGACAGGTACAAGAGGAAAGTAAGGGGCAGCATTTCAAAAGGTAGATATTTGTGGTCCAATTTGCTGACTATTATTTAACTAATTCCAGGAACTGCATTATTTTGACATCTCTAACCCTAAACGACCTATTAAATAGTCACTAGACGGACACAATTCACGGACTAGTAAATGACTGACAGAAAATGATGGCCTGTTCAGAAATGGAAGCACTGTTACATATAAGTAGGGCTCCTTTATTAGAGATCACAACAACTGTCTCAGTTGAACATGGGGAAACCATTCTTACATGCCTAATGAAGAACCAAATTTGCTGACTCATGGTGACAATTAAGGCTTTTATGTGAGAAGCAACAGAAAGCTTTGATATGCCTGTGTCTGAAATGATAACTGGATATGGACATGGTGTGATAGGCATGTCTCTCGTCCACACAGAGACTTCCAGCATTGAGAGGAGGCTATTCAAAGAGCAGAAAAACAATCAGGGGCTTTACAGCTTTGCTTACACTGAGCCTGCCATTAACATGCACTAATAAAGGGAACCAGCAGGAGGCGCCTTCCTCCCAGACTCCTGGAGGGGTGAGTCATCCAACATGAGGCCCGGCCCTCCTGTCATGTGACCACACTCTGCTGAAACACTGACCCACACTTCTCTGCTCTCATCGCTCTCTCTTCCTCCCTGTCCTCCCCACCTCCCTCTCTCACCCAGTCAGACGCAGAGCCAGAGACAGCAGCCACGGCTGCTGTAAGAGGAACAGGCCCTCCTGTGCTCCGTTCACACGCTGAGGAGAGGATTTGGCTAATAGCAAGGTCATCCCCCGGGCAAACACATGCAAATACGTTACCTGATCGGATTCACCACTACACATTTCCGAAAAAGCAAAGCATCTCACACAACAAATAAATAACCCCAACAATCAAACATAGCCAGTTTACTAGAGCCGCAGCGACAGGATGCATGACATTTCTGTGGTGGTCCCCTGGCTACAGCGACTGTTACCCTCACTCTCCAGCACCAGGGCAACCACAGCAAGGCTGGGGACTTTCAATAATGTCAAGGTCAGTTCAACTGTGCTCACTGTCAAACAGAGAATGTCAACCCCATCCAGCTGGATACACACACTGGTAGGTAGCAACAAGAAATGTCAGCTAGATTTTTGGTCGCAGAGGCAGAACATTCTGCTAAATCTCAATGAAAATAGACACATGCAGGTGAGGACATTCAGAGAAAGATACTGATGGCAGATTTTTGTTTCAGGAAAGAGTTTTTCAGGTTTTGATTATTCAAGGACTGTTCCTCTTTCAGCATGACTCATTAAATACATTGAGAAAAGAACAGCATTAAATGGGGCATGAAGGGGTAACATGAGTTTTAACATACTTAGACATGATGGCATAGAGTGGATGCCATGTTGTCCCATCCACAGCCTTTTTCTTTTATCCCTATGAACGCTGCTTCACAAAAATAGCCACCTCCCTCCTACCTAACTCACAAAGGGAGTCACTATTTGGGCCTCCTCCAAAAGAACCAGACGGTGAGCTAGGGAGGTAAATTCCATACGAAGAAGGAAAGCCTTTCTTTACCTCGCTCCCTCCTCCTCCTCCCCCACCACCTCCCTCCCTTCCTTGTTCGTTCCTCTGGCCATGAATACCGGGCTCAAATTACCAGCAGGCTCAACAAAGTCTTTTCACTTCCACTAGAACAGAGGCCATTTTGGAGACAAGACCAAGGGGGAGGGACAAACACACAAAATGAACAGCAAAGAAGACCCTCTCTCTTTCTCTCTCTCTCTCTCATCATCCCTCACGTAACTCTCTCCCCTGTTCTTTGTTTTTTTGTTAAACACTCTAGCATTCCGACATTGTTAAGCACTGGCAGACGTGCATTGTACTGACCTAAAATAAGCTGTGTGATTATCCTTTAATATCAAAATGTGTCTCTGGGGTAATATAGCGAATGTAATTCAGATAGAGCAGGACAAACAATTCCAACCATTAAAGCATATGCACAGCAGGTCAAAGACATGGACATACAAAATGCCACACCATGTCCAAACACACTTTAGCACAGCAAGTTTTGTAGGTGTTAACTAACATGCTGAAAAACAAGTCGTGCACATGCAGGTACAGCATCTATAGAGAGCCCACCATGTTTATACAATATTATGTTGATATACCTATGATTCAGATGTAATTAGGTTAACAGGAAAACACAACTCTATGTAATTACATAACAATAAAAAAAAAAACACAAAACAACTGCTCAAAGGGTGCTTCACAAAAAGCAGCTTAGTGAAAGAGTGGCATAGAAGCTGAATCAGACATGATATCTGAGCTGCATCTAAAATCATTCCCTCTGTGTAGCCTACTGCAGTATTTACTTTGCAAATTTTTATTTAAGTGTCTGAATTATATGTGTGAAATCTTCCACTATGTAGCGCCCAAAAAGTTCTGATGTTGGTTAGTTCACATGTCTGTAATAACAGCAGGACAGCTGGGTGTCTGTTAAGTAGTCTGCTAAATTCAGCAGAACAGGTGACATGAAGGTAACATTGTTGATACGGGTTACAAAGAGGCTTGGTAGTGAACAACATCCTATCGTGCCTACTTGGTGTTTTTGTGAGTTAAGCTTTAGTGGTAGGTGGTAGACTGAGTGCTTAGTTGTGTTAGCAGTCAGTCAGTCAATAATAAATACATAAATCAAAATACATAAAACAAAATAAAGTAATATTAAGTAAGAGAGACAGACATATAGACACCTGGCAAAATATTCATAACTGCTTCTGTGGAAGTACACGCTTCAATTGGTGTCACCTGGACAACATTTCGCCAGGATAACACACACACACATACACACACACACACACACACACACACACACAGTATCAGAAGGTGCAAAACAGTGCCAGACGTCGCTACATTGGCGTGGCTGTTTCTCCTCTTCCCTGCCGCTGCATTGTGTCCGCAGCTGTTTGTACCAAAGAGTAGGGTGAAAGTCAAGAGCCCTCATTCTGCAGCTAAATCCGGGCACCAAAATGTCCCCAGAATTACACTGCACAGCACACTGTAAGTTGAGCACTTCTTTTAATCGTTTGCTTGTCAATCTCTAACTTTCAGAGGACAGCCCTGTTATTATTGTCAATGAGAAAACTGACTCCACTAACATACACAACACATGGCTTAACAAAAGGAACACTTCACAAATGTATTAAATTTGCCTCAATAACTATCAACGTTTATAGACAAAAAATTTGGTTTGCTAGTCACTATTATAATAATAATAGTATATTTCATTATTAGCTGAAGCCCATGGCACTTGCTTTTATTGCACATATGTAACAAGTTGTTGCCAACTCGAGTTCACTTCGACTTCGTTCACTTCACCGGCCCCTCCTTTCCTCTGCTCAGCTGCTCTCCTGTATCATTGATTTTCAAATAAATGATGAATTTGGTGTTATTTTTGGCAATAAATAAATAAAATAATTCTGGCCTTGCAAGGACGTGCACAAATACAGGGGTAACACCAAAATCACTATAATGGTGTTAACATGGACATTAAGTAAGCCATTTAAGAGGCTTATCCTGATTTTGTGCATATTCAGGGTTTGATGTTTACATGAAACACAGAGTAATCTAGTCATTTATATTCCAGTATCCATGATAAATACTAGTATCCTGGTTACTGATTAGTGCAGTGTATTTGTGCCTGCGATTTTTACGAAAACAAACCAGCAATTTGTGATGAGAGCGACAGGAAATACTAAAATCTACACTGTATATTTACTACCGCTGCTACAGTCTTCAACGGCTGTCTGCTGTGAATGCTTCCACCATCAGTCTCTCTCTCGCTCGCTCTGCCAACCCTAAGCTTTTCCTGAAAGGAGCTATGCTACTCTTTCAATACTTTCCTCCAGTTTGACCAGTGTCAGTGTCATTACCACTGTACAGGACAGACGAGCAGTGGGTACGCAGCCTCTTTCATCACCGAAAACAAAGCTGTTTCAGAAGTGAGATGCTTTTGCCGCTGCCATTATTTGTATTTATGTTATGTCGCTTGGCTGAAGCTGCAGCTGTGCAGGTAGTCAAAAGCACTCAGAAACGTGGATAAGGTGTCTACATGCTAGGGCAGGGCAGTATGGAAAAAAATCAATTATTAGAATATTTTTTTTATCAAAAGCTTCAATATCTATATTGTGGCAATACTGTAGGGTTGTAGGGTTCACAAAATATTTACACAATGAAACATTACGACTAAATTGGTAAAAGGCAAATGATAGAACGGCTAGGTTTATAGTGCTGGGCGGTATACCGCTTTTTATACACTGCCATACTGTCACATAGTTTAAGCTATTGCTGGGGAAGTCCTTCAGACAGTTGAAAGCACTACAGTCAGAGCACACTGTATTAAAAGGGAGAGGGGACCCTTATTAGCTGTGTGCCCTTCTTAATAAGATTATACATTTATAACAACAATTAAACCCACACTAACTCTGTAACAAGGAAAAACACCATGGCACACAATAATGTGTGACATAAATAATTTGTCACACTAATAATAGTACATTTACAGAAATACATCATGGATCGACTTGCTGGGTTGTGGTTACAGCTCACTAGCTAGCCAGTAGCATAATGCCAACAGTCTGTTAACAGCTGGGAGAAGCTCCATCGCAGTATGTTAAAAAAACAAAAAAAACAACAGAAAAGAGAGATGGAGGATAAAGAAAAAGACCAGAGATGCATCACAACTTGTGCCCAAGAGAGGAACTGTATCTGTTGTGTGGATTCATTTATTTTTTTTTAGAAGATCCAACACAACATTAGTTTGTTGGGACGCTGTTGTTGCCAGTGGTGGTAATGCTAGGAACTTATTTCATCATCACCCCAGGAGAAAATGTGAGTTGAAATACTGATGACAGTGGTGGGATTTAAGGCTGTCTGTAATGCCAGTGAAACCAAAGGGTCAGACACCGCTTTAAGCGGTATTTGCTCAAGGTGCAACATATGATAGAAAAGCAAGTGTTGGGGCGACACTATGGACGCAATAACAATACAGCTTTGTAAGGACATGGTTCTGCTATAGACAATTGAGAAAGATGGATTCAGAGCAATGATTAAATAACTGGATTCTAGGTATATCTTACTAATGCAAAAATATTTCATAACATAATGTTAATTAATATTAGGCATGTTTCCTACTTGTTCAACAGAACATTCGAGGAATATCTGTTGAAATACTTTGAATATAGGTTTGTAGTAGCGTTATTCTACTGTCAAGCGTATATAAAATAACAGAACATTTTGATGTGGTCCTGCTAGATGCCTCCTGATGCTGCTGCTGTTTTCATTAGTCATACTTCTACTGTTATTATACACAAATGATTATTGTCACATATGTATACTATCAGATATTAATATATAATTTCAACATATTGTTCCACAGTAGCCAGAATTATAATTATAATATTATTACTTTCATTAATGTTGTTGTAAGCTACTTTCATTACCGTCTGTCCTGCATCTCTCTCTGTCTCTGTCTCTTTCTCTGTCTCTCTCTCTCTCTCTGTCTCATTGTGTCATACGGATTACTGTTCATTTATTATGCTGATCTGTTCTGTACGACATCTATTGCAGGTCTGTCCGTCCTGGAAGAGGGATCCCTCCTCAGTTGCTCTTCCTGTGGTTTCTACTGTTTTTTTCCCCTGTTAAAGGGTTTTTTGGGGAGTTTTTCCTTATCCCCTGTGAGGGTCCTAAGGACAGAGGGATGTCGTATGCTGTAAAGCCCTATGCTGCAGTTTGAACATTAAAAATTACTTACTTTCTGCAACTGTATATTATGCAAGAAGGGTTGTTTCACGATGTCTTTTTTTAAATGACTATGCAATCGCGAGGTGTGGGGGGGAGACAGCGCGTGTGTGGAGCATGCTGACGAGATCGAGGCTGAGTGAGAGGAGACAGAGGGAGGCTGCTTAGTGAGAGAGCGGAGGGGGGATCAACGCCTCCGCCCGCTCGACACAAGCATACTCGGGCGTACTATAAGCGGAGCGGACTCCGCGAGGAATGTCCGCAGTCATTCGGGCTTTCATAGTCGAGCGCACTTCCGCGTTGTAGTTTCCTGTAAAAATGTCCGTGAAAAATCCCCGCGATGTGAAAAATACATGCCGAGCAGTCACTGGTGCGCGGAGCGGAGTCCGCGCGGTCGTAAAATCTGAGCTTTGCGCGCACAGGGCTTGCGGACGTCCGCTTTGAGTCCGCGCGGACCTCCGCGGAATCCGTTCCGCGTATGTTCCGCCCGAGTATGTTCGGGCCTTAACGCGCATGTCGCGGAGCGGTGAACAAACCAAACAACACAATGTCAGGAGAAATAGAAAAGATATGCCGTCTATGTAAAGTCAACTTGCTAATTAAGGAGCCATTATATGTTCAAGAGTTTTATAAAGCTGCTCAAACGCCAAAGAGAGGCTATAAGTGAACCCCGTGTGCTGTTGAACCAACGATAAGCTTTTTGGATACTATTTAAATAAAAACAAACCTTATGGGACAACTTGGATGCATTTTTTTTTTCTTAATGCTTTGCAAAGTATCGGATCGGACTCTGTATCGGACTTGGTTTCAAAGTAATGGAGTCAGTATCGGATCGGATGCAAAAAAAATCTCATCGGGACATCCCTACTTGACAGTAAAATTGGCAACTATGAACCTATATAAAAGGCCCACTCATGGGGAAAAAAACAAAAGACATATGCTGTGAAACCACCAAAATCTTAAAAACAAACAAACAAAACAAAACAAAACAAAAAAACAACACGACACAAATTTTTGCAGACACCGCCCATCACTAGGCTAGAACAGTATGGTTAGTTCACAAAATCACATCACTTCACTGTAGTGCAGCCTTTAAGACATGCAACAGTATCCCCGTTTCTTCCCAAGTACTCCAGCTGGCATATTCAGGTTTCTCCTACATGGGATCAGGGCTTATCCAAGTTTCTGTAATCAAGATATGATTTTTATGCGCTCAAACACAAAAACAGGGTACCTCAAAAGCCAGTCATAACTGGCATACTCATGTCCATGTAAATACACTCAATGTGTGGAAGAGGAAAACCTGCTTCAGACTGCAATTGAACTGAGCTTCAGAGTTGATTTATTCTCTCGAGACAACAGCCCTAAACATAAAGTCAAAGCTACACAGGAATGAGTCCAAAACACACAATCTTAATGTCCTTGAACCCTTACACTCACTGTAGCAATTCAGCTAAACCTTTACACACACTCCTATGAAGTCAAAGGAGTAAATGAAATGGCAGCATGTACATGAGCACAATCATTCACAGTAAGCTTGAAGAGCAGTTCTGCAAAGGGAAATTTCAAAGGTTAAAGCGACTGACAAAGGGAGAAAAGCCAAAGGCGGCTTGTCACTCAATATTTTCCACCACTAGTTCAGTGACCTCACTGGGCATTCGGACATTAAGATAGATACATCTGGTCTACACTGCTCTATTCTACATTCAACTTAAAGCAACAGATTGGAGAATCACCCATATCCACTTAACTTGCCAAGAGTTAGATGAGAAGATAAATACCATGCTCACATGCATGTCTCAAATATGAAGTTATAGCCAGAAACCAGTTAGCTTGGCTTAGCACAAAGACTGGAAACAGGGGGAAACAGCTAGCTTGGCTCTATTCCTTTAAATACTCATTTAAAGCATTTTCCATTTGTTAATACCACTAATGTACAAAAACCTCAACACAAGCTGACAAATACAACCACCACATACCACTGGTTTATAAAGTTCTAGCTAGCATGCACAGTGTTTCCAATGGGAACAGAGTTGACATTCCATCTAATGGTAGGGGTCCTAGAAATGTGCCAGCTCAGGATCTTGTAAGATTTGAGAAGCATTCATAATTTGGGTTATAAAGAAATGCTTTTATTAAAATTCTTTGCGTCCAAGTTTTATTGTGGAACTACTACACTGAGGATGACTGCACAGACAATAATCACAGGGGAGACAATGTTTGAACATGGAACAGCACACACTATCTAAATTTTGGGTGCATTTCCACTCCTACTGCACCTTTCAAATGTCTTCATCTACCATGCATGCGATCAAAGTGACTGACCAGATGACATCAGCCCCTTTTTACACTTAGATCATGCTATAGAGCCGCTTCAAAGTCCCCTCTTTATGCTGCCTTTGCATTTTTATGCAGAGCCAAACAACAGTGACATTATTCCACTTCAATGTGATTAGCTTAGATAGCATACCGGCATTTGGAGGCAAAAGAGGTATGACAGGCATGACGTGTAGCACAATGTCAACCTCTAGTGTGACAATTAACATACGCATCGGCAGCACTTTCTAAACAATAATGATGGCATTAACATGGCAATAACAATCGTTTACTGTCCCTGTTATATGGCTGCTGATCTCATCTTCTATTCGGAGGGTAAGGAGCTCCTGGATCCCATTGTTATACCAATTTATGGACATTTTTGGCCATCATTCTTTCTGTTTGCATTATCTGCTAACTGCTACCAACTGCTTTTTAAATATTCTGGCAGCGGGTCCTGTCCATAGTAGGGCTGCTCGATTATGGAAAAAATCATAATCACGATTATTTTGGTCAAAATCGAAATCACGATTATGCAAATGATTATGCGGCGCATGTAATGACTTAAATTGTTTACACACACAGACACACACGTGCACACACACACACGTGCACACACACACGCGCACACACACACACACGAACACGCGCACACACACACCAACCTCTCTCGCTCTCCCTCTGCCATTTTCTGCATGCTGTTTTTGAAATCTTCCACGATCACCTGCCCCTCGCATTATTCGTAGTTCACCTACTTGACTGGCTCGTGGAAACAGAGGAGAGGAGGGGAAGGGGGAGTATTGCGCATGCACAGCCGGGTGCATTTGATTTGCAACACAAGACAACGAGAGTAAAGTGACAAGAAGCGCATAATCGTTTTATGTCGATTATTTTGTTTTGATAATCGCTGAAAGCCCAAATCGTAATCTAGATTAAAAATCGATTAATCGAGCAGCCCTAGTCTCTCAGAAAGCTCTGTCTCCCATTCCGTAATTTTAACCTTTCATACACAAAGGCCAGGTGGCATATTGGCATTAGAATTTCCACCTTGAGGAGGCAGTACAAAAGGGGTAATAAATACATGCAATGTTTTGATATGGAACAGAACCCTATTACATAATACACAAAAACTATAACATGTCTGGATTGGGGAACATCACAAATGCACCAGTAATGAATAGTTACATGTGTCCGTGGATATGTTATTTGAATTCTCACTTGAAATGCAGCCTTGCAAAAGAAATGCAACATGTAACCAGCACCTACTGACGAAAAGATTCACTTAAACAAATAAGAATACTGAGTACGAACTCAGTTTACTTGTTGTTTCAACTTCAGGTAACATTGAAGACATATCTCACCCTCTATAATATTGCAGTAGGAGAGTTAGAAACTGTTGCAGTGTTAATTCATTCCTTTCGTGCAACTGCAGGGCTTCAGACTAACTTTTTCCACTGGTAGCAGTGGTGCTCCCTACTAAAATCAGCATGAGACACACCACATTCATATTTTTTTTTCCATTTTAACTGTAAAATGCAACACACACCGCCACCGGCGCGGCGCTGTGGCCGTCAAGTGCCGCCCCCCAACACACACCAGCACCGTCGACGTGTATTTCCCACCCCAGCCCGCTAGGTGGCTGTACCTACACTAGTTGCCAACGGCTGCCAACTGCTAGTAACGGAAGAAGAAGGGGAAAAACTTTGAGGCAACAACAACTTGGATTTCACGGTTGAGTTTCTTATCAAAGTCGTCTTATTAAAAATACAAACAACCGGAGTTGATACTGCGGCGGCCAAAACGTACATAAAAGGCTTTTCTCGCAGCGCCGCCATGAGCACCGGCCGCGCTGGAAATAGAGCAGTGGGCTGAAGCAGAGCGGCGCGGCGCCAGTGTGGGTTGCTTCATAGAATATAATGGAGGCGGGCGTTTTGACACGCGGCGTATGGCGGCGGTGTGTGTTGCACTTAATACTGATAAATGTGATTTACAGAGATAACAATGTGCTGTTTCATTTCAAAGGAAAATGTCACATAGTCTTAGCTACTTAGCTCTAAAGTTTACTGTTGTTTTCTGCTGAACTTAGTATTTGGAAATGTAGCTATTTCACATTGTATGAATAAGGGACTTAAATTTTGCAACTTTTCCAAAGTCCAAGCAGTAAAAATGTTTTATTTTAAGTCTGTATGTAGTCAAATTTAAGGAGGCAATATCACACAAGAGGGACAGTGGTTCTATAATTGCTTTTTATTAGTTAACTAGAATATATAAAAACACATTATGATTTGTTTGTTTATTTAATGATTTACATCATAATTACTTTTCTTTCCCTTCTTCCTCCTGACCATTGACCATTCATAATTTAACTCAAATGTTATTTGAGTTGTGAATGTTCCTCTTTGCAGTGCACATTTCTAACAACAACCATTAATGTAGGCTAATTAACAGTCAATGTAAGTAATGGTTTCAAACACATAAAGCGGGATGATACATGCATAGTTGAAAGTCCCAGTGATGAGTTACTCTTAACACAGCACTGTAAAATGAAAACAATGTCCCTACACACGAGCATTTTAACACCATTTTAGAAATAATCTCCATCCATACTGACACACCTGACAATGCATCTCACATAACCATTCAGGTACACTGGGCATATGCGTGCCAATGAAAACCGGAAGCATTTCATTTCCTCTGCGGCTGGTTGCTTAGTTACAGAAAACATTACGGAGATGGCGAAATGTCTAATCAAATTACTTGGTTGGAGCTGTTGTATAATCATTGTGAACATTTTTTTTTACAGCAACCCAAAATCACAGATTTAAGATATTTGTCTCACAGTTCGGTGGGATTTCCTAATTTATTAGCGATAAAGGTAATGTGCTTCATACTTTCTGTAAATATAATCCAATTTATCTTACTTCCATATAATATTCTGTATATCAGTCTCTCCTGGATTTTGCAGGCTGTTTGGGGATTGTTGCTGCCTGAGATCCATGATTTCACAACAGCTTTTCTAAAAATTGCGCTGCATGTTGGAATGTTAATAGGTATTTTTCTATAATGAATTGCAGGGGCAAGTGAAAATTGCAAAAATAGTTGCGATTCTGTCACGGATTCGCGGCTCATTTTATTTCGTATTCAGTGTTTTCCATGGAATTTGAATCTATTTTTGATGGTGGGGGTGGGGTAGGGTCAGCTGTTGCTGCCTTTTGACGCACTATTGAAGGAACGTCCCCGTTAGCCACTCTCCTCCTGCTCTCTCTGCCCAGTTA
Organism: Epinephelus moara; assembly: GCF_006386435.1. Classification (NCBI taxonomy): domain Eukaryota; kingdom Metazoa; phylum Chordata; class Actinopteri; order Perciformes; family Serranidae; genus Epinephelus; species Epinephelus moara. The sequence continues at coordinate 10,253,211 of NC_065529.1, forward strand.
GCACAAGCTAACACAACACCATACGATCTCATCCATACTTGTCATATATAGCTGCTTGGGCAAACACCTTGCAGCGGCTGAACATATCTGACATTGAGCCGTTTATCTCACACCAACACCGAAAAACCTTGACTCTGTCATTAAACCCATTAAAAATGTTCAGTGACATTTGCCATGTGATGCTAACAGTTAGCCCTGTCACTGTATGTGTGACTGTCCAAGGCACACAGCTCTGGTCCAGCAGCAGTAGTCTTGTGATGAACAGAGAGAGAGAGCGGGGCTTAAAGTGTCGATATGCTGTACACAGCTCTACAATAAAATTATTTTAACAGTTTTAAATAGTCAAATTTGTTGTGAAGTTACAGTGATTAGACAAAATTGCAAAGTCGTTCAGAATTCACAGGGATTGGCTGAATCTGCATTATTTCTTACAATTGCAACATCCTGGAGGGGCGGATATATAGTCCGTGTTAACTCCATATCTCGAAAAGCAGACATAGTTCCATGTGTATCCTGGGCCATATCAATACATTTACCATGAAGATCTGAATACAGGGGCACTCTAAGCTTGATGCAGAAACATCAGGTGCTGCCTCTGGACAACCCAAGAAGCACAGGAGGACAGGATTTGATACAGTTTGGCACACTCAGAAAAAGACTGCGGCCAAGCTCCCCGTCACTTGCATCTTTGCATTTGCATTAAAATATTTATCTTAATCTGTGCAATGCTCATGTAGTTTTAAATCAGCCATCACAACTGCAACCAACATGTTGAATACACTGGCAGGCTATGCATCTGATCGGTTGGCAGGATGGTGAAAATCAATGCCCAACATTGCAAAGTGGTCTATTCATGATGTCATTTCCACATATAGCCTCAAGGAGACCGCCAGAAGGGTCACACATACATGAACATACATGCACAGTTTGGCTTTGAACAGCATGTCCGTGCTCGCACAGTGTCCACCTGTGCCTCGCAAAACCTCCACAACACATCCAGTCCAGTGAGATTACACCAGCCCCCTCAGTCTGCCCCCGCACACATGCTTACTGTAGGAAGGATATGAATATATCTGCCATTCCCCGGCACTGCGCAGGTCGAGCCGCACTCACTGAGCTACAGCAAGAGGAAATTGAAGATGAAATACGGGCCGATCAATAGGGCCTGCCTTTAAGACAAACGGGATATGTGGCCAGGGAGAAAGTAAGGCTCATTGTAGATCTTATTTCACACTCACCCAAACACATTTACAATATCACAAAGAGGTAAAACCACACACACATACACACCCTCACATACACGTACATACATACATACATACATACATACATAAAGACATGATTTCAGAGACTCCAAAATTAGTTTTATACTCACTAGCCTCGATCACGTCACAAATAGAAAATGTGCAGCTGGCTAACAAGATTGTAGTATGATAATGTAGAAAGGTGGGCTTCAGCATAGGTATTTACATATCTATGTTGTTAATTTGTACATTGTAATATGATTCCCGGTGGCTTTCATTGTCATGGTGACATAACAGTTTGAGCAAAAACCAAGGAGAAAAAAATGACAGGCAAAGATAACAAGAAGCGCAAACACCCACACAGCAAAACACAGTGCGCTATTACAACAGCGCTTCAATCACTCCCTTATACAAGTTGTCTTTCCGAAACTCTCTGAACCAAGCAAAATAAAACAATTATGTGATGCATTGGAACAAACCATTTCTCAGTACAGCAGGGCAATCATATGCCTCTACCACAATTACAAAGCACAAGAGCTACCTCAAACAGATATGACTGCTGCAGAGCCAGCTGAAACACTCCTGGAACAAGCTGTGATCAAATTGAGGCACCAGCCAACTGTTCATGCAACTAGACAAAAAGAAAAATGACAAAGCTTAGTCTCCACAGGATGGAGATGTGGGGATAAAGGAATGACACATAGAAAATGCATATATAGAAATGATGCAAACATCTGGCAATGCAGTAAGAAATGTATACTACATTTTAAATGGCCTGTGGTTGAGGTATATCGTCACTGGGAAAAAAAACTCCAGTGGCAATGTGGCTGTTGTCATGCTGAGTGGTCGAGTGTCCTGGTAGTGTAGTGTGGCCCGCCAGTAACACAGCAATGCCCAGCTGCCTGAATGGACCAGGACCAGACAGGATGAGAGACACACAATGAAGAACAAAGGCCAAGAAGGTGCTATAAGAGGGGTGGGGGAGCAAGCAGTCGACAGCAGGGCCGGCGTGACACAAAATCAATCATCTGTTTCAAGGCAAACAAGCCGACCACTGTCCGTTTGAGGTTCAGTAACCTAAAGGAGGAAATAAGAAAGGGCTACACAAAACGACTGCTGCCTGCTTCGCTACCTTTTTCTGATCTGCTTCGATTTCCTTTTTCCCTCTGAAGCTGGACGAACACCACTTCTACAGAATAAATCAGCCCTCTTTATAAATACCTGACCATGACAGCAGCAAACTTAAAAACGAATTTAAACAACAGAGGTATCGAAGTAAAAAACATAACCCTAAATCTTTGCTGTTGTGCATCTGAGATTGTTTTATTTAAAGAGCTTTGGATGAAAGGACACTCAGTCTTCACAATGGCAGTATTCCCTGTAAGCCATGCCTACTCCCAAATGTGGGGAGGGATGTTTTCCAAGTAGTAGTCTCGCAGAGGCATGAAGTCCAAAACAGCCATCTTGTTGTTAGATAAGCTCGGGCTCTGGCATAACATAAACCAGAGACACCCTCTGTGTCTCACACGTGATCTCACTGCATGACAAACACATTTACATGACATTTCCATTTCCTCTTTTGGCCGACAGTCTTATCCAGAGCGAGGCGAGGGCTTGCCCTGGCTCCACCTTGCAACAACATTTGCAGCCCAGCACATATGTGTGACTAGCCAATGCAAGGTGTCTCGCTAAGTAAAATCACTGAGGATTGGCAGCCATTTTGCCCTCCTAAAGGGCTTTAATTGTCCCACTCTCACTGTTTTGTGGTTGTTGTTTTTTTTGTTCAGGCAAAACCTGTTTTGTAAAGCATGACTGAATGGCCACGTTTACAAAAAAGAAAACAAAAACTCCCACCTCATTCTTCCCAACAGGAGCCATTTGCTCAAGGTGACAGAGCAAGGCCCTTGTGAACTGGAAAAACCTGGCACCAGCCATTCGTTTCCCCTTTTGTTTTTAGCACTGCTGCTGTGCATTACAAAATAGGGCAGCTGTGAGCGAGTTGGTGTTGAGTGGCTCGGCTTTGGTGCAAATGCTCTCTTGGTTGTTTTCCCTCTGCCCAGCTCCTCTCTCTCTCTCTCTCTCTCTCTCTCTCTCTCTCTCTCTCTCTCTCTCTCTCTCTCTGACAACACCCTCTGAGCAAACACACTTGGAAATGTGCTTGTTGCTTTTGCAATTTTGGTTTCACCTCACACAAAGTATTTTTAATCAACCATTCTTTGGTGCCCTGAGTTACATGAAAGAAAGAGACGCATACAACCGGGGGAAAGGGTGGGAAAGGAAAGAGAGAGGAGGGTTGATGTGGTGAAGCCTAAAATGGCTGCCTGCAGTTCAAAAGGTTGACAGACACCTCTGAATATTGGTGAGCTTTTTCCCTGCTATGCGCTCAGCCAAGTATCACAAGAAAATGTGACAGTGAGAGAAAGAAAAGGAAATAAAGGACAAAACATAAGGGTGCATTAAAACAAGAACATGAGAGAGAGAGAGAGAGAGAGAGAGAGAGAGAGAGAGAGAGAGAGAGAGATGATTACGTAGATTGCCTGCCTCACCCCCCTTTCGGCCTTGTTATTTTCCCCCAGCCTCCTCCTCCTCCATTATTCTCCCAAGAAGCATTGCTTCTCAGCACGGAACAGAATTAACCAGCACAGCCCTCTGCAACACCGCTCCCCCAACGCAGAGGAAATGCTGCGCCCCATTGGAGCAGCTCCAGAGCTCCTGCGCCAATAGGAATGCACCGATGAGGCAGGCGTCAGAGCGACTTGTTTTTAACCCCGTTGTGCAAAGCGGCAGGCCACACAACACACAGCAGCTGCAGAGAGGAAGGTACGGAGCAGAGAAGGTAGATGGCCTATTGCTGTATCTGTCCCCGAAATTAAAAAGGAAAGGCAGAAAGTATCTGAAGTCAGTCTCTCTCAACAACAGATGAAATAAGAAAAACCATCTAGCCTACATCAATCAAAGAATTGACTTGTCTTTAAAAACAAGAGACGCTTCAGTTGCTACACGCTAATAAGAAAGCAGCGTGGTCAAACTTCAATTTAGAGACAAAATCCAAACAATTGCTTCTCACTCCTTGAATTTAACATTTTTGCTTTCACAGAGGTGTAAATCCACAACACTGGCTTGGTTGACTTGATCACATAGGCACAACACACACTAAACCTTATTTACATATCAATAGCTACACCTGCCCTCCATGTAATGATACAGAGTGTCATCAGCATGCAAATGGAGAGCTAAAAGGACAGGGTTCCCCCCCCCCCCTATTCCTCACAGCAACACCCCCTGCTCCCTCCTCTCCAACTGTCTGCATCGAGACAGAATCCTGTCTTCTTCTTTTGGAAATGGGCCAATAACCTGCTTCACTCCTTCTTGTACAAGCAAGCACACACACAAATCAGGGTTTAAATTCTGTGCAGAGTATGATCAAGACTGATCAGAACACAGCGCTCACACATTCTAATTATGTTTTCAAGGGCATGTCACGAAATGGTTAAATTTCTTGGTTTGTAGCCACTCTGTGAATGTGAATTAGAGACACAGACTTTATTTCCTTAGTAAACAAAAAAACTCTGGACTGGGCTAACCTTGCATGTCTGCACATTCCTCAGATCCGCAACGTTTCAGAGGCCCATATTGGGAAAGAAGGGTTCATCCTGCAGACAGATCCACACACACGAGTACAGTGGTACTCCTGTAGGCAGTCCTCTTTCACCAATTGTTGTAACTCAACACCCCTAACACATGCATCTCACTCCAACACACAATCTGAAGCTGCTTGAAAGGCCTGGAAAACCAACATGGCGGGTCAATTCACGACAGAGCAGCAACAAACAGCCAAGCAGTTCATTCTTAGCTTTCCCAGGGTGGCAGGTTGAGTTAAGAATGCAGGCCAGGGTCAGGGGGAGTGCTGGAGGGGCCTGTCTTTCCTATGGTTCTGAGAGGCCAGGTTTGCAAGCTGCAGCCCACGCAGTCTATTAAAAGATGTGAAACATATTCAGAGAATGTCAGTCGCAACCAATGAAAACAAGGCTCAGCGCACTGCAATCTGGCTTCCAACAGGCATCAAGATCAATCCAAATACTTGGTGCTGGCTGAACACCCCCAGCAGGGCACGGGTGTAATCTTTGTACTCACAAAGCAAGGTCAACAACAGCTCAGTAAAACACAAGATTACTTAAAGCCATAAACACATTTTTTCAATCTCAAATCAATTTAGCATTGCGTGGATTTTTAAACATGTTTGGTTGGAATATACTCGATGACTGAGCAGTACTTTCAGTGTTGAGTTCATCAGTACTCTCACCAGATGATGTGATATTAAAGCATTCAACCTGAAAACGTTTCTGACGGGGTAGAAAATGTAAAGTATAAGCATCTGAAGTTATGTCAGCTCAGACACAATAATCCCAGCCAGGAGGTAGTCAGCCATCCGGCAGCACATTATTTGACCTAACCATGTCCCGGTAGAGCAAAATAACGTCTTTCTATGTGCTTGCTCTGTCCACTACCCCGGACTCCGGCAGCAGCAGCACAATGCGAGACGACGTGGTGCAGCTGAGTGGAGCACAGCTACTCAGGCGACGGTTAGGGCAGCCATTTATGCTCCGAAAACGCGGGGTCCTAATAATTATAAAGCCACACGAAAACATAACCTACACGCGGGAAATGTCGCTATTAATCTATCAGGCATTTCCAAGTATCACTTGTTAACTACCGGCGGTTGTCGCTATCTCGCAGTCCTCAATGGGTTTCATTTTATCTAAAAATTATTACCAACTATACTGTGCAAATGACACAGAGGAGCTTAATCGTGAGAAGTCTTGATTTCCTGAAATCGCCTCAAATAGAGCTGACGATTTAAGGCATCACTCTCTCATAAACAGGAAAAGATGCGACTCATCAGGCTACGCAATAGTCGTTAAAATCATAACAGCTACGAGGTCGCTAACTTGGTCGAAAGTTGTGATTGCTACATTCCGACTCAACAATGCTACTCGCACTTACTCACACGTTGACATAAAAAAATGGAGGCTAAAAAAGGAAACAAGAGCTCCCCTCTTAAATACCACCCATTTCTCCTAACCGCCACCGAGGCTGGGGGTTGGTAGGTGGGGGAGGTGAAGAGGAGCAAGTCACTACCCAACAGATCTGGTTTTCTGGTTGCTGGCTTCCCTTCTCTCTCTCATACACACAGGGAAAAAATAACAGGCACAAACAGGGAACGCACAACCGAGCTTTCAGCTTGATTCACACGCCTGAGCTAAGTTAGGAATGTTGCCAAAGACAATTGCATTAACATGATGTAGCCAAACACCACCATGATGCAGACACCATATTTTTTTTTATAAAATCAAACGTATTAGTCTAGAATATCACTGCAGATATGAGTTCATCTTACACATTCGTCTTAAGGTGTAACTATACATAGCGAAAGGTTCATGCTGTGTGTTGTAACGTAGTGGTTCAAAATAAGGACACAATCAACTGGAAAACATCCAAAAAGTTAGCTAAAAGGCTAATATAGCATTTGTTGCCTATGGATCGTCTGCTAACGTTAACCAACACAGCAGCTGGTTGCTTAGCTAACATGAGTCGCACATAATGATCAAATTGCAAGTTGTGTCATGGATAACTTTTATATAATTCGACAGTTTCGTGGTCCCAGAACTCCATTTAACATATTGATGTCAAAAGAAGAATACAAAAAGGGGTTTTAGGTTCTAACAAAACAAGTTTGCATATTACCTTGCGCGGTCTGGTTCTTAACTTCCTTGCCCAAAAGATGGGATGCAGGTCTAACGTTATTCCCCTCTCAATTTTAACCTAATAACAGCTATGCAACAAACGCGATTGAAGTAACGTTACCTATTATGTGCTGCTAGTGTTGTTTTGACCGTGTAACGTTAGGGTATGTTGAGCCTCTGCGGAAACACATTATAGAAACTTGCTCAACAAACCAAGATTTATTTATTAATGCTTTAAAAACGACACCACTTTGAAGCTTAGTGGGCTCGGGCAAAACATAGTTTTTCAAATTGATAATATAACGTTATATCCACAACCAACTGTTTGCTGACTGGTTTGCTCCTGGTATTAAAACTGAGAAAAAAACTGAACTGAGGACACCCCTGATGGACTAAACGTTGCACGAGTAAAACTCCTGAAAACTTGCAGAATAGTGCTGAGAGCTTTGCGGACATGGTCGGTCGAAATAATGTAACAGTGGCCATTAGAGAGGTAGTAATGTAATGGATTCCCACAATAACAAGCTGGCTATCATAAACAACACGAGGAGCTGATCAAAAAGTCATGGAAGACCAGTCCAGACACAGCTAAGAGCAGCCCTGCAAGGCACGCCATCAACATGGGGAGTTTTTTGAGCCAGCAAATCAAGCCACTTAAAAGTGTAAAGATAGTGGGGGCAACTAACTTGTTCTAATAAACTTAAGTGGACGCTCAGTAGTTAGCTAAGTTGGTTAGCTTCATAGCTACGTTTGGTTAACTGAAAACATGACCAGTACGTGTCTGTTATATTTATATTACTGCCTTCATTTATAGAGGGTGAAATTAACAATTAACACAGATTTAAAGTACTCACCTAAAGAGGCATTCCAAACTTGAACAAACGAGGCAGATGCATGTACAATGGGAAGTCCTTAGAGTATCCCAACATCGAATCCAACCAGACCAGTAGGCCTGTAAGTCGGCCTCGGAGTCTCCTGTATCCTTTGCCCTTAAAAGTAGCTCCCTCTCCAGGGGTAGGAAACAAACTTCTCAGTGTCTCCCACGCATAGGCGGAAAGTTAAATTCCCTGTCCTGTTCAGGTGCACTGCATCCATTGAGTGTCTATTATAGATCCCCGGTGGATAAATCCATGTATTTAAGTGTATTGTATATATACAGTCGCTATTTATAATGGGGTATATGCTGCTGTATGTGATACAGGGCTCTGATTCTGTCTCGGGTCCTTACATTCGCAGAGGCGCCCATCCCCCTCCTCACCGGCATCGACCGCGGGTCCCAGCGAAACTGACACACAACCACGCCACGGGGTTTCCCTGGCGACAGTGCAGGGGCTCTCTCCTTGGGCGGCCCTTGCTGCGATGTCCCGCCTCTCACCGATGATTGGACAGCAATGTGTTAGTCATGAAGTCTTCGGTAAATTACAGCGTAGAGGTTTTTTTTCTGCCGTCAACTACGTCAAAGAGGGCGGGCACAGCTTAGAGGAGGGGTGCGAAATTTCTCTTCCATTATGATGTGTGTACTGGTGGCGTTCAAGAAGGAGAGCGAGGGAGAGTGGCTGGATTTTGGAGACAATTTGACACCCAACAGCGGATCTGTACCTTCAAAGTTCCGGGAAATGCTCGTTATTAAACTCAAAGTCCATGGAATTAATTTGAATTCGTTAGTGGGATTAATGCTTTTTATTTCAGGGTTACAGTCATCTACTTAACGTGGAAGGAGCTTTCATACCAATACATAGCAAGCGTTAGCTACACGGGGTCTCTGGGGCCCAGTTCCAGGGACACCAGAGGCAGGGTTAGCCCACTGGGTCAGCCCCACCTACCGGTATGTCAGATGAATGGAGTATGAGGTGTTGCTCTGGTAGCATCTGGTAAGGGGTTGGACAGGAAAATTGACCAGTGCTCCTGGGTTGCATCTACTTATCACTGGTCCCTCCTACTCCCGTCCCTGCTGCCGATAGCAGTCTATTCCCACACTTTGCAGACACAGAAAAAGTTACCGCCACAACGAAAATACCTCTATCAGCATCGGCTCAATAAACTATTTCATGGGTGATGTACCAGAGGAACGGGCGAAAAGAAACGAGCGTAACCGTTGTTGTGACGGTTACATATAGAGAATTGAGGCGCAGCCCTTGATTCTCAGCAAATATTTTAAAATTAGTCGTTTATTCACCACTCACACTGGATCTACAAACAGAGCGGAATAGTCATTCTCAACAGATACAAGTAAAGCATATTTTCTTGGCAATTGGACTGCGATATTTATAAACAAATAGTCATAATGACACGATTGGTTTCTTGTCCTGTCATGAGACTTGGGGGGGCACTTTGATTGGCTGTGGTGATAAACGCCAACGTCATTTGTTGCAGAGGTCTGACGAGCGACGAAGTTAGACAGCAGAATAATAAAATTGCCACATTGCGGCTCTGGGGCTTCCATATAAAGTCGATTACAAGTCCGAGCTGTAGAAATCAGAATCAGTAAACATGGTTATGGTTGTATTTGATATATGTGTGTATGGCTACATATGCATTTAAGATACAGGCCGAACAATGCAGTACGGATGTATAATACTGAGCTTGTAACTTATTGTGGCAGAAATGTAGACTATCTCTGGACATAACTTAAACACTCAGACCATCAAACGGTCGTATGTTATGGAATTCAAGAGGCACGGTAATACTTACAGAGTCAAATCAGGTACTTTGCCATAAATTTAAAAGTGCTAACACACTCTAGCTAAGCCACGGACCAGACTATCTTTCCAATAGCCGATGCATTCATTATATAAAGGTGCCTTGCCCTATAGCAACCGTCAAGGTATATTATTAGGGAATCAACTTCTTTATATTTGACTCGACTCATAATTTCACCAGTGTATATATTTTTAAGTATAGGTTTTCTAAGAATAACGTTAGCTTTTCCGTCCTTTTGTGGCATTTTCTTTAGTTGGTGCTTTTTATAACCACAACCACCAGAATCATTTCCGACAGGACGTCATGAGGTTAATTGAAGGACAGTGTACAAGCCTTCCAGCCGGACTCGCGTGGTAGGCAGTGGCCATATTTCACAATACTGCCATTGTTACTGCGGTGAAAAAGCAATGTCATATGGCCAGTCCAAACCACGCACTGCAATATGGCTGCGTTCAACCCTCCCCCACACTGCTTTCACTGCCTGAGCTCCAGCATATCTCTTTCATATGCAGAATCTGTATGTTCCGAGTCTGTAAAGTAAAAAACACGATTCAAGATGCTTGTTACTTAACCGGAGGCATTTTTAATTGTCTCCATAGTCTGAAGCACTCACACAAATGACTATATAACATAGGAGGTATCAAAGTGTGGACATGTTACTAAAATTGACATAACTTTGGGATTCCAACGGTCTGTTCAAATGTACATTTCATATTGCATGCATGCCACTGCCATTTTTTTTTAAGATTTCGGTTACAAATAAAATCTTTGACATTAAGATAAGAATTCTGGGAGAGGCAGCTCATGCCTACAAATATGTTAGTGAGAACACAGACACACAATAGCTCACACAGCATTCATTGTGTATTAAGATTATTAGTGGGCAAGACTATTCACCAAGTAATAACTGTCACACACACAATTATTTGCGTTCTGTCAAGCTGTAATTTGATCAACCTCATTAGTGTAAACTATCCACTGCAGGCAGTCAGAGTGCATAAAGTTAGGCCCAGACATTTTGGCTCCTCATAACTTCTCACCTGTCATCAGATTTTTACTAATAAATCCAAAAATTATAATTTAGAATTTTTTTTCCTTCTGCACAAAGAAAAAAAAACAATACAACAAAGTCCAGTAAATGTGCATACTGTTTAGGATGGCACACCACAGATTATACAGTATATGGCCCCCAACAGGCATATGTATACAAAATATAGCCATTTATCAATAATGAGTAATGTTACTGAGTCTATAGGATAGGGATCTTTGGGAGATTAGTTGCATACAGACACAAAATGATTTAAATGTCAAAAACGAGTGTTCACATGATATCAGTTAATAAGTTACCCTTCACTCAGGAGTAGTGAATCCGACAGGGAAATACTACATCAGCTATGGGTATAATTATACTTACATTATGTATAGTCTAAAGTACACAGCCCCTTGCATAAGCAAAACTACAATATTGGTCAACCACCAAAAATACTTGATTTTAATTTGCCATTATCTGCAACTGGACAACAGACTAGATGTGTTTGAAAATGGATTAAGATTTCTAATAAGACTCTCTTCTAAGTAGGTGGCCTGTTTGAGAAAGAAAAAGGTCACCAGAAAAAGAAAATTCAACTGCTTTTGCTCGTTCCCCTGTGAACAACCAGTCTCTCTCCCCTCCTCCTCTTAATGGCCAACTAAGCGGCTCAGACAAAGAATGAAAGGGAAACAAATGGCTGAGGGTGTTTGTTTTCTGGTTTTGGGACATGTCTTGTTTTCCCTCCCTCTCCAGGTCTTTTTTTAAAAGGTTGTTACAGGCTTGCATGCCAAGACTCTCCCTCCCACTGGGAAATGCCGCCCTCTGCTGGATGTCCTGTGGCGCTGCGGAGCAATGCCTCCCCCACAGTGCGGTTGAGCCCCTCAGAGCAGCTTCAGACTCCCAGTGACATTGTTCACCATCTCCTCCTCACCCATAATGGCCAGGACAGTGCGGGAGCCAGACTCCACCTGCCAGAGACAAGAGGGGAGAAAAGGGGAAGGGGGCAAGGGTGTTTGTGCTGAGATTCAACATGTCAAGGCACTGGGAAACACTGACAAAATCTAGTATATTTTTAAGCACATATATTAATACCAATAATTTGACACTATTTTGGGAATGACTACTAGTCCCTCCAAAAGAAATTCACACATAAGATTACTTTGAAAATGGCTTGTTCTCTCACCTGGGTAAGCCCTGCATCCTGGACCAGGTAAGTGGGCAGGCTGAGGCTCATGGCCAGGGCCTGCAGCTCCAGTAGATGAGCCACATTCGTGCCCTGGACCACCACCTTCTTGGCTCTGTATCAACACCATGCACATTTATTGTATTTATTTGTCATCTGTGTTAATTAGAATTAACTTAAATATTATAAATAAATGTACACATACATTTGACAAAATCTGCAGTCAACAACATCAGCTATGACATACTTGGCTGAACTGAGCAATTCTACAAAACAAGCAATGACAGAATCCAGTGTGTGAGGTCAGAAAGATGCCAGAATACAGACACAGATAGTGGAACAATGATGCAGAAAGAAAAAAGCCAAGGTAGGACAGCTATCCAGAGACAGTGTAAGGACCGCCTTTTTTCTTTTAATTCAAGAGATGAAAGGGTGGCAAGCGTTTAAGCAAACCTTAACTGAAATGTACAGACAAGTATATAAACACTTAAGGAACTGGAGCCTTATAGCTACAGCTGGTAACCTTTATGTAAACTTTTTGTCATATTTGCTGAAACTGTCACTATATCCACACAGTAGTGCATGAGATAGATATTCTGACATAAAAATCTTGTCCCTCCTCCTCATAGTGAACTGGCATTTGCAAGAATCACTTGCATGCACTTGAGCCTAACGAAGCACCAATAGGCAGTACTTCTGGAGCAAACTTTATCATATTACAGCTAAACAGTACACTAAAATATGTTCCTGAAAACATCTGAGGTGAGAAACAGGCGATGCAGTCAGGGAATCTTGATTCATAGTGAGCTGCAGTCAGAGACTGCTCAGCTCTGATTGGTCATTGATGTCCGGTAATGCCATTAGAAGTACTATAAAGAGGAGGAAGATGATTTTTTTTCACAGATGATCTGTTCCATGTAATACTGTGTGGATATAGTAACAGTGTCAGCAAATATGACGGAGAGTTATATTAATAAATGTTACCAGCTAGAGCATTAATGGATTTCTGCAAACAGCAGCAGTAAAACATGCAGCTCCTGAAATAAACTGTGATGCTGAAGATAGCAGAGTTTAAGATATGGACACTTACTTTCCATGCCATATTTTAACTATGGTCTTTTAAGAAAAACATCAGATGTAGAAGATGTCTGTACTGCAAAACTCTGTACAAGTGTAAAAGCTGATGCAATGGCACTGTTAAAATTTATACTATGAATTGTTTTCAGATTGCTAAATTTCAGTTGCATTCCTTGCAACTCATTTGCTTTGTTTTAAATATTTCTTGTTAAAAGTATGGTGACTGCAAGTAAAATACCAAAGATTTACACCATCTTAAAATATGCACGTATTCAGTGTGAACCAGTAAATTCATGTTTGGCTTTGCCAATGAACTAATATCACCACAAAGTGAGGGGTTGTGTAAATTAAAGGTACATAACAATTACATGACGTTTCAGGGCATCTCTTCTCAACCAACATACTGTCCGAGCCTTACCCACTGTGGTCCCACTTCCAGGCCATCTCCCTCCAACTGTTCTTCTCCTGCAGAGCCTGGTACAAACCCACAGCAGCATGACCAACCTGAGCCGCCACCTGCACAAACATACAGCACTGAATTCACACCTACACAGAAATCAGTCAGTTTTCAGCTGTACTAAAAATGGTCTTTATGTGCTGTTTCTGACCGCATTCAAATAAAAATACACACACTGAACTTGAAAAAAGACAACTCAGCACAAAAAAGTTCTCCTTTATGTTTTTGAGTGGAAAAACATTCTGTAGGATAGATTGTATATTTGAACACAACAATATCCCCCACTGTCCACATCGGCACCACTGGACTTACCTTTCCAACACCCATGGCAAGGTCCATGTTCACCACAAACACCATCTTGAACATGAGGTCATCGTCTCCTTCCTCCTGAGGGTCAGAGCAGACAAGAAGAGACACTGAGATTTGGCTTTGGACAAACTCCACAAGGTCTAATGTACCAAGGTGTACCTGTGGGGACTAAGGCTAGCTTATGGGCACCTCATTCTCCAGCTTGTTGAAGTAGTACATTGCCGCCTCCTCGGCAGACACGTTCCGAGTGTGAAGAAGTGCCTGGATTGATTAAAAAAAACAATAAATAAGGTCAGAGAACAAAGTAGTGGATAACAATGTGTCCAAGCCTACCATTCATTTTGCCTGACAAATGATAAACTAAGCCATACATGTATTCAGTCAAAAGTTTTTTTTTCTTTTTTTACACAATTATTTCACTGGCTCTGCTCAATTAATACTGAATTATTACTTGGGATACTCAGCCATTGGTGGGGGCTGTGTGTTCTTGATCAAGACACCATTAAATTAGGATGTAACTGATAAGGTTTAAATGATGAGATCTGGCTGAATACAACTGCAAGATGCAACTCTTCCAGTCATAAGTATCATTGAATGTTGATTTAAATGTGGCCTAAATGCTGAAGTAAGCATTCCACCCTGAGTGGACTGTCCTACCTGCTTGGCTGCCTCCTCTGGGATGTCCAGCTCTCTGAGCTGCTGCAGAAAAACAGGGTTGACATCCTGAGAGCCGGAGTCTGGTCCTGACTGTTCTGATGGCTCCATTCTTGACTGTAATAAGGAAAACAACAACAGTGAACACCCTGCTCAGCACTAACCCATGAAACATGAACATGAAATAACAAAAACTGATAACATGAGAGTATACATGTCACATATACCTGGGGTCCACGGTGGAAAAACATATCAATAACTGTGTGCTGTTTAGAGAGCACTTTAAAACATCTCCGGATGTATTCGTCATGCTACTATAAAACAGCTCCCCAATATGATGCATGTCTCTGAATGCATATATGATTTGCACATATGAATTAGCACTAACGTTACACGCTAATAGAATGAACTGAGGCCTGCAGCCTTTAATTGCTAGATTTTTACACGAATTATTTCTAACATTAAACTGTCACAATGTGTTTTCACCTGACTGAATTGGATGGTAAAACGGCATACATTAGTTCACCTCTCCAAGCAAGGCCGTATTAAAGCTTAATGGAGAGTGATATGACGTTATTTTCATGGTCGAGTAGGGAATATGGGAAGAACCAAACATAACACTACCCTAACAGACAGCAACACAGTGCAACGAAACAAGCTATAGGTTAGCTGACGAAAGCGCCAGCTAACGTTAACTTTGGGTTTGGCTGGATGACAGCTGTTAGCTCACTACATACGTTAGCTACACACCATTCAAATTAGCGTTAGCATCGCAAACAAAGCAGCTAACATAACGTTAGCAACGTTAGCTTTCGTTTGGACTAACGTTACCATGCTATTTCAGTAAGTTAACAGCACAAGTCACAAATTGCATTAAGACGCTTAACGTCAATGCTGTCTGGACAGAGAATTATTTCAACATCCCTGACTCGACAGTTGTTGTCGCAAAGGTAGCTAACATTAGCATTAGACGCTACCGCTAACAGGACTAGCTTCAGTCCAGCAAGTTGCCTGTAGTTACCTGTTCTGCGCAGCTAGCTCCACAGCAGCAACGACGGCGATTTCCCCGCGGTTTCTAGAAGTCCTTATTTTCACCAGCGACGGAACAATTTGTGTTCGAATGTGAAATTACATTCAGTGAGATTCCCGACTGTGCTGTCTTCAGCGTTACTCCATTTTGGACCCTTGTGTTTGTTGGCACACGGTGCTGCCTCTTCTCGAGTGTGGCGTTAACGTTACAGATTTTCTGGTGATATTAATTATGTGGTAAGGATATGCGGGCGCATCACGCGTATGTACTGTCACCGCAGAGCTGTGTCTTTATAATCTTATTATAACATAATTATTACAGTGTTTTTTAAATACTAAATCTACAATGACCATCCCTCGAAATATTTTCAACCTGGGAACAGGCGAGAATTTTTTTTTTTTGTCTGTTGCAGCTGAGTAACGATTAACTGTATAAACGTCGGTTGTCGATTGACTCGGTAGACTGGCAACATCTCAGTGTCCTGATTTCCACAGTAATATCTAACGTTACCTCATAAACACGCACAGCACCAGATAATCTAGCCCCAGATAGTTTACACCATCAGAGGCAGGGGCATAGCACCAAATTTTGCCCCCTATTAATTAATTACTTTTTCTCACAAAGTCGGTTTACCTTCTTTACCTTTCCTTTCTTTCTTTTCTTTTTTGGAACATGCTTTCTTGGGAAAAGACATGGCCAGGGTTCCTAAAGCTTGGGGCTTTTTTAGTGCCACTTGGAATGAAATTTAAGACCAAAAAACAAACAAAAAAAACCCATTAACTGAAATCAGTGACTAAGGGTTGGGGACATTTTAGCCCAAATGTTTACTGTAACATAAAACACATAAGTCTTTGACTTGTGGCAGAGACAAGGGTAGAACAGGACTGAGGTAAGAAACTTTGGAAAAACCTTTTGCATAAAGTAAAATAAGCCTTGTATGCATTGTCTTGTCCTGGTTTCAGCCAAGACGTGAAATCTTGGTCAAAAGTCAGTTTTCGTTGAATTTGCACTTCCCCATGCTGTCTGCGATACAGTGACAGCTAGCTAGCAGACCGAGGGTCTGCTCTGAGCATCTTGGCTGGAAAACAAAATATGAGTGTTGTTGGTTCTGCTATCCTGATGTGGTAGCATTAATGTGACAGGCATCTGGGATTTAAGATAGATGTTACCAGTTATTTTGAGATTTTACAATGCAACATCATCTTAGCATTTTAAAGACTTTTAACAGATTAAGACATTTTCATACCAATTATGGCCTTATATTTGGATTAACAAATTCAATGCCTTTTAAGACTTTTTTAAGGATCCGCAGGAACCCTGATGACAGTGTGTGTTGGTGCTTCAGCAGCGTAGGCAGTTACTCCCTCAACTTTAGATGTGTTTAGACAAGAATCCTAGTGCAGGGTTGGACTAAACCATTTTGTTCCTTTAAAGGGTTAGATCAATCGCTCAACCGATTTATTCAGCCAATTTTAAATTAGTTAGGGCACTAATCAATCAACAATCAATCAACATTTATTTCTATAGCCCTTTACAAAACCCAAAGGTACCCAAAGTGCTTAACAACAGTGTCAAATAACAATGAAAAAAACAACAATACATAAAAGGAAAAACAAACAAACAAACAAAAAAAAAAACAATGGAAAGTGCGACAGTGCTACAGGGTATTAAAAGCCTTTCAACATAGATAAAATACATTAAAACAGAATAAATAAACCTAAAAAAGGATAGCCCTAGTCGGACTTAAAAGCCATTCTAAAAAGGTAGGTCTTCAGCTTAGATTTAAAAAGGCTAAGATCAGTAGTGGTGTGAATGTCAGGGGGGAGCTTGTTCCACAAACTTGGAGCAGCACCAGCGAAAGAGCAGTCACCCCATTTTTTGTATCGCGACCTTGGGACCTCTAAAAGAAGCTGACCAGATGAACGCAGGGTCCTGCCACTATCACGGATAGTTAAAATCTCTGACAGGTAGGGAGGAGCCAGGCCGTTAATGGCATTAAAAACAAACAACAGGAGTTTAAAATCTATCCTAAAACGAACTGGAAGCCAGTGGAGTGACGACAGCACAGGAGTGATGTGTTCACGTCTGGGCGTGTTTGTTAAAAATCGGGTTGCAGCATTCTGTACAAGTTGAAGTCGTGAAAGGGTTCCTAATTACCTCAAAACAATTTAATTATCAAATCAACAATTTAAAACAAAACCAAACTTTTAATTCCAGGCTTTTCAAGGGCCTCCCTGCCATTGGGGCCCTGGGTAATCAGTCCCACTTTCCCCCCCCAGCTGCGACGCTCCTGCAGCTGAGTAATGATAAACTGTATAAAGGGCGGTAGTTGATTGACTCAGCAGATTAGCTACATCTTGGCTCCTGATCTCCATGGTAATCTCTGCCTTCTGAACCTGGACATCACTAGATAATCTAGACCCAGATAATTAACACCAGTGGTTACCAACTGGTGGGCCACTGGTCCATTCTGAATGGACCTCAAGTGACTTGCCAACCTGTCAAGTTTGTAAAAAACAAAACAAAAAAACAACAACTTTATTTTGAAGTACATTTACTTACTGTACATATAAGCATCAATGTGAAAGTTATTTCTTTGAAAAACGAAGACACACAATACATAATTTTAAGAATACTTTATTACATCAGCATCTGGGAGAATTTGCACCTTCTGTTATTAAACATGTTAAATCACTACAGTTACACTTTAAATCAGTATGTACAATGATATAACACACAAAATAAGAAACATCCTTAAAATCGCTCCTTGCAGAGCCTGCTCTACATTGCCAATTTTATACAGCCTAATAACAGTTATAGTTTTCCCTCAAATGGCTTGTCTTTATCACCATTGGGCTTTCACCCCTGTCTGAACTGACAGTGTATGACAGAACAAACCATCTGTTCATATGACTCATTAGTTGCTTGTGGGTGTTAAGTAATGTAATAATGAACCTATGGGCTACATTCTGACATGCTGAGCCTGGACCTGGAATGACACACATCAATACTATTTAAGGTCAGGCAGTTTTGAAATCCTTATCACTCTCATCTATTTTTGATGACGAGGGCTGGGTATCAAACTTCATACTTTTAAAATAAAAAAGACACTGTGTCTCTATCACTTACTTGAGAATTAACAAACTGTTCAGCATCAAAGTTGGCACAAAGTCTGTCTCCCTGTTAATATGGGTTTCCCCTTGCTTGCAGTCATCTGAAGCCAACCATTTATCTCTGCAATGCCTAACCATAACCTAATTATTAACTAAATAAAGCCAACCACAAAGGGCAGTGCTCTGGGAAACATTTTTTTAAAAGGGGAAACAGTTTGACACAAGACCAGCAGCAACAAATGTCCAACCATACCCAGCCCAACTAACCCATCTCAGTCTTTGTCATTTAAATAAGCAAAACAAACATTAACCCATGTATATAAGGTCTCTGTGCTCTAACTGACAGCAGAACAGTGTAACAAGATTAACTATACCTACTGGGACAGTAGTAGTATAATCAACACATAACCTGTATTAATTTGACAAAAATAAAATGCCATACAGACCTCCAGCACACGAAGCAGTGCCACCTTGTGTTCAATACAAGAACTGTATACCAACCATGATGTCAACACCAAAACACTTCCAACACATATCGTCACCTCGCCCTGGATTGGAACCAGGTGAATCATGATTAATGCATTCTTCAAAACCTAAAAGGAATGTTAAAAATGTACAAAACAGACATATGATGGATTTATACAATAAAACACAGTGGTGCACACTAAGATTCCACTTCATGGAGTTTATGGAAGGATTTTTACTTTTCCTCTAACATCTTTCCAGTGACTTGTACACTATAGACACATCCACATGAATAAGTATAAAAGCAAGAAACAAAAAGAGAGTAAACTGTCACTCAGTCGGGGTTTAAGTACCTTAAGTACCTGCTCCAATGAGCAGGTTCTGATTTACAATCTCACACAAAGGAAAGAAAATAATGAGCTGGAAACATCTGAAATGTCTCTGTGTGTTTGTACTTCTGCAAATGAGAATGTCCTGCAGGCCTTACTGTATATGTTAATGAGGGTAGATCTGTGCTGTGCTGCTATACTGGTAGTTGTAGCTGGTTGAAAATGTACATAGTAGTGTTGGGTCACCAATATTACAGAAAAAAGGAGTATCTGATGCAGCAGAGTAGGCTGAGGTAGAGTGGCAGTGACTTGTTAGACTCTCAGCGATTGGTTTTAAAGGGATGTTCACACCAAAATTAAAAATTCACAAAATTTCCTCTTACCTGTAGTGCTGTTAATCTAGATAGATTGGTGTGAGTTACAAAGTGTTGGAGATACCGGCTGTAGAAATGGCTGCCTTCTTGCCAATACAATGGAACTAGATGTCACTCAGCTTGTGGTGCTCAATGCAACAAAACAAATGACATTTGAAAAACTCAACAGCAATGTCTCTTTCCAGAAATCGTGACCTGGTTACTTAAGATAATCCACAGACCTTGTTGTGAGCAGTCTCATGTGGTAACTATTTTCTTTCTACTGAACTACACCAGGGTTGGACATTAGTACCAGCCAACAGCCAAAAAAACGCACGCACACACACACACACACACACACACAAAAAAACGACGGTAATCTATTGAGGGTCTGGTAGATTTTGGAATCCACCAGCCACAGTGACCACAGGTGGACAGAAAAGTTCATTTCCAACCCTGAACTACACCTGCCAACCGTATCACTGCTCAGAAGGAAGCGTGTATCTACTGCTAGCTCACCTAGGATTCCATTAATATCTACATCTTGTGCTGTCATGGGCATGAGCACTCTTGTCCATGAGTAGATGCACACTTCCTTTTGTGCGGTGATGCGGTTCGTGGCTTTAATTTGGTAAAAAGAAAACAGTTCCTGCATAAACCTGGTAACAACAAGGCCTGTGGATTATCTTGAGTAACCAGGTCATGATTTCTGTACAGACATTGATGTTGAGTTTATCAAATGTATGTTTTTGGTGTGTTAAGCACCACAAGCAGAGTGCCATCTAGTTCCATTATACTGGAGAGAGGTCAGACATCTCTACAGCTGATATCTCCAACACTCTGTAGCTCACACCAAAACATGTAGACTGACAAACTGCACCACAGGTAAGAGGAAAAACATGTAAATTTGATTTTGAGGTGAACTGTCCCTTCAAGCAAACAACATTGTGACGAAGGTTTCATTCTTAAACATTTCAGAGAAATAATATTGAAGCTCAGTTCACCGTTTTCTGAATACTGCTGACTGTAACATCTAAAATATGAGAACCAGTTACTTCAATACTTTGTACTAGAAACCAGAAATGTCACAATACAAGGGGTAGATTGATAACCAGGGCAATATGGATAACTGCAAACACACACACACACACACACACACACACACACACACACACACACACACTCATACACACAGAAATCACCATACACACACAAAGGAATATCTTCAGACCATACAGCAGCGAGAAGCACACAAGGCATAAGAGGTACCGCTTTTAAAAATTCACTCCAGGGGGTCACAGTGAGATAAAATCCCACTGAAATCAGTCTTCAGATCAGATCAGCTGTCTGTAAAGCAGCTGTTTCTTTTACATGAGCACTGCTGTGTAAGACCGTTAAGTTGGAAGTCCAGCACATGTTCTTCCTTCAAATATCTCCACATACAGTCAACAGGAGGGACAGCAGGCCTGACTGGTGTCTTTTACACATCCCCTCTTTCTTCGTCCAGTGTCTGTGTGCTGTCCTGCTTATACAGAGAGCTCAAAGTGTCCAGACTAAAGTCATCCACAGCCAACACCACCAGGACAGATGCTGGGATGTGAACTTCTACACAAACCTAAAAAGTTTCTTCAAAAACTCCTTGACTTCAAGACTTCCTCCTGAAAGGAAGCTTCTGATTTGTCTGTCTGTTGCTTTCCTGCTTTTCAGTTCAACCTGCAGGGTGCAAATCTGTTAATTCTCCTCCTCTTCCTCCTCCTGCCAGCCCACTCCGTTTGCCACAGCTCTGCTGGGTGATTCCTCTGTCACAAGTCAGTGACCTTATTCTCCACGGCAGCTGCGATCTGCTGCAGTCTGTAGCCCAGCTGCATCTTCTGGGCCGTAGTGTCCTCCTCCAGCGCTGTGATGATCTGATAAGAAGGAGATGGCACAGGGAATTATAATCGGCAGTCTTTAAAAACTGAAAAGGAGTAGTATGTATTCCCTTTTTAGATGGTTTACTCTGTCTCTTACCTAAACTGAGGCTCTAAGCACAGAGGCTACAGAGGCTTCTAACAGGCTATAGCTATTCGCTACACTGTAAATTGAGTATTCACATTTATTAGTGTGCCTCCGATCTCAGTGTGAAGGATGCCCGTGGTGATGATACAATGCTGATCTGGTCTATGTGTATCACATGATACTAGTGACGCTTTAACTGTTGCACAGCACAGCACTAGATTAGAAATTAGTTTTACAAGGAACGCATAACGCTCAACATTCAACATGTTTTGTGATTTTTCTCAACATACTTTAAATATTGGCCAAAATAATATATATTAAAAACTTTTCTAAAACAGTCTGTCAATTCCAAACCATTTCCAGGCCTTTTCACACGTTTCCAGAAATTTCATGACCTTAGGAACACTGTTCTGCTGCACTTTATTAGGTTCAGAAATAAAAGCATACAGGAACAAAAACAATGCAATACAACTCCTCTGTGCACATGATCATATCTTTGCATTGTGCCATGATGATACACCTGGTCTGTTGAGTCAGACTGAGTGATACACGCACCTGGTCGTAGTATTTGTTGATGTACTTGTAAAGCTCGTGCAGTGCGACCAGGTAGTTGAGCTCTCCAGAGTAGTTCTGAAAAACAAAGCCTTTAGGTTAGATGTCTGTATACTGTGCTCCTCTGTAGTGTGGGCTCTGAGCTGTGGCTGCACTCACCCTGGACAATTCAGCCAGAGCTGAGTTCATCTCCTGGTCACTGGCTGATATGGTCTGCCTGATGTCAGCATAGTACCTGCAACCAAGGCAATTATGATCAACTTCAAAAGCATTACTGACATTACAAACTGCTTCATAAGCTGATGAAAGCAGATTTCATAAAAGAGAGCATTATAAATGTAGAGAAAATCCATCTTTAACCAAAGAAGACTTTTAATACTGTCATTTATTTATTATACTACAGAGCAATGGATATTATATAATTGCATTCCAAAATAGATTCATTTTATTTGGTGTGAAATATCATATGAGTCATATTATCCAAAGTGCTGTTTCATAATAAGTTTTTACTAGCTTAGTTACAGTGGAAATAGACTAGTGTTTTGGTTTAAAGGGATAATTGGGCTGTTTGACAGAAAGGTAGAGCAGTGAAAATACTCTCAATATAGTGTACACATACACTGATATTGATTTTTTTTAAGTGGCTTAAATAAGTTTTGTTGCTGCCTCTGTCCACAGCAGCTTAGCTTCCGTTGTCGGCACACCTGCTGTCTTATTTAAACCAGGGCGTGCTGACAGACATCTTCTGTGGGTAATACACTGATTATGGATCAGTACCCCATACAACCCCACTTCAAAAAATCTGAACTATCCCTCTAACTTGTCATTAAGAAATAAATGCTGATTGCCTGATGTAAGGCGTATAAGGCTAATGACACAATTGGTTCCCTATAAGCCTTGCCCTCACTATGTAATGCTGTCTGCCACCAGCTACGATCTCCCGAAGGCTCCATTAACAGAGCATAGGAAGTGCGTCAGCCATTGTGCTACCAAAACAAGAAGAGGATAGTGCTTTTGTTTTCCCCAGTAGCTATCAATAGCTATCTCCAATTACCAAAGAGTATCAGTGTAAGTTCTCTGTAGTTACTACGCTCAATAGCAGAAATGGCGGACGGTGGAACAGCCAAAGTAACTGATGGAAACCGTGTTTGTTGCTTGGCTCTGAGGAAAACGGAAAGCAATCTGGTTATCTTTGCGAAATTGGCGCCGACAACAATACCACTTTAAAATGTTGGTGAAGGGGAAATTGAAGAGTTGTTGGTTGCCACTTTAAACCTGAACCCACCTTTCTACCATCTGTTTGTAGCGCGGGATGTCTCTTGCATATAGTAGCTTGTTGATGGGAGAGTCCTGTTCAAAAAGAAAAGAGGGAATGAGAAGTGAAGAGAGAAAGAGGGACAGGAGGCGTGTCTTAACATCAACTCTATTTGGGACTGCTGTAAAGTCACCACCTGCAACAGACACATCATTTACAGCCTCAATTTTTTCTCCATCTGAAAAAGCCATCTGTTTCAGTTTGAATTGTAACTGCAGAAAAACAGCAGAGTGAGAACCACAAACAAATATTTCAATATTGATCCTCTCTGAGTTCCAATGTGCATGAAGCTTCTACTTGCTCCCTCCCCCATCCAGCCTTACCCGTCCCAGCTTGTGCTCAGCGATGGTGCAGGAGTCCATGAAGGTCTGGGCGATGACAGAGAGCACGGCGTCCACATGGTCCGACGCCTGGACGTCAAAGATAAACTGAGGATTCTTCACAATGTTGATCCAGAAACGCAGAGGGAGACTGGAGACACAGTGGAAACATTGAAATGCTAACTTGTTTCAAGATCCAGTTTGCATCTTTGAAGTGGTTTGAATTAATTATTCATTAGTTTAATACTTTATATTTATGGACAATGTCATCCTCATCTCTTCACGGGAACACCTGGCTCTTTGTGTTTGTGTGAGTCCATACTAGGCATGTGACAATATCAACTTTTCATCTAACGATTACCCTGGCCAAAATGATTGCAACTCACATTTTTATTTGATAATCATCAAAATATGCATAAAACTCTTAAAATGGTACTTAAACATACTGGAATCACTTTTCCTTTATTTCTGTTAAGAGACTAATATTTCATTACATCACAGATAGGACACACACCTTTATTTAGAGAACAGCCTTTTTAGAGAAGAACAAACTATCTTAAAAAGCCAGACTTTTTAACTATTTGAAATGGCATTATATGTTTCATTATGAAATATGCTGATGCTTGAATAAGATCATTTGTGTTTTTTGAGGTTGGTGTGTATGCAGCCTGTTTTTGCAGTGTCTTTTCAGCCCACTTCAGACCGAAGATTTGTGACGAGAGGAGTTGAAACAGGCAGCTATTTGCAATGTGCCGTTCTGTAATGTTCTAAAAACCTGCCGGTTCACACCAATGCAACTAGATGAGACAGTTTATCATTTCTATGCAACAACTCTCTGTACTTCCATTCTGATTTCCAGCTTTTCAGGCTTATTTGTGGCTGTATATAATTTGTAGCTTCTTAAAATATGAATAAGGACAGTGAGATACTGGCTGCAGTTGCATTTGTAGTAGTGATGAAATGGAAAAAACAGAAACAAAATCATCATGGGATGGACTGTATTCATAATAAACACGACACAATAATTTAAATAACCAACACCAATTAATCAATCAATTAGAACGTTCATTGGTCTAAACTGGGCTTTTCATTGATGGTTGCCCAGCAGGCTCTTTGCTGGACATGATATTTACAATTATACTGATATTGTGAGTGTGCTTTTTTAATATCGCTATCCGCAATAAAATCGTATATTGTCCCATCCCTTGTCTATGATTCACCTGTTGGTCTTCCAAATGTGTATTGTCTCTGAGTCAGAGATGCCATGTTGTCCCGCCTGGTCGTCCAGCAGGTCAAAGAAGTATTTAACAGCCAGCGGGACGGGACGACTGGTGCTGAGGATCACTGTGAAGAGATCGTCTACAAACTTCTGCAGCGTTCCCTAAAGAACACAGAGGAGGAGGAGGAGGAGGAGGAGGAAGAGGAAGGGAGTCAGAACGATTCAGTGCAGAGGTTCGTTTGCTACTTTGCAACAGTGTACCAATTACAGGAAGTGTGTCTGTGTGTTCACTGTGGGAAACCTGTATCAAGTGGTTTGCTGTTTATGTATATACAGTATGCACTTGTATACATGTGACTGTTGTCTGATTCCCATGTAAATGACTATGTACCAAATTCATACAGCTGAATAGAAATGAACATCATTGGTGAAATGTTACTGAATATTGTAAAATAGTTTTGCACATGTTTGATATGGAAACATTATTTCACCCATTAAAAAGTAATGCAATTATTGTATAAATAATTACTTAGCAATGTTTATAAGATAAAGGCTACAATACATTTCCAGAAATGTACTACATCACAGGGTTCTATAATTATTAGAATAATAAAACATTTTACCAGCTCTCAGTATGGACTTGTGAGTGTTAGAACATTTTTGCAACACTCACAAGAAAAAAATCAAACAAAAAAACTTGATAGCTATATGGAAACCTAACCTTGTATCTGTGTGTGTGTGTGTGTGTGTGTGTGTGTGTGTGTGTACCTTCATGGACAGCAGGCGGGTCAGGTAGATCTCGGGGATGGCCTTGGCCCTCTCTCTCTCCCTGAGGCTGCCTCGGCGGTGTTTGGGCAGCTCAGGCTCCTCGCTGGCTTTCACCAGATGCCACAGCCTCACTCCACCTTCATCTGCATCCTCCAGCATCGGAGTCTCTGCACAGGTCCAAGTTTCAAAAGCTTTATTTAGTGGAATTCACTGAGCAGTGGTGCCCTGCTTCCCCATCAGACACAATGAAAGCTCACTATTTTCATGTAAATAGTCAATGGACTGCATTTAAATTAAGATTTCCCAGTCTTAACAAAGTGAAACCAAAGTGAAAACCAAGCCAGCATTCACCCATTCACACACATCCATACACTGATATAACATAATGTTATAACTGCGCATAAGGGAAAGCAAACAACTATTTCACATGCTGAGAATCACCCATATATTCCTGTAGTCCTGAATTGTGTTACACATCCAAGAGGCTTTATCAATTTGGAATTGAGTGATGAAGGTATCCTCTAGACCAAACACACAAAGTCCAGTTCCTTTAAAGACTACTTGTATCATGTAAAACTACAAGTGTTCTTAAGCTTTAAGAAGACAGGAAGAGTACTCATATTTAAGTTATTACACTATGCACTGAATTTATTACATTATTCAACATTATACAACAACAAAACTGTTATTACATTATGTGCTGATTATAACATCATGAGCTTTTACTACATTTTAATTATTACATTGTGAGTTGCTACAACCGGTGGCAGAGGCTACTATGCCAGGTGTCACCTGCTCATCAGGAGGGATAAACATTCACACACAAACTCACACACTGATGGCACAGCCATCAGGAGCAACTCGAGGCTCAGTATCTTGCCCAGGGACACTTGGACATGTAGACTGCGGGGGGCTAGGATCAAACCAGTGGCCTTCTGATTAGTAGACACCCCACTTTTTCTTTTGTGTGTGTGTTTTATCAAAAACAATAATAGGAATTTCTAGGGATTCACTTTGAATATAAAAAAAAAAGAAGAAAAAATCTGAGTGAAAACTGGATTATGAAAATTCTGTTTTCAGCAGAATCACTTTGTAGTTTCACTGTTTATTGGTTGAGTGACTTGAGGGACTCTGAATGACCCTGTTTACTTTAATCCATGCAGAATTGTGTCCTTTAACACTACAACCTCTCAAAGCCTGGGACATAAAGTCCAGCTCTAACCTCTAAGGTCTTTGTGTGAATCATGATTAAAATCAGTAACAATGAGCCCAAGTTATACACACCAGCAATAGCCCAAATGACCTATTTTCACTGCAAGATATGCTCAAACATTTCTGCTGCATAGATTTACTTCACACATTCGAGTGGTATGGTGACAGCAGAAATGTTACTGGGTGAAAGTTTAGTAGAAGCAAAAAGGACGTTAGGGTGACAGTTTGATCGCCATGAGAAGAAACTTATTTTGGATTTATTATTACAGTGCTGTTCACATGTTAACTCACTCTCTCCTGCCACATAATCGTGGTTGTCATGGTGAATGTGTTTGGTGTGGCGAGGGACCAGCGCTACTGTTGCACCGTCTGGGACCTGATGAACAACACAGTATACAGTTATCATTATTATTATTATTATTATTATTATTATTTTTGACTGTGAGTGAGTAATAATGTGTCAGTGAAGCGTGGACTCTGACCTTGTAGTGCTGCAGTGTGTTGAGGCGTTTCCAGTTTCCCTGAACCACAGACGTCAAGTCTTCGTCTGACAGAATGAGATGACCAGCAACACCAGACCGCCACTCTGAACAATCAGGCAACAAGCAGACACTCAGCACAGTGTGTGGAAACCCTTCAAAGTGTGCGAACATGATTGTTGGTGCCGTGACAAAACAAAGTGAGAGACTTCCTAAATGTCATGTTTTTAAAATGGAGTGTGTGCATACACACTTTCACAGGGTGTCTGCAGGTCCTAAAAAAGTCTTAAAACGTCTTAAATTCAATTTCATAAACATTAGGCATTGAAAGTCAACAATAGTCTTAAATTTGAATTTGTGAGGTTTTAGTTATTGGATGTTTTATATACTTCAGGTATTACAAAAAAAAGAAAGAAAAGAAAACAAATAAGGAACAATACAGAACATTCACAGTAAGGAATCATCCAAATATAAAATACTGATGGTCTAAAAAGAAAAAAAGAAACAGAAAAAACAGCAAATGGAGATGCACATAATTATGTTCTCATCAACAAATAGTAAGTAAGGCAAGAAGACTTCCTGTAGAAATGTCATAAAATGTCCCCATATGTTGTCAAAGGTAGAATATTAATCCCTAATCATTAAAGAAAGTTTTTCCAGGGCAGTAGAGTGAGACAGGTTGGTAAGCAGGTTGTAAACTTGGTCTGATAGCAGATTTCCAGAGTTTGGCTATGGTGTGTTTTGCTTGTGATTAGCAATAGAGTGCCATTTTTGTATCTACCTTACTTAGTTTACAATTTACGAAAAAAAACAAAACAAAAAAAAAAAAAAACAAGGCTACGCAGTTTGGGGCACACAAATAACTTTATGTATGTGACATGTGAAAGGATATCCAAAACCTCTATCCAGAAAGCCCATATATGCGGGCAGTGCCATAGGCAATGAAACAGTGTACCCTTTATTCCACATTTATTACACTAGTCAGGGGTACGAGCATTGAATTTATTTAACACGGTTAGAGCAGATATATTCTCATTATCCACTTATATTGTAGTAATTTAAAATGGTATTTACTGAAGGTGTTTGAGCTTCTAAGCTGATCGTCTGCCAGTCCTTGACTGAGATCTCACTGTTTCAGTCCTCACTCCATGCAAATCTTTTAATTTCTAAGGAGATCTGAGAGCCATCCATGACTGTTTCATGAAAGCGTGAAATTAGGCCCCTCTTGGAGTGGTGTTTTACTGCTATTTCTTCCACAGAGGTGAGAGTAGGTAAGGATAAGGATTTTTGTATTTTAAATATGTAGCTTCTAATCTGCAGATATTTAAAAAATGTTTTGGCAGGATGTCTTACTTCTGTCTAACATCTTTAAAGGACACAAGAATGCCATTATCAAATAGGTCTGCAATTTTCAATTTTACACAGGCCTTTCTCAGCCCAGATTTTGAAGCTCATATCTCTCTTACCAGGTGTGAAGTCAGTTACCCCAGTTTGGAGTAAACTGGGATAATGCTGGTGTTTTGCCTCTATGTTTATGTTCCATATACCATACTGCTATTGTATCTTTAACAAAGGGATTCTGTGTAAATTTTGCAACATACACTATTTCTGATTTCATTTATCCATCCTTTAATTGCTATTTGTCGAAAACAAGGCAAGCTTGCTTCTCCATGTCTTATGTTCCAAATCTTTAAACCTGCCACGTAACCTAATACTATTGTTTTACTTTATATTTGCACATTCCTGTTGGCAAAATGTAGATGAACCAAACTCGCTCTAATAACCATATTCCTACATAAATGAAACCTATTAAGTTCCTGCGGATCCTTAAAAAGTCTTAAAAGGTATTGAATGAATTAATCAAAAAATAAGGCCTTAGTCAGTACTAGAATGTCTGAATTCAATCTTTCAAAAGCCTTAAAAATGCTAAGCCAAGGTAGGTAGGATTTTATGAATTATGAACATGCAGCAAGGGGCCGCAGGCTGGAATTGAAACCATGGCTGCTGAAGCAAGGACAATGCTTTTGTACATGGGACGCCTGCTCTAACCACTGAGCTACTGGGTGTCCTGGCTTTGTTTATTTTATGCAAAGATAATTTCAAGCTCGATACAATGGGAATCAAGGCTGCGCAATCCCACATGCAGATTGTGAAACCCACTGACAAACACCATGTACTTCCCAGTTCTGTTCTACCCTCAACTCCACTAGAGGTCATGTTTTATGTTACAATAAATATTTTGCCAAAACTGTCCCTAATCCTAATTGACTTGATTTGTGTTTTTTTTCCCCTTAAATTTCAGGTGTCATTTAAAGAGTCTTAGATCTAAGAAGTCTTTGCCTTGAGCTGTAGGAACCTCTGCAAGGGACTACATGTATACTACTTACCTTTAGACTTACCTACAATACTTGAATAAGAAAACAAAGACTTTCCAAAAATCAGTCTTAATTTGTTTAAAAATGTTCTTGAAAGGGTCTTAAAAAGCATTAAACTACAGTGTCTGATTCCTGTAGACAACCTGTTCCATGTTTATTCCAGCTGGTGTTTTGGTTACTTATGGATCTTGTCAGTATTAACAGCACATATTGTCATTTTAGCAGCGCTAACTTAGATGAAAGATCGACCAATTAAATTCTTGTATTTATTTTTGTCTTGCAGTAGAGGGCGCCACAGCTCAACAACAGAAACAGAAATTCACACCTTCATCATTTTTCTCACATTACTGTTGCTTACTGATATAAGGATGAAAAGCAAAAATATCAGAATGTATCTAAAGTGCCAGGTGTGTGATCTGGTGTGTATGGACTCTCACCGAGGTCCAGTGAGTCTGCGTGGGGTCGGTGGGAGAAGGAGGTGCCCTTGTAGACCTGGTCCAGCAGCTTCTCTTTCACCTGTGTGATGGTGTCACAGTCCAGCACTTTGGAGGGCAGCGGCTGGCTCTCATTCACTCCTCCACCCTGCACCAAAACATTCAGAGTCTGCAGAAGAGAAGAGAGAGAGCAAGAGGTGTGAGAGAAGGAAATAGCCCAACTTCCTGAAGGTCATGGTGGATGTCTGGGATTCTTTAATCAGATGTAAATGATAATTTGGTTTAAAGTCAGAGTTCTCCTCACCAGGGTCTTGTACTCTACATCCTCTCGCAGCAGGCGGTTGTCATTGAGGGTGTACTTGGCCTTGCCGGTCACAGCGTCCACAGGTCCTTTGTCTACCTGGTGCTTTATGGCCCTGAACAGCATGTAGAGAGACTCCCCTGCTGAGTCCTGCACACACACACAGGTCTTATGATGAACTTGCAATGTTTCTTTTGGACTGGTAACTAACATCTAACATTGGCTATTACACAAAACATGTCTTAAGTGCAGAGTCCTGCATTGGGTGACCTGCAAAAGAGGAGATTTGCAGATGGTAAAGAACATTGTAGGTGTTAAATAATAAATATATTAAAATAAAACAGTTATAATACTAATTTAACTCAGTGTTTTAATCCTCTGACAGCTGACTTGTGTGTCGGCTCTGTCTCCTCTACCACCTGGAATATGAGAGCCCCTTCAATCAGATGTGTTACTAACAGGCAGGTTAACTGTGGAGATGTGCTGCTCAGTATTATGAGAATAAGTAAAAAATATCCATTAACACTGCATTTCCTGAATTACCTTAGTTTGAAAATGTATTATCTTAGATTCACATGTATGAAATGTATTAAAAAAATAATCACTTTAAATGTGCTGCCTGATCAAATTATAACAGTGCATGGTTATTTTAGGATTTGCGTTACAAATAAAATTTATTATTATTATTGTGCTGGACTCTGCTTTAGTGCAACTAAGGACAACACAAACTGTACTGAAAAACATTCCAAATGGCATAAATATATAGTTTTGATGTGGCTGTTTCCTTGGTACTATTACAATTACTATTAATAGTACTGTTACTATTAATATTACTACTGAGCTCATTAAACTGTAACATAAACTGTAGGCCGATGCCCCACGTGAAGATTATAAGGTAGCAGTATTATTTATGACCAGCTCTCATTTCAGCAGTGCGTATCCCTGCCCTGCTGTTAGTTAGTTAGTCGTTGGCTCTTTTTTTTTCTTTAAATAACTGTTGACTGTCAGTTTAGATTGTATGGACCCAGTGGTAGACCTGTGAAATGATGTCCCATATTTCTTTGGAGCACATTGCCAGGCATTACACATTACACATAGTTCAGAGATAGATTTCAGTCAGCACACCCCCAGTTTGGAGAAGCAGGCTAGAGTCCAACATGGAAGCTAAGTAATGTACTGCTGTGGAGGGGGATCACAAACATATTTTAACCACCTAAAAAAAGTCCTACCTAAAACAATATCAGTTTATGTGTACACTATATTTAAAATATCTTAAATGCTTTACCTTAATGCCAGACAGTGATTTCCAACAGGAAAATTAAGCTGTTATATGGCTCTCTTCAGTACCAGACTCCACTGAGGAAGTCAGTGATTTAACATTGCTGAACACAGAAGCCACTGCCTCCATCATTCAGCTTTTTTGTGTTTGTGACTTTGGAATTTAAATGGTTAGTTCAGATTACTGATAACTGATCAAGGCAGCATAGACCAGCAGCTCCTGTGTTCAGCAAGCTAAAATTACTGTTTTTGTCAATGGAGTCTGGTGGCTTTGACGAGAGCATTGGTGGGAAAATGAGGCCGTTAATGGCTTCCTCACTGAAAAGAGCTGTCTGACAGACAGGTAAAGCAGTGAAAATACTAAATATAGAGTACACTTCAACTGATATTGATTGCTTTAGGTGGGACTTCTTTAGGTGGCTAAAGTATGTTTTGTTGCTGACCCCTCCACAGCAGTACATTGCTGAGCTTCTGTGTTGGATTCCAGCCTGTTTCTCCTAACTGGGGGCGTACCGACTGACATCTACTGTATGTAATATACTGTCTATGGATAAGTAACCCATACAACCCCACTTCAAAAAATCCGAACTTTCGGTGCTCCTAACGTGTTTGACTGAAATGACATTTGATTGCATATTTATAGCAGGAATATAAAACCATGTATCATGTGTTGACTGACCCTGAGGAAAGCATAGAGGCAGATGGACATCCAGTTGGTCAGCAGCTTCTCCACCACTGTCTCTGTTCTGCAGAGGAAAAACAAAACAAAACACTGAGTCTGAATCGCTGCTGAGCATCTTTACAACACAACATGACAACATTCACTCTCGTTCTTCTTCTTACCGTCGCAACATCAGTTTGGGGTTCTTGGCCACATACTGCTCCACCAGGTCATTGAGGAGAGTTTTGAGGATGTCGGTGAAATACTCCAGTTTGCCATGCAGTGACACCGTCAGCAGGGAGGCCACGTACGCCCTGTCTCTGGGAGAGAAAGTCCGTTGGCTCTCCAGAGTGTGAATGAACTGAGAGGAAAAGAAGAGTAGAAAATTATTCCTTTGCTCAAAATGTGGGTATTGTCTCAAAGCCTCATTCTGCTCGTGACACTGATGACGGTGATGACAACCTTGGTAAGGAAGAGTTTACTGTTGAGCAGGTTGGACAGCTGCACCAATCCCTGCTCCACCGTCTGCCTTCGACACTCTTGAACATCCAGGTCTCGCCTCAGCGGAGACTCCCGGTGGCCGGGGAAGAAGATGCGCTCAGCATACATCCGGTAGTCAAGGAAAGGAATACCAGAGCCCACCAGGTCACTGGACATGTCCATCATCTCCGTCATCAGGTCTAAGTCGGGGTAGTGGGAGAAGGGTGACAGATCAGGAGGTTTTACTACAAGCTCTTTGTCTTCAGTTTCTACCATACTTTATATTCAAAGTGCGTGTCTAGAACTGTGTTGGGAGGTAGGAGCTGGTAAATATTGACACTGGACTTGTTGGCAGGCTAAAATTAAAATCCTCTGCAGCAGCCATGTGGGATGTGAGGAACATTTCATCCAGGAGATGTGATGTAATGGGATAATCTCATAAGGCCAGAATGAAAACAAAGTGGATCTGTTGGCCTCCACAAACTAAAATAAACTTTCTTGTTCTTCTGCCTCTCCTCTCCAAACCTCCTTCCTCTCTTTCCTGTTCTCTCCTTTGTCATGTAACGTTACTCTTCTGGCACACTCTTTACCCGTGAACTCTTTCTTGCAGCGGTCTCTCACGCTGGTTTCCAGGTTCTCCAGTTGGATCTGGACCTTCTTGTAGTCTCTCACAGCCTGCTTACTCTTCCTCCTGACAGACAGTAACAAAGATGGGAACAGAGGGTCAGGTGGGGAGAGAAGATAGAGGACAAATAATACCAGTTTCACACTGGATTAGTGGAAATCCATGAGATTGGGAAAAAAGCTGACCCAAGTAATTTGACCCAACAATCCCCCACCAGTAAGGATCAGGGTTAGTCTTGGGTCATGCTGGGGCAGAATGGATACACTGCCTGATATGGTGACTATCCTGATCCTCCAGTTCTCACTGTGGCACTTCACAAAAACATGTTATGACCTAACAATGTTCTTCCCTCCCTGTGTAATAGTGTTGGTTGTCTAAAGGTTCTGTAACACACAGAGGTGTAACTGTTAAGGCTTTTACACACCTGGGTTGTGATGAATTAATGACATGAAAGTGAAAAATCCTTGCATGCCAGTATTTCATATCAAAACTATTCTTATCGTCAGTGATTCAAATTTGAGACAGTTGTAACATTTGTTCAGTAACGGGTTTGAACAGATTCGTGACAGCTCATCCTTCAGGAACAAATGACTGTTGAGGTCCTACTGGGGATGCTAGTGCTGGATCTGGGGAGGCAGAGGATCAACAACTGGGATCCTATTGACCCAGAGAATTGTCTGACAGTCTGTCTGAAGGTGCTGAAGGCACTGTAAGCTATTTTATTAAGTTTCCTTCTAGCAAAATGCTCTGGGTGAATTTGAGTTCCCTCTGGTAAAGTCATGCAGTGTATATGTCTGGGGCTTTTATTGTGAAAGGTAATGGCAGCGG
This sequence comes from Epinephelus moara, assembly GCF_006386435.1. Lineage (NCBI taxonomy): Eukaryota > Metazoa > Chordata > Actinopteri > Perciformes > Serranidae > Epinephelus > Epinephelus moara. Next base: position 10,287,744 of record NC_065529.1, read on the forward strand.
ATCTGGTTTGTGCTGCCTTTGTCAAGGTTTAAAGTATAAGAGATAGAGGTTGCCTTCCTGGTTTGGACAAGGGAGCCTCTGTGTTGTTTTAATTCTGTGCAACATGATTGGTTGTTGATCTTACCTGCAGTTTGGAAGCTCAGAAAAATCTACCTCATTCCAAAAAAACAAAACAAAATAAAAAAACATCACTTTTCCGTGGAATAATATTTGCGTATTTGCGTTCTCACACAAGACAAAATGAAGACAGCTGTGCCTTCTCCCATCCCTGTTCTACATTTTGAAAGTACATTTCCTATAATGCCTTCGGAAATGTAAAAAGGAAGTGTAATGTTGCCGTGGATTTACACTGTTACACTGTGGGCTACAACTTGAGCCCCGTTGTTTTAGGAGATTAATGCATTTTCATCATTATTTGAATTGACAGTTCTGCTGCCTAATTTATAGCATTACAGCAATTTAGTTGTTACCCAGAAATGTTCACTACCAAGCTCTAATTACTGTTGTTATCAATCTAGATAGTTTTGGTGTGACTTGCCAAGTGATGGAGGTTGGCTATAGAGAAGTCGGCCTTCTCTCCAATATAATGGAAATAGATGGCACTCGGCTCGTTGTGCTCAAAGCACTGAAAAAATACATTTGAAAAACTCAACAGCAACCGTATCACAGCTTCCTTCTGCGCAGTGATATCGTTAGTGGGTGCAGTTTGGCAGGAAGAAAATAGTTCCTAAATGAAACTGCTCACAGCAAGGTCTGTGGATAATGTTGAGTAACCAGGTCATGATTTCTGGAAAGAGACATTGCTGTTGAGTTTTTCAAATGCATTTTTCAGTGCTTTGAACACCACAAGCTGAGTGTCACGTGGTTCCATTATATTGGTGAGAAGGCAGACATCTCTACGGCTGATATCTCCAACACATGGCAACTCACACCAAAACTACCTAGACTGATAAACAGCATGACAGGTATGAAGAAGAATACTTTTTTTTCGATTACAGGGTGAACTGTCCCTTTAACTGACCTATAAACTGATCAAATTATGTGTAATTTTTCTTTTATTTGGTGCACTTTTGAGTAAACTTGCAAAGAAACACACAGTGCACCCACTGACCTGTAAATGAGCACAATGATGAGGACGATGAGGGCGACTATGGACGCCCCGACCCCTACTCCAATCTGGGCCTCCAGAGGGAAGGTGGACAGGCTGAGGTTGTCATACTGAACCTTACCAAGGGAGAAGTTCAGGTTGCCCATTTGGACCTGAAACAAACAAACACACACACACACACACACACACACACACACACACACACACAGCAGTGTCCTTGTCAGGTGCACAAACAGCCGGAAGACGTAATGATTCCTCTGTTGTTTGCAAATGAACGTGTGGACTCACTGTGAATTCAGGCAGATTGTCGGAGCCCTCGCGTTTCTTGCTGTTGGGTCCTGGTGCAGGCTGCTGAGGTGGCGGCTCACAGTACAGATGGTTTTTGGTGAGGGTCTTAACAGCACACACACCCTCCCCAATCAACACTACCACCTCGTCCTTAGTGATGGCCAGGTCCAGGTCTTCCCCCTGAGAACACACAGAGATGGAACTTCTGGTTTATCTTTGCTCCTTTGTTTTCAGGCCATACAGAAAAATAAATTCAGTACAGTATATACGGTATATATTTTTGTGAAAACTCTTCAACCTTATTAGATTTTAAAGTAGAAAGAATGGTTTAAGTTGTTTTCTGACATCTTTGCCAGACATTACACAAAACCTGCCTTTTTATCTTTGTGGCCAAAAGTATAAAAGAAAGGGGTGGCGGCTTGTTCTGTAACAGACTGTGTTAAATGGGCATATAATATCATCTCTTATCCATCGCAGGCCCCTGAATCGTACTTAATCAAAATCATATCGTAGCAGACTTTGTATTATTGGCAAATATCGTATTGTTGTCTAAAGAATCTTTATAACATTGTATCATGATGAAAATGGTGATTTACACCCCTACTGAGTAGTATTGACTTTTCATGTTTGAAGGGCTTTGGTTGCCTGCATGTAGTCTGTGTGGAGAGGCGGAACGCACTGGCCAAAATGCAAACCTGAAACCCATCAACTATCATCTGATGACAATTTGGCTTTTTATTAGCTTTTTTTTTCTAATTTATTTGCATTAATAAGCAGATATCTGTTTGGAGAGATTTGCTGAAATGTTGACTGGATGTGTCTCAAAGTACTAATTGAACTGTGAAGAATGAGTGGTGCACAGAGGAGGAAGTTTTAGCCCAAATATCCACAGGCTACACTGGATCTCCTGTTGTTGCCCCCAGAAGCTTTTCTAAGTCAAACAATAGCTAAAAGGTTGACAGAGGATGAATGTTGAAATGGACAATTCACCCCTAAATCAAACATATTGTTCCTCATACCTGTAGTGCTATTTGTCAGTTAAGATAGTTTTGGTGTGAGTTACCAGGTGTTGGAGCTGTAGAGGTGTCTGCTTTTGCTCCAATATACTAGATGGCACACAGCTTGTGGTGCTCACTGTACCAAAAACATACAATTCAAAAACTCTTCAGCAATGTCTCATCTACTGCCAGCTTACTAAGCACCACTGAGCTAGCTAATGTTACAGCTCAGCTGTGGAGGATGGCATAACTGTTTACAACTTGTGCTGTCACGAGCATGAGCCTCTCATCCACGACAAGATGCACACTTCCTTCTGCACAGTGATAAAGTCAGAGGGTGTAACTACAGACGATATCTCCAACACTCAGCAACTCACCACAAAACAATCTAGATTGATAAACACAACTGCATGGGGAGATGAAAATTATGTATGTTTAATTGTGGAGTGAACTGTCCCTTTAGATGATCTTTCACATTGATGTAAAATAGTGGCATAAGTGAATGTAGACATGACGAGTCCAGGGCTGGATACCTCTTACTCTAGAATCCCTGTCTGCATGTTTACAGTCACCATGTTATTGTCCAGTAGTTGTTACCATGTTAACATTTATGTTAATGTGAAAATTCTACTGTTTGCATATTGGCAAGCTGGTGGATATGTAACGGACTGTGACAGGATATTTATCATTTTAGCTGAGCTGAGGCCAGGTACACCTGAGACTGACAAAGCACAGTCTGGACGGGTGGAAACAACTCCCTGACACTGCTGGAGCATTGCAGCATATGTTGCCATGTTACTGCTGCCTGTTGATCAGTGGAATAATGTGAAACCACTGTGTGTATCACATCATCCACATACTTGATGAAGCCTTTATAAATCAATCAATCAATCAATAAATATAACAAAGCACACTTGTACATTAGACAAACTGGCAATGCCTTCATTGCTTCCCTCAGTAAAAGGACTACTTCCAGAGCAGCCTGCCTATCAGTCTGTCCTCTGACCTCCAGCTGGATGAAGCTGCCAGGGTTGTAGCGGTAAGCCTTCAGAGGGTCCTGCTGGTTCAGGGGCTGCAGGGTGGGGTTGGGCGCGTAGCTGAAGCTCTGAGGGCTCAGACTGCTGAAGTCAAAGCGCAGGTTGTCCAGTAAAAACTCTGCAGTGACCTTTGACACCAAGGCAGAAGAGTCCACCATAGGAGAGCGGCACAGGATCAGGGAGGAGGAGTTCACCTCACAACGCTCAGTGAACTGATGAGATAGGGAGGGGGCAGAGAAGACATTTAGTAGAGGAAGAAACTTGCTTTCAGTTTAAAAAATAAAACAACACACACACACACAGACCTGTTTGACAGAGCAGAGTGGGTCTCCAGGACAGACAGGTTCAAGAACCATCCTCACTGGCCTTCCCAAAGTCTTCTGCCTGTCCTCCCCCTGCTCTCCACTCCTCCTCCTCCTTCGCTTCTTCCTTTTATTCTGGCTGACTGATGCCAAGGGAGAGACGGTCACCACCATCCGGGGCTCCTGCACCACGTCCAGGTTGTGTCCCGACACACGGATGAGCCGACCTCCACTAAACACACAGAGAACTCTTACATTCTGCACATACGGCACTTTCTGCACCTAACAACTTTCTAAGCAGGAACAAGAGGTGAATGCTAGGAGATTGAAGGTCAGGTTGCCAGACTCACTTCAGGAAGCTCTTTGCGGGTTTGGCTTCAGTGATGTTTGGGTTGTGGGTGTAGCGGTAGGCTGAAGTGTGGAGGTGGCGTTGGCTGCTGCCGTAATGCAGTGTGACTCGCTGATCTCCTGTCTTATTACTGCTGCCTGTCACACATTGAACACTGGAGCTCTGCACCTCTGACACACTGAGGACAGACAGAGTTATACTCTCAGTGAAATGGTCTTTTCTCTTCCCCCCTCTGACACGAGGAGGTCAAAGGTCATACTGGCAGAGGGACTGTTAGTGAAGAAGTCTTTATGGTGACAGAGGAAATATCAGTAATAGCAGCTTCTACATTAAAGCTTACTTTAAACCAACAACAGACCATCAGTACTCATTTGTGCAGGTGTGTATGTGTGTGCAAGAGAGAGGGTCTTACATTCTACAGGGCACCCCTCCCACAGTGATGGTGAGGTCAGAGGGACGTCCTGTCAGCAGGTTTCGGCCAGTAATTGTCAGGGATGTTCCTCCGGCTTTGGGCCCCCTTTCAGGAGACACCCCCATCACAAAAGGGTCCTGAGAGGGAGGAGAGGATGGGAGAAGAAAGCTGTTGACTGCATCAATCTAAATAAATCAATTCAAATCAACAGCTTTATTTAAAAATGAAAAGAACTGTCTGATTTACAAAACTGTATGTCTCCGAAATGCTTTAACGGAACAGTGTGTAAGATTTAGGGGGATTTAGTGGCATCCAGTGGTGAGGACTGCTGATTGCAACCAGGTGAAACTTCTCCTGGTTAGGATTCCATCAGTGTTTTTGTTCAGGAGGTTTTTAGTGGGAGCTGAATTATCCGCAGAGGTCTCTTCCTCTCCAAAACAAACGAACCAGGTGATTTAAACCAGTAAAAACACAGAAAAAAAGCAGTTTCACATTATGAATCAGTTTTTTTCTGACACTGCTCACTGCAGAACAACAACTAACTACAGTAGCCAATGCAAAAACATGCATCAATCAATCAATAAATCAATCAATTTTATTTATAAAGCCCAATATCACAAATCACAATTTGCCTCACAGGGCTTTACAGCATACGACATCCCTCTGTCCTTAGGACCCTCACAGCGGATAAGGAAAAACTCCCCAAAAAAAACCTTTAACAGGGAGAAAAACGGTAGAAACCACAGGAAGAGCAACTGAGGAGGGATCCCTCTTCCAGGACGGACAGACGTGCAATAGATGACATGCATGTCTCTAACTAGAGCCAGTGATTGGTTTGTCCACTTTGGGCTATAGTAGAAACATGGTGGTACAATACGGCGATCTCCATAAATGAAGTCTTGCTCCCTATGTAGATATAAACTGCTCATTCTAAGGTAACAAAAGCACAACAATAATAATTATCATTATTATTCAATTTTTGCCAATATATCCCCATAAATCCGACACATTAGAGCTATCACTCATTGCTTCTGCAACAACGCGACTTGTTAACAAAGCTCATCTAATCGACTATAATTCAATCTGATCTCATGTACCTGGTAGCTGAATGTCTGGCTGGACACACCAAACTCTCCTCCGCTCACTTTCACAGACATGTAGCCCACCTTCTCTCCTCCACTGGCTTTGGTCCTGCACACAATCCTGGAACACAGAATTTATTTTTGGGACAGTTGCTCACAATAAAGTGGGGTCATGCATGCGACCTGGCAATGGTTCAGCTGTAACAAGTATGCTTTTGAGTATGTTTACTAGTGTTTACTTTTGAGAAATCTGCTCGATTTACAAAGGATTTCATCACATGCCTTTTAAGTTACACTTAACCCCCCCAAAGTGACCATTTCCACCATTTGATCAGTTACTCACCCATGTTAATTTGTATTCATGATGGAAACTTTGATTTTCTCACATGCCTCCATGGTGAATGGAGAATCCAAAAACTGAGAAAATTCCTGATTAATTGAAGTAAACAGGGACCGCAGCAAAACTATATCAAAACATCTGTTTACAAACTCTCACACAACTCATGCAGTATATCCAAATCTCATTTATCCAGTAGTATGCTCAGTACTTCCCAAACACATACATTTTTGCTGAAACCTTACTATGTAAGCAGAGTTCAGATGAATGCGCTTACCCAGGCGTGCTACTCATCTATGCGTGTTTAGGTGGAAGTGTTTGGAAAGTACTGAGCACAAGACTGTTTAAATGAGACTTGGATTATTAATTTATAATTAGATTATATTAGTTTTACTGCTGATAAAAGCGGCCCCTATGTACTTAAATTTATCAACTTTTTTTTTTGTTTTTTGATTCTTTGTTCACTGTGGAGGCATGCAAGAAAAACAAAGTGATCATCATGAATTCAACCTAACATAAGTGAGTAACTGATATACAGATGATCATTTTGTTGTCAAAGTATTCTTTTACAAACATGAAAATTAAGGTTCCCCCCCCAGCAGCAGTTCTGTACCTGGAGGAAACCTCGTAGAGGCTTGGGATGACAGTGCAAGGAATCCCAGCTACTGTCACAGAGTGAAGGATGTCTTCAGCCTTCTGGCCCAGGTTAGAACCTGAGACAGTCACCAAGGTGCCGCCTTCCAACAGGCCAGAGAGTGGCTCAATCTGAGAGGAGTGAAGGAATGCTTTATTTAATAAGAAACTTTCTGGACACACTGGGTATCTCTTTCTAATGATTCATCTGTAACTGCTGATTTATTTAAGCACCGACACTGATGGTGAAGAAAGAGCTCTGATCATAAATAAGAAGATTAATGGTGACTAATGCATCATAAATCTTCAATTATGTGTTTCCAGCCCACCCAAAATACAGAAAAGTAAGTGAAGAGGTTAAAATTCAATACTCACAGAGTGGATGACAGGGGCGGGGCATGTCTGTTGTATGGGCTCACTACAAGAGTCGGTATACAAGCAACTGGCCTGAGCACCACCGCACCACACACAACCATATTTTTGATCAGCTGTGTGGCAGCGGCTGCAGTCAGAGCGGCCCACAGAGCAGTTATACAGAGTCACTGAGGGCAGACAGACAAACAAGAGCATCAGACAATGTTTACGTGACATTAAGTGTTTTCTTTGAAGAAAAAATTCTCTGAGGAAAACAGACATATGTTAAGTGTAAACAAGCAGAACTTGACCTCACCGTATAGATCAGGAGAGCTGTCCACATGGAAGGTGTCCCTCCTCTTCACATACACCATGGCATTGTATTCATCCACTGGTGCAGAATATGTGTACTGGAGAAACAATGGTTTCATTAAAATTATAGAAATAAAAAAAATAAAAAAATAGAATTACTGCCTCGTGGTTGTATGAGTCCACACCCCTGTCAAGTTGCAGTTACAGTTTACATCCATGTCTGTGAAATCATGGATGCTTCACTGCTTTTTACAGAACATAATTATGTCACAGTGAAGGTGACCTTTTGGATAAAAATTAGTGTATGAATGTTTGAGTTATGTCCAAAAACATGTTTTGTGAGGTCACACTGATCTTTGACCTTTAACGACCAAGTTCTAATCAGCTCATTTGTGCCATATTTGGGGAAATTCCCTCAAAGCCATCTTGAGATTTTGCGCTCACGAGAATGTGACAGATTCAAGGTCACAGAGACCTTTGACCTCCAAGTTCTGATAAGTTAATTGTTGCGTCCAAATGGACGTTTGTGCCAAATTTGAGGAAGTTGCCTAAAGGCGTTCTTGAGATGTCGCCTTCACGAAAATGAGACAGACAGACAGCCTGAAAACATACTGCCCCTGGCCACAGCTGTCGCTGGTGCAGAGGCATAAAAAAAGAAAAAATGGCCAGCTACTATTTGTGACACTATAACAATATCAGATATGAAAGTAGACGTTTAATCCTACCTCAAAAACACAAGTTTATCATTATTAAATACATGCACTGGATTTAAGTCCTACACAGTGCCACTGTGTTATAAAGAGTGACTGCACATTATCAGACCTGGTGGAGTTGACAGGTGATGTCAAAGTTTGATGGATTCATGTCATCAGTCTCCACGTAGGCATCCACCACCACCGTCTGTCCCTCGATGACCAACACACATTCATAGTCCAGCTCCGTATCCTGAACACATAAAGACTTGTGTTTGATAAAGCCAAGGCCAATAGAATCATCCTTGACCTATGTAAGGGCTGAGTGTGTGTGTGTGTGTGTGTGTGTGTGTGTGTGTGTGTGTGTGTGGTGTACCTGATAAAGGTGCAGGTTGCGGGCCAGTAAAGTGATCTTCCTCTCCACTCTGACAGGGAGAAGGGATGAACCCTGGACCTTCTCCACACAGGGACAGGCTGAGGAACCCCAGCTGACATAGGAACCCTCATCCCCCTGTGACCCAAAACACACACATTCAAGGTATTAACACACAAGTCCTGCCTTCCTCACTCAATCATTATGTTTTTACACACACACACACACACACACACACACACACACACACACACACACACACACACGTTTCAGGCAGAACTATCAACTTGTTACACTCCTGTTCCATCTTCAGAATCAGTCAACTCAAACTCAGTGGTGTGGGCAGATTCAAAGGTCTGAACCCAGGCAACATAGATGCTTTAATGCCACAAAACTGTAGACAGTTGTCTTAAAGGGGAACTCAACTGGTTTGACGCATCCAAGTTTGTTTACAGGAGTTGGCGAGTACGACTGGATATGTAAAGAAGTTGTTAAGTTGTAAAGCCTTTAGTGTCTCCAGAGGGAGCTGTGTGAAGTCTGTTAAATGGCCTCAAGTGATGTCACTTGAGTCAGCATCAGTCAGGTCTGAAAGCTACAAGTTTGAAAAGTAAGAACAATCCAGAGGTGTGGAGTTAAGGCCCTGACACACCAAGTCGATGGTCAGCCGCTGACCAAAGTCGGGCCGTCGGTGAGCGTCTGTCGCCCTAGTTTTTGCGGTGTGTCCCACACCGTCGGCACTTCAGTGTCGGCGGCTTTTTCGGCCGATTGAGCATGTTGAATCAGAGGCGGAGCTTGTTTGTGAGAGAGATCACTCTGATTGGCTGTTCAGGTTTTATTTCCTCGCCCCTGTAGCGAGTGAATCTGCCTGCCGGTGCTTTCTCCTCAGGCTCCACTTCACTCAGCTGCCTGACAGATCCGCTGCTTCTTCCCACTTTAACCTGAATAACATACCAGAGCTAGCTGGGAGCAGCTAGCCGAGCGTTAGCCGCAGCATGACCGGAGGGAAGAACAGACAGTTAGCCTCCGCTAGTCTCTGAGCTAGCCCTGGCTCTCCGTTTGGATCCAACCATAGCACCAAGCCCTGGTTTGTTATTCAGGTTAAAGTGGGAAGAAACAGCGGGTTTATCGGGCAGCTGAGTGAAGCTGAGTGAAGTGGAGCCTGCGGAGGAAACACCGGGACCGTCTGGATGTAATAGTCCATGGAGGTGCTGCAGTGCACAGCTGCACAACCCCTCGGCTGACAGGATGTCCCACTGTCTCACTCCGCTCTCTCTCACGCAGGTGCAGAATGTACATGCTGCTTGGCCGTCGGATGTAGTCTTTGTAGTGTGTTCATATGCAACTGACACAGGGCGACGTGAGGCGACGTAGACGACGCAACAGTTGGCTTTCGTTGCCACTAGTTCTTTGATGTCGGTTTGGTGTGTCCGCACCTTTAGAAAGAAGTGAGCTGAGCAGACCTCTGTAGCTGTTCATCTCTGCTGCAGGCTACAGGCTCTAGGCTACTTTAGCCGTTGCTAACATAACACATCCCAATCTCTGACCAAACTGTAAGTGGTCAAGTTGCATTGTGGGTAAGGTGGGTGCCTGGTTTTTGGTATCGACTGTATAAAACTAATGGAGGTAGCCACCAAGACGTCACCATTTGGCTTGTGGACTTCATCTTGGATTTTTGGAGCAAAGGTGACCATATTTTAAACTATGTAATCAGGTGAATTGTATAAAAATTCACCACTAATAATGTTGTCATGGGGAAATTAGCTATGGAGGCCAAAACTGTTTGTTGCCAGTCTGTGCCAGGCTCGCTCAGGTTTGCTCCAGAGCATCACATAAGCAGAGCCACACCATTAAGCTAAAATGCATGTTGCTGCTGCTGGCTTGACTGACATACTGTAAAAGGTGTAACTTCACTATCAGCAGTTTGTCAGTACTGCCATTACTGGCCAATTATGCAGCTGTTACAAAAACAGAACAATACTTCTGAATATGAGATTATTACTGAGTGGCGTAAAGTATACCACAAAGGTAATATCTTAATCTATCTCAAGTTTTCTTCAGGTAAGTTTACTCTAACTAGTTATCTCAAGCAACTGCATTAATTCAACTGATTCTCTTCATGTAGAAACAAGACAAGTTTGTGGTTATACTTGGCACAATCATATCTTACAGAAATATATAGAAAATAATCACATGATAAATCATAATAATGGTCAGAAAAATCATAGTTACAAATTTTCTTAAAAGTCCCCCACCACTGGAAAATAGGGCTGGGCAATATGACCAAAATCTCATATCACGATATAGGTCATTTCATATCCCGATAACGATACATATCACGATATAGCACATTTTAATCCAATGAATAAGTAGTGCAGTGTGACCAAATGTCAGTGTGTGCAGCGCAGCAGAGACAGACAGCGGAGTTATATAAACTCGTTATGTTAGTGTAAGTGCCATAAAAGCTTCGCGAATTAAAAAGCCAAGAAGAGTAATTTATCAATGTGATCCGTGCAAAAGATGGACAGACTCCAAATGATGAAAAATATTGCCATAAAAAGTGTAATTTGCGTCACAACGATATAAATGATAGAGCTAAATATGAGACGATAGACATTTTTCTTTCATCACAAGATATATATCGTCATATCGCACAGCCCTACTGGAAAATGGGTTTTTCTTCTGTTTCTGTCCCCTACAGTGTCTGACCTTGACTTGTATCTGTGCCAGGTTTGTCACTAGAGAGGTGTTTTCACATCCCTCTATTAAAGCGGGCAATGTCTGAGCACTTCCCTAAAATATGTTTCTAGCGGAGAAACAACAATAGCCACTGGGTTTTCACTGGAGTCCCATCTTTTTCCCGATCAACGGAGCCAGTTGGTAAATTAAGCTTTTACCAAACCCCGTAGGAAGGATGGCAAACACATCCTTTTTTTCAATAAAAGCTTTCAGTGCAGCCCTTTAACCCTCTTTTAAAGAAAATGTACATTCCAGTTCGTTCAACACATTTACCATAGCAGTTTTAAAATCAGTAGCCATGTTCATTGTTTACGAAATGTTATACAAAATATTTCACACAGAATCTGAATCTGCACACTGCCTTTGAATCGTCCCCCTCTTGAAGTCGAATCTTTTAATCCTCTCTCTTTCTACAAATCTTTATTGTATTCTTTCCATATTTCGCCTACTTGTTAGCAAAATAGTTAAAGAACCTCCATTAATCGCACGATTTAAATGTGAAAAGTCTCATTGACTGACCGTCACCTGTGTGTATGCAGAGAAGGAGAGGGGCGGAGGGAGCAGAGCTGTGGCAACATCCTGCAGTCCGACATACTATCATGCGTTTAAATAACTTACTAGACGGATATATAGAGAAAAAGGCGACGTTTAGAGAGCAAGCCCGAATAAGCAACTCCACCTTAGAAACAAGCCCAAAAAAACGCAACCCGCGACTACTAATATTTGTAAGCGACTTTACAAAAAAACAAGCCCACACTGCAACCCTGCTTGTGTGCTTGTGAATACTCGCCCTACTCTGCCTCTGATTGGTTTATGATGAAATTTTACTCTCCCTAAGCCAATCATCTTCACTTATGCGGTTGTCTCTCCCTCCCTTCCCCCTCACATGCCTTCACCAAAGAAAAAAAAAACTGAACCCTTTTCAGAGGTGTATTTTTTACTAATCTTGTTAAACAACATATTAATATTAATATAAGTATTACTTTAAAATGTGTCTACAGGGGGACTTTAAGTTGTTAAGCTCCACTGTATGTACAGACAAGGATATGACCTAATGTGGGAAATACTGTGTCAATCATCTTGCTTTCATTAACTGCATGCATGCACGCACGCACGCACGCACGCACGCACGCACGCACGCACGCACACACACACACACACACACACAGCATCGTCAAAGAAAACTTTCAAAGGGTTTTTAAAAGTAATAGTAAGCTGTAAATGTAAACAATCAGTAAAAAGGAAAATTATTGACTCAAAAACCGCTGCAGCTCACACTGGAGCAGCTGTTTTTCTTGGGTTCAGTCTATGAAGCAAAAGCAAAACAACAAAAACAACACAGGTGTCAGACAGTGAAGGAAGAGCAGGGAAACAAGGGCAGACAGGGAGGCTGGTTTGAGCTTTGTTCCTATAGCAGGAGTAGAGAGTCTAGTTGGGAGCCTTAAGCGCTGGGAGGCTGCTGAAGCTTTGAGAAGAAGAAGAAGAAGAAGAAGAAGAAGATCAAGAAGAAGGAGGAGGAGGAGGAGGAGGAGGAGGAGGAGGAGGAGGGGGGAGGCGGCTGAACTCACCGGGAGAAAGGCATCAGCTGGATCATACTGGTAGTCCAGCTCTGAGTCCGTATCAAGCAGGTGGGGGTAGGATGGGGGGGCATGGTCAACCTCACCATCACCTGATAACACTGTGGCAGCGGAAAATGTGGCTGTGTCATTTTCTGACTGGACGGCAGTCTCAGCGTGGACGTCTACTTCTTCTTTAGGCCAGAGAAGCACCTCAGGGTTGGTGCCTGGGCTTAATGCTTCAGTCTGGGGTTCTTGTGTGGATCTCAGGGTGGGAGTCTGGGTCAGGTCCAGGTCAAGGGAGGGCTCCCAGTCACCAGGATCACCTACAGAGAAGGGCGTGGGCAGGGGGAAGCCAGATGAGGCTGGGGTGGGAGGCTCTGCCAGGCTTAAGGCTCCCTCAGCTTCCTGGGTGTGGCTGGGGGGCGATTCTGTGACCACCTCCAAGGGGAAGGAATCCGGTTCATGTAGCGGGATAATCAAAGGCACCACAGAGTCCAGACCATCAGCCACGGTGACAGGCACCAACTCTGTGGATACCATGTTGACAGTGGGCGTAACTGCTGCACCTTCTGTGTCACTTTCGGTGACAACAAAAAGCTCTCCTGCTTTAACTTCTTCCTCCGTCCCGGTGTTGACCTCTGGGAGTAAAGGGGGAGTGGGTGCTGGTGTGGTGGATGGCAGTGTGCTGGCAGGCTGAGGGGGCAGGGTGGTCGGTGGGGTGGTTGGCTCAAGGCTGGTAGTGGTCGTGGGTGGAGTAGTGGGTGCAGGAGGGGTGGTTGGCTCCTGAGTGGTTGCTACAGTGACAGAGGCTGCAGTTGTTGTAGCAATAGTTGTTGTTGGAGCTGTTGTGGTGGCGGCCATGGTGCTGGTTGTCATGGCAGCCTTTGTGGGCGGGGCTGTTGTCATGACTTTCATAGGTTTGGTTGTGGGAGGAGCTGAGGTGGGGAGTTTAAACTGAGGGCGGGAGGAGGAGGGGAGGACAGGATGAGACACAAATCAAAAAACTAATGGACAAAGGAAAAAGGACTAACTGAACTTAAATGTGATGTCAAACACAACCTGCTAGTATTGTGTTATTGTTGCTTATGACACATGCACAGCAATGATTTTTGTTACAAATAAAGCTTGGCTTAAATTGGAATATGAGGCACAACAAAACATGTGGGCACTGATACATGTATGTAAAATGCATTCTGTCTAAACAGGAAAACTTTAACCATTGATTTACTTACCAGGTTCTTATAGATCAAAAACACTCCTGTAAGGTACTCAGTGCTAGTCCGCCAACACACTGTGTGCTTTTAGTTTAAAAAAATGTGTTAACCGAACCAGTAACTGAAGCATTTTTTTGTCTGGTACCTGTCTTTTCATCTTGGAACTTAAACTAGAATTACTGCTTCACAGTGGTATGCCTCCATGAACCAGTAAAGTTTCTCTTACAGTTTACATCCACGTCTGTGAAAATGTGGATGCTTCACACATCTCTCCCTCGATAACACAGAGGATCTATACAATCAGCACAGATTCAAGATGAGTGTCACCGATTCAATATCTGACCAAATGTCTCCCCTTCTCTTCCTGAGATATGACACTGAGTAATAGCCAGAAAAGTGTTTTATGCAGAACATTGTGATGGCACACTGAGGTTGACCTTTGACCTTTTGGATATAAACTTGTCCCCACAGATACTGTGTATAACATGGTGCACCTGCTGTGATTGTGTGAAACTCAAGGATTCAAGACATCTTTGTTTTTGACATCTGAGAGAGTGCTGTGCAATCAGAAATCTTCTGTTTGAGTAACTTACATGTTGGTTGTAGATGATCACCCCCTCCTCACAGGTGGGCTTGTGGGTACACAAGTGCTGGTGAACACACCAGTTACAGCCCCATCGGCTCAAAACACAACCACGGCAACTGCACACAGAAATAACAGGATGTACAGATCAGAGACATGAAGTAACACCATCAGTGTAAGGACGCTGCAGTGAGGTGACAAAGAGTAAAGGAAGAAAACAATGAAGCCATGAAGAGAAGAGTGGAGAGAGGTATAATAGAAGTAGTGTGGGCTTTTTATCTTAAAATAGAAGGGGAAGGAGAATAGAACGATACAGCTACTGTAGCTTGTGCCACACAGAATAATCCAATTGTTTCCAATCTGGCCTCAGTGGTAAGAAAGGTCAGTATCTAATTGAATTGAGACTCAGTTTCTTATCAGAGTGGTGGGAAGAGGAGAGAGAGGGGCTGATAGAGCGAACATGTGTGAAAACACAGAGGAGATCAGTAAGGACACTAAACAATAATTTAACACAGTGATATTGAGAGGGCACAACACTCATCTATTATGATTAGGGCTCATCATTAATCATTTTCTTTCATTTATCAAAACAGAGCAGCTTTATCTAAATTTCTTTTCACTTTCTGTGAATGGAAGGATATTCTGCAAAGGAGCCAGTTCACGGTAAACTGTATTGTGGTCACAGTACTTCTATTATTATGTGTCTGTCAGGCATGATAGAGCCCAAATGCTACATACATCTTTTTCAATTTCACATAAGAAATCCATCTGGATTATTATTTGCCTCTGCCTACTGAGAGTTGCTCCTTAGGGCTTGTGCCTACAGCGTTTTTTTCTTTTGCTTTTTGTGTCGGCAACTTTTTGCAATTGTTCTCAATGAGGAGAGAGCTATGTAGCTGCATGCAGCCACCTAGGGATAATAGTTCCGCGCCCAGCCTTTGTTTTCAAGTGCTCTGACTTTTTTTGTGTAGCCCATCTGAGTGCTTCTGGTTGAAAATCTCTGAACATTTCAGAAAAGCACTGGTGACAGCATGGCCGCTCCTTTAGCTACTGTCTATCTGCCTTTGCTGATTCAAGTTTATTTTGGACAGATTTGCAAGATTAGAAACAGGAAAATGGGCACTTATATTCAGATTAATGTATTTGATGTGACGTTATATTTTGTGTTCTATGGAATAACAATTCTACCTATATTATTTAGCGTCTGATCATTCTCGGTAAATTCCATATCCATAAATGGAAATGGTCCGTCTCCACACCCTTCTTTAACCGATTTATTGTTGAACTCAAGCACTATGGCACACACAAAAGGCTACAGGTAACGTTATTGTCAAGATATTGTTGTCATAGAAATAAAACCCCAGTGTAGCACATCATTAAAAAGAACACTAGGAACACTGTTATTATGAAGTGCTGGGAAGAAGCGCTCCACAGCGCCCTGCCACCACTTTTCTGCCCAATGAAAACGCGATGTGAATTTTAGCTACATTACAATGATTAGAAAAGTCATCTAAGACAAATATGCTATAGCCTCATGCAAGAACTACTGGAGAAAACTGTCACATTCTCAGAATTTTGAAATCAACTTGCTGCCAAAGTATATAAGTAACTAAAATAAAGGGGAGATTCAGCATTTAGTTGCATCTTTTTTTTTCAATAGCATAGATAAGCAAATGTACAAGATATAATAACCGTCAACTTCTATATACCGGTATACCTCGAAACCGGTCTATTGCTGCAACCCTATTCCCTACCCAGTTATGATTTTTTTGTAAGAGATTATAAATGTTATTGTCATTTCAACTCTTACTTTAGGATTTCCTGCCATTTCCTCTATAAAGTAAGCCAGCCTGTCTGTGTCTGTCTTTGTGTAGTACACTCGGGTGCAAAGACAGACACAGGCAGCAGAGTGAAGTCTTGGAGAGTAGAGCAGACTTCGTAACATTGCTCACTCGCTTTTTTAAGCACTGGCCCAATTGGGCAACTGATTGATTGTATTTACTGGCCTGACATAACCATTGGGGATTCTTATTATTGGACCCTGCCTAACGATGAGAGCTCTGTCTGACTGGCCAGAGAGTAAACAGCATGAAGCACATTAGACAAACAGTGCCTTCTGATAGAATGCAATTTAACATGTTACTATGTTTAAAGTGCAATTTCGCAGTCTTTTACAATGGTTATCACCCAAGTTGACGTCACAATAACAATAAAAAACAATTTATTGTGCAGCCCTATACAAAATGGATGTCAACAGCCTCAGATAGAGAATAAGACTTGATAATAAGGTCTGCAATGAGCAGAGCAAATCGGGAGGAGACAAGAGAGCAGAGCTGATAAATCATGGTAACTCACGGCATGCTGCCAGACAGCTGCTTAACCGCTGTGCAGTCATAGAAGGTGAAATCCCTCGCTGTGACGGTGACGTCGCCGAAGCGAAGAGACAAGGTGACTGTGACAAAGTCTGAGGAGGACAAAACACAGAGAAAAGACAGCATGAGGAAGAGCTGAAAACCACATCATGTTTTACCTGAGCACAGCAACATGCGGACAGGGCCATTATCACCACTGATTCACAAAGTCTGGGATGAGTACAATGTTTCTCACACCACAGTGACAGAATGTGGCAGAAAGTTTGGTCCAGACAGCCAAAACCCAGATGCCTAATGAAACTCATGTGCACCCTCCATCTCCATGCTCAGCCCAGAGAGTGCAGACATCAACACAGCAGGGCTCAAGACTCTAAGACTTCCCTGCCATCAAACACATGCTCAACACCCATGATAAAAAATTACGTAAAACTAAACTTCTTACTGTTGTTTACAAAAATCCTCTACTCAGTTTATACAAACTTTCCGAACCAGCTGATTTGGGAAAAACACTGTTAACGCACCCAAAATGTT
Organism: Epinephelus moara; assembly: GCF_006386435.1. Lineage (NCBI taxonomy): Eukaryota > Metazoa > Chordata > Actinopteri > Perciformes > Serranidae > Epinephelus > Epinephelus moara. The sequence continues at coordinate 10,305,016 of NC_065529.1, forward strand.
GGTAATTATTATTATCATAATTCTGTTGCACAAGAGAACTGTTTGTACTCAACTACAGTAAGTACAGTGAGCCAAAGTCAAACCAGGAAGTTGGTTTCTAAACTGTGATGTTTGTTTACGACCAGGGTTAGGGAATAACAGAATACAATTAACATTATTGAAAATATAAAATATGAGTAACTGTAATTAGTCAGTTTAAATTGGTGGTATTCTGAATACAATTACGTCTTTAAAAACAGAAGGGATTATTTTTGTAATGATTTGTTTTATTTACTCTAACAGAGCAACAGCAACAAAATCAGACTGATTGCACTGGAAGGTCCTAACTGGCAATGAATGATGCAGTGAGCCATTTTGAGCTGAGCACTTATTGAATGTCCTCTTTTTATTTATTCCTGCCACTCACTTTGAAAGTGTTGCTACTGATGAGGAATGGCTGATTCATGAAATGAGGGGTTATCTGCACAACACCTCCTCATTTAAATACCAAAACCAAAATAAGGTGGCAGCTGAGCTGGATGGAGATCGCCAGAGAGCTGGAGGTTTCTGATAAATGATCATAACAAGCAACTTGCTGTTGGTTAAACTGTACTTCATTTCCAGTATATATCTCAATATAAATCATGTGCTATCTGTTTACCAATGACAAACGCAGAAAGATAGCAAGTACTCGACCATCTTTCAAGTGGTTACATCTACAGTTGCACGCACAGCTGACAGGTAGCCTACATGGTTTGTTTACATGATGTAACAGAAGTGCATGTTGTACGTATTCAGTGTGGACAGGGAGTGACGCTGTTAGGACAGGATGTAAAATCATGAGGTGTTTTTCTCATAAACAGATTTTTAAAAAGTGTGTGCAGTATACCTCCACATGACAATGGCAAGACGATTCTGAAGTATTACAAAAGTAATCCAAAGTATTTAGAATATGTTACTTAGTTTGAGTAATCTAATGGAATAAGTTAGAAATTACATTTTTAGGCATGTATTCAGTAATCTGTAGTGGAATACATTTTATAAGTCACCCTACCAACACTGCTTACAAAGGGCAGTTTGGGACACGGTCACCATCATTTTCTTTTCCAAATCAGATCATTTTAATCCCAGCTGGTCTGAACATCTGACTGCAATTAACATGATGAGTACAGTCAGTGATCACTGATAGAAACTATGGTCCAAACTACAAAAATAAGAAGCTATGATGTGAAAACAGATTTTTTCTTTAATGTGTACCTGCCTAAAGGACAACAGCTTTAGCATACTTTAGGTGAGCCCAGTGTTTTGTTGCTACTTTGCATGATTCTAATTAAATTTTAACCCTACACAGTCATTTGATCCAGTGTTATTATAAAAACATTGTTAAGTGCAGCTTTAAAGGGACAGTTCACCAGAAAATCAGAAATACACATTTTACCTCCCACCTGTAGAGCTATTTATCAGTCTTAGATAGTTTTGGTGTGAGCTGCAGAGTGTTGGAGATATCAGCTGTAGAGAAGTCTGCCTTCTTTCCAAAATAATGGAACTAGATGGCACTCAGCTTGTGGTGCTTAAAGCGCCAAACAGAGATAAATAAATAACTGTAATACATTTGAAAAACTCAACAGTAATGTCTCTTTCTAGAAATCAGGACCAGGTTACTCAAGACCTCCAGACCTTGTTGTGAGCAGGAACTATCTTCTCTGTACTGAACTACACCCATCACCTCTATCACCACGCAGAAGGTAGCTGCAAGCTCACCTGGCACCACTAAGCTAGCTAACATTATAGCTAAGCCGAGGAAGACACCATTTATATTTACACATTACTCTGTCACAAGCACGATACTCTCGTCCAGATGTACTCTTCCTTCTGCGCAGGGATACAATTGGCAGGTGTAGTTCGATAGAAAGAAATTAGTCCCTACATGAAAATGCTCAGAATAAGGTCTGTGTTATCTTTAGTAACCAGGTCATGATTTCTGGCAAGAGACACTACTGTTGAGATTTTCAAATGTATATTTTTGGTGCTTTTTTGGTGAACCAGGTGTCATCTAGTTTCATTATAATGGATAGAAGGCAGACATCTCCAACACTTTAGACTGTTAAATAACACTACAGGTAAGAGGAAAAATATAGATTTTTGATTTGAGGGTGAACTGTCCCCTTAAAGCCTCCAACAGACTGTGAAATCTTAACAGTCTTTTAAGCTTAGTGCAAGCTACACTGTGCAACATGGATCTAATTAACTTGGGTATGACATCAAGTTTGATGTGAAAGCAAACATGAATCGAGCCCTGGCTATAGCGGCATTTATGCGTCAAAAAGGTCTGAGGAAGAGGAGGAGGGGGAGAATGTTGATGCGGTCATGGCTGGGAGGCCAACTTGGCATACCAATTTTGCTGTGAGAGCTCCTAACAGCAGTCACACAGTGAAATGGTCATCCCAAATTTCTGACAGTCATAATTTTATCCCAGGCTGTCTTTGATTGCAAGACCGTGACAACAGCCATCCTTGAACCTCTCTCACCATGCAACGTAGGGCCACTGTTTTAGAGCACGACCAAAGATATTGCTATGTTTCTTTCATGTTGGTCATCTTATATCTGGGACAGCCCAACATCACACGGTGTATTCTGGGATTTAGGGTCCAGCTTGTTACTTTCTGTGGGTGGAGAATTCTCTCTCTTTTTTTTTTTTTTAACACTTATTGAAAAGTTTTTACATACAAAATTTGCTGGTAGATAAGGATGACCCAGTCTCTATACGTTTTGGACTTGAAGAGAACCCTGAGTTTAAAAACTATACAATTTTTTTTTTTTTTTTTTTTGCATCAGTCCACATCAGAAGCTTTGTTAAACAGGCAGCAGTCAGGTGAGAATCTGATCTTCAGCTTTAAAGCAACAGTTGCCCTTACAGGCCTCCAGCTCCGCCTTTTTTTAAGTGAGCGCTGGCACTAAACCTCTTTAAGTAAAGGTAAGCTGCAGCTATATCCTTAAATGCAGCTTGTGTGTCCAGATCTCAGTAAACTCCCCAGGCCGATTCTCCCTGAGCCCTGCACCCTGAGAACTAAAACAAACTGCAAGTTTCAGGAATGCAAGCATGGGAACCTGCCTCTGTTTGTGTGTGTGTGTGTGTGTGTGTGTGTGTGTGTGTGTTTGTATAAGAGAAAGAGAGACACGAGAGACACACACACGCACACAAATCATGTGAATGTTTGGGTGAGTGTGACCTCTGTAGAGGTCTCAATTTTTATTTACATGCCCCCGTAAATCTTCTTTTATCGATGCCGCTGACTTACTATAACAAACAGGCTGCTCTCAACACGCTTAACAATCAACAAAACCTAGGAAAACCAAAGCTCATATCAAAGCATAGAATCACTCGATGAAATAGATTTATGGGGAGTTGTCTGCTTTAAAATACAGATTACTCCCTGCTGTGTAAGCTGGTTTAGAAAAAATGGATTGGGTTAGCCTAGATTCAGGAACACAGAGACTGAACAGTATACATGTATGGTAGTATGGTATGTCTGGGCATGCAAACACTCTCTCACACACACACACACACACACACACACACACACACACGTGCACAAAGATTAATCTCATGACAGGATGCAGCCAAATCCTCCAAAGTTGAAAGGTTTAAACCAGTAATTAAACTTCAGCTTCATCAGCTTTGTTCCAGAAACAATTACAATCAGGTCTGGGGTTCAAAGCACACTCACCCTGTCCTGGAGGCACCATGGGTACTTGGCTGGTGTCAGGAGAATGGCAGGTGACACCGGATTGGGTGACAATGGCAGGACTGTGGCTGTCCTGGAAGTAGCAGGAGTAGGACTCCTCTTTCTCTAACACTGGGAGTCCCGGGACTGACAGAGACACCTGACAGAAGACAAAAATTACTGATTCAAAGTCCTGGTAAATCATTGGAGTCAGAGCTACTGTGCTGTTGATTTGAGCCCCACCTAAACCATATTTGTACATGCTAAAATGCAGCTCAGTGTGGCCACACAGATCAGATCAAAATGACATACTTTATCTTTTCCTAAACTTGACCTTGGTGGAAAATGTCATGAGGTTGAGAAAAGATATAAAGGAGAGTTCATAAGGACTTATGCAAAGACAGCCGCAGTGCCGAGAATGTCCAACTGTACTTAAACTCGGCTCCATAATTATGTGACAGTGGATATTATTGAGATGGATCTATCGTGATAAAACTACAATGTTAAGAAGATGCACTACTAAAAGCGCTTCTCAGATACTTCATCCAATATGTTCTCATTGTGTTGTTTCTGTTGTTTCATGCAGGCTATATAAACGTGAACAAGTGAGTTGGTGAAAGATCTTACTTTCTTACCAAAGATAGATTTGAAATAAAAAAAGGAATATGGGCTACCAGTCACAAAAGTAAAACTAAATGGCTGTCATATAAGAATGGCTGCTCACACTCACTCTCAAGAATCCCAATTAGTATGGTTGAATGAAAATTATTTTCAAATTTATGCATAATAGGCACAGCGTTTGTTTCATGAATGGCGGAATGGTGCATCGCTTTAAATGTTGCTGCAACAAGGAATTGTGGGATGGCATTATCTTCTTAGGTCAAGCTCCCAGAAACAGTGCAGGATTTGAAGCCAATTTCACACAGTGGATAAACGTGGAATTACAACATCCAGGCCCATCACGTTACGCCATTGGGCCCAAAAAGACTTACCTTTAGACTTAGATTAGGAAAGTGACATTTGTAAAGCAATGGAATTTTTTTTTTTTAGTCTCTTTCACCAACACAGCCAAGCTCTACAGAGGAGTGAAGCATAAAGTTGAGGAATCTATGAGTACAGCAGGAAGGGTGGCTTTAACTTGTGACGCCTGGACTTCAAGGTCAGTGGATTATGGATTCCTTTATTTCACAGGACTGGCAACTGCTGTCTCATGTTCTCTAAACTATAGCTGTACACAAAAGTCACACTGGAGCAAACACTGCAAACCTCATGCAAAATGCAGCACAAGGATGGGGGATTGCCCATACAAACCTTGTTGTTGTAGCAGTCAACGCTTCGAACGTAAGTGTTGCCATTCAGTTAGTGGGACACCTGCATCTCAAGTGTTTTGCTCACAAGCTTAATCTGACCTCGTAGAGGGTGTTTAATCAGTTTTACGACAGTGTTGGTCTGTCTGTCGGCTTTGCATCACATTTTGTTGCCATAAAAATGACTGAAGCCAAATGAACAGACTGAAAACTTTATCTTATGAGGTAGAAATGGATTTTGATTAAGTTCTCCTTTGGGAAAATAATTTGCACTTAGAAAAAAAAGGTAATAAATTGTAATATGTTTCATTGCAATACTCAGCATATTGCAATAATATTGTATCCTGACCATAGTATCGTGATAATATCGTATTGTGGGTCTTCTGGTGATTCCCCCCACAGTCACAGCCTCTATGAAATGAGTCGTTTCACTGACAGGATTTGATGTTTTCGGTCAGATAACATTGGATGCCACGATGCAGAAGATGTGGGTAATTCCATACTACAGAAACTGAGCTTTACTACATGATGGTCTGGTGTATCCTATGCCAAATAAGATAAGAGTGGAAGCATTTCAACTCCTTTATTTAGTATTTAGAGAATTCTAACAGCTATTATCATGGCTGCCAATCAGATACTTTCTGGTCTTTTCACTCAGTTAGGAACCTTCCTACGCAAAACAGACTATTTGAGTTTGTCTCTGTCCTTTATCAGCACAATGAGACATCACATGTACCAGGAAGTGCAGAGGACAACCAACATCCAGCAGCAGACTGGTAGAGCATTGGAAGCATGATGGAGAAACAGAATTAGAGCACAATGTTCCCAAATGCAACAGGCAGAGTTACTGGACAGGTATCTCTGCATTACTGAGTCCACACCTGTGCTGTTACAGAGGACACTGAAGGTCACAATGCCAGTAAGTGATTAAACTGTCTGAACACATGAATCTGATCTGTTCACTTGTAAATGTCACTGTGGAATAATTTGATTGAAAAGTCAAACTGGCTCCCCTGCTGCAGGAGCATAAATCATACTGATCAAGCTCTGTGATTTATTATCATACTTTTATTTTTATTTCGGCTCCAGTGTTCTTCCTCATTCATGTGGTGTTTCTGCACTGCAGCTCCAAGATATTATCAGTCAATCAAGAGTCGGACCTCTACAGTGATGTCTGTCCTTGGATTTTCTGTCCATTAACCTACACCTTTCACCTAAGGAGTCAGGAGGCAGTCCAGCCACTGAAGGTTCAATATGTTTAATGAAAGAGAAACTTTGGTGATTTTCAACCAGCTCTCCATCATCACAGTGTGCATTGGCAAAAGTCCAGCAGACCTCTGCTGTCAAATGGGCAGAAGGCTCTGGGTGCTTGTGGCAGAGGGAAGCCAAGCACTGTTCATCTGTACACACTGTGATGACAGAGCTGGTTGAAAATCAGCAAAGTTTGCCTTTTACGGCTGTAGCAGCTGAAACTCTGTCAGTGACTTTAGTAAAAAGATAAACAGAGGGGAGGCATACACATGTAAATACACATAATGGAGATAGAGGGGCATCGAAACCCAACGTCCTGCCTGTGAGGGGAGGGATGAGGGGTCAGCGTTCCTCAGTGTCTTTTGGCATGGGTGGTTTCAAAGCCATTGCTGAACTGACACGGTCGCAGTTTCACAAGGCGCCCAGCTATCAGACACCTCTTTGAGCCAGCACCTGACTTTGCAGCACCCGAGTATTACTTGACGATAATGACAAAACACGCTAAATGACATGCTAAAAATAGACCTTGATAATAAAAACTAAGACGAAATCTATGTTTCATTTTACATTGATGAGACAAGATGTGACGAAAATGTTAATGGTGGACTATCGGACATTAACAACAGAGAACAGCCGTGCTTGTAATTATCTTCAAATGCCGCATGAGCTTCAGGCTGGCAAACTCTAGCAAATAGTCTGTGCCAGGATGTTGTGCTGACCACTGAACAGCAGCAGAGCAAGCAGCCACTGGCTGCCTGACTTCATAGCTGATCCCCGCACGACTCCATTCAGACTGGACTCAGGGTTTATGGTTTGATGCTGTTTGACAGGCAGGTAGGAGGCTCAGTTATCTGTGAGTGTAGCTGTGTTGTAAGTAAACAGTCTGAACTCAGATAAGTTTTCTCTGACAGAAGAAATTTTAGTTTTAATTACCAATTCAGCGAGAGGACACAAATTTAAACCTCCAGACTAACATGTTGCAGATTAAGGAAGAATTCAGGCTTTAAATAAATTATTTCTCTGCTTCTTAACTGTGAGACTGCAAAGTCAGAGTTTAGAATGAACCTGCGTACAAATCAAAACATCTCAAGACTGAAATTAAATCTAAAATAGCTGTCAAAATGAACACGGAGGTGAGGACAGAGCTGTATTACTAGAGTCTGCTATGGTGTTCAAGCAGCAGTATTTGGACAAACTGCTCATGATAAAGAACACAATCCACATTACTTGGCATGACTCATAAATTGTAAACTATCATGTTTTTGAACTGAGTGCGTACACTTGACTAACAGTGATAACAGAGCGTGTATCTCACAAGATGGCGCCCCCCTCATGTGACATACCTTCCCGTTCTAATTTGCACCCAACCTGCATATTTAGGCTCATACTGATTTTTTAAAATGTTCTTAAGTCATCCCCTCCTTTGATGCCACACCGTGTAGTATTGTATATATTTTGGCCTCTGCTGGTATCGACAGGTACCATCTTCCACACAGATGTCTGATACTGTGCTTTTCCTGCACCAGGACATGACAGGACAGGGCTCTGATCACTATCATCTCCTGACGCCCTGACACTTAACAAAGTCACATATCCAACACACACACAGGACCAGCCAGCATACAGTAAATCTCCCAGCTAAGCTGATATGGGACTATTGGACGAGTTACGGCAAGGTGATATGTGGGCCTGAGATTTATGGTATTTTGGTATGTGAGGAGACTGTTTTTGTATTATTTTGGGGGGTGGGGGCATCTGTGGATTTTGTATTGCAAGATATCCTTGAGAAAGGCCCGTAGATGTCTGAGGTTGATGAGTCTCTTAATCTGCAGTCAAAACCAGAAAAGATGCGTTCCCTCATCCTCCCTTAAATCCTTTGTGAGGACATGTACAGACCAGTACGTGAAGACTTTTGTTTTGCTTCTTTGCTGCTTGAGTTCATATAACTGTATTGCAGACTTACTGTCCTGCTCTCCTCCCTGCTGACATTGGAGGGGTTGAGGTCCTGGACTGCCAGACACTGCTGCTCCATGTCAAAGCTCCACAGCCACTGACCTGGCTGATTCCCACGAGCACACTGTGACTGCAACACACACCTGCAGGGGAAAACACAGAGGACGCCCTCTTACATCTTGTACACTACCTTCACTGTGTTTGTGAGCTAGAGACCGACTCTCCATCTCTGTCTCTTTAACTCTATTAAACAGCCACTTAAACTTGAGGCGTGCAAATGACCTTCAGTATATACTGCAGATCCATAAATCTCACTGTGATTGTAAAACTGCACACCAACTCCTTCCTGGATTGTTAAAATGTTTTTATAGGTAGTTGAGAGGTCTGGTTTCTATTCTAATGTAAAGAGTGTGTGAAACAAGTTGGAAAGAACAAGTAAAGACAAACAGATTCCAGAACTGGAAAATATAAAAACAGGACTGTTGTGAACGCAGGAAGGATAGAAGAAAATAAAAGGAGTAAAGATGGACAGAGAGAAAAACATCCAGGTGAGGGGGAGGAGGGAGGCCAGGTGGTGATGCAGAGCAGCGAGGAGAGAGGAGGAGACACAGATGGGATGGAAATGTAAATTTCTTTCATCAGACTCAAACACAATCCCACCAGAGCACACTCAGTTATTTTTTAAGATGACTTGGCAAAAAACACTTCAAACACTAACGAGAGTGCCAGCAGCCTTCTTGTCCTCTGATATTTCACTACATGCAGCACTGAACTTTTTCTTCAGTACCAGTCTTTGAAGTAGACCTGGGTGGATCAAAATTACTGAAAATAAACATCTCACAGCATAAACAGCTCATTTATAATGAATTTTAATTTTACAATTCTTACAAAAGCAACAACAGAATAACAAACACTCAATAATGCTCATAGTAAATCCCAGGATGTAAAAACTTCAGATAAGACTGTGATTAAAGCAAAACAACTTGCCTTTTTTGTTCTCCCTCTTACAATTGAAAAGTCAAATTTATAAGCAAAAAAAGCATCATTACTTAATCTAATACACTCAAGTGATTTTGCAGCTACAGTTTTACTCTGTGTGGTTCGACCAGTAGCTTACAGTGGCTGATACTAGCTAGTGTTAGCAAACTTTAGGCACATATTGCTGTGTTACTGACATAACTGAGCCAGTCTGCTTTGTGATTTTCTTCTACTTTTCCCACTGTTAAGCTACGTCTTAGCATTTAGCATTTTCATGTAAGTATCATATGTGGCCACAGTGGCTGCTGTTCAGCCAAGGTTCCATAGACTGGCTTTAACAATACAGATAAAAGTTTGACATTTTTATCTGGTTACTATTATTCAGTCATTTTTTTCTGAGATAGTCTACAACGGTGTATTAAGGCCATTGTAGGTTAAAAAAGAAAATAAGAAAAAATGCGGGGCCAGCAAAGGGCGGTAATATTCACAGAAAAACCTCAGAATTTCTGAGATTAAAGTAATACATTTTCAGGAAACAAACCTGGATATTCTCTGAGATTAAAGTCATAAATTTAATAGGAAGAAAACTCATAAATTCATGAGGAAAAAAAAAATTCTAAGACTATTAAATTAAGACATTTTTGTAAAAAAAAATGCCTTAAGGACTTTCTGCTAGAAAGTCTGGTAACGTATTAAAGCGTAAAAGTCCACATAGGGAGGAAGCCATAGTCAATGAATGAGTCAAGTACAGGACTATAACCCAGGAGACTCGGGTTTTTGTCCCATGTGAGTCAACGATGGCTCATTATTTTCAGACTCAGCTGACTTATTATTTTCATCAGGGTGTATAAAGTTGTTGAATGCACACTGTACATAAGCAGAAGAGCTGAATAGACTCATTCATGTTTATGTCATATTTAAATGTTGCTAGGATGCCAAGGGAGGACATCCAGCAGATGGCCTGGCTGTGCCCCAGACATCAGAAAAATTCCATTTTGGAACTATTTTTGAACCGTAACTGAACGTATGGATTGGACGTTAAAACGGCGGTCATTTAACGACTCAATGTTTGCTGGGATTCTCTATTTACTGGTGCCAGTCATGATTCTATAATCTCAGAGAGTACCCAAGTGGCTTTCTTATAAATTTACAACTTAAATCTTCCTCCCCTGCTGTGTTTTTTTCTTTAATCTACAATGACCCTAACATTCCATTGTACTGTTTTGCGTTATTCTCTCCAAATCAGAAATTATAATTTTCTGTATGTTGTAATTGAAGGAGGGGTAAAGATGTAATATAATGTAAAGAGAAGATGGTGCCTTTTGTGTCACAAGATGTGCCAACATTTGCTACTTTTGTCTAATGTACAATAAATCTTAACATATATTCAAATGACACTGATACAAAACCAAAAAAAAATCAACAAATTACTGTAACGGACTGTTCTTTATTCATTATAGGATGGGGTGGCTTAGGTGTGACTACTTCTTTTCTTTTTTTTTTTTTGGCTACCTAGAAGCTACAAATATTTTCCCTTGAGCCTCTCTGAGTGACTGGCAGAAAATGCAAGACCCTCCCTCCACCCTATATTAGTTATTAGATTTTTAAAAACTTACCCTTTAAAGTTTGAAAGTAAGAAATGGAAGACGAAATCCCGGAGTTGATAAAAGCCTCAGTTTTTCACTCTAAATTTTAAATGAGACATAGAATAAATTGATTCTGATGAACTATCACTATTTTAACTCAGATGTGATTATGTTTTTTTTCTGACTGAGGCATTTGTCGCACATAATATGTTTGAGGATTGTTGGATATTTGAAAATCCAACAATTCTACAGTTACTGGCTATCATAAATGGTGTAATTTTGGAGATTTTTAAAAACATGCCTTCCAAACAAAGGCAGATTATTTTTGCATGTTTTCTTTAAATATCGGTGGCAAAGCAGATACAAAATACAGCCATTTAAAGTTGTCTGTCCCTCCACTGAGTCAAAATATAAAAACACAAGTCCCTCCCCAGTGCTTAAAAAAATTAAGTGACATGCCTCCCCCTTTTTGAACCAACCTCTCCCCCTAGTCCTAGCAATGTTAATGGCATGGCTCTGGCAATGTCATCCCAGCTGGACCAGAATGAAATATCTCAATAACTATTGGGTGACTTGCCAAGAAATTTGGTACCCATATTCATGTTACCCTCAGGATGAATAGTAATCACCCTGAGGACTCCCTGTCTTTTCATTTAGCGGCATCATCCGATAGAAATGTACATTTTTCCAATACATTGGTTTATGACAACACAACTGCAAAGCTGGTGACATGGTGATCATGGTAAATGTAATACTTGCTGAGCATCAGCACGTTAGCATTGTCATTGTGAGTATATTAGCATTCTAACATTAATGTTTAGCTCACTGCTCTGCTATTTATAAGTGCAGTATCACAGAGAAGCTAGCATGGCTGTGGACTCTTGGTGAATAACAATAGGTTAAGAAACTGTCACAGATCATTTATTTGTCTATCAGTTGTTAATGGACTAATTAATCCTTTCAGCACTGGTTCTCATGTTCTTTATGCTTTACATGTGATGGCTCTGATGTCTGTATTTGAAAAAAAATCAGTTCTCTGCCTTCAACAAATGAGCTACTTTGTTACATCAAGTCACCCCTTAAACTTTAGTTTTAGGTTCAGTTCAGTTAACTGCTTGTGTTTATCTCACCTTCCCTCCAGGACACACCAGCCACAGTAGGGGTCGTGGGCCAGCAGGCAGGAGTGGCAGTCTGGGTGCTGCTGGCATTCAGCCACTGGTCTCTTCTGCAGCTGGAACCAGGACAACACAATCATGTTCAATCGTGCAAGCCATGCACACTAAGCTTCGGAAATCTGATTAAAAAAGAATAGGTGGCCCACATTTTCCAGTGGAACAATGCAAAATGAAAATATGGTCATTAGAATAATCCTAACTACAGGCTGCTGTACTGGAAGAGAAAGAATTGGGGCAGAAACAAGAGAGTCAAAATTATTTCTCTTTAGCTTTATTACGACAACACAGGAAGGACGCGTCTAGAAAAAAATGCATGAAATGAGGCTACAAGAGTGCAATTACTGTCATGTTGCACCTGTGTGTGTGTGTGTGTGTGTATATACCATGTTATGAGTCATGATGAAGAGATGTTCCTCTTTCTGGTCCAGAATGAGGTCTGAACTGATAGCTGCTTTCTGCTGAATGGAGATGACAGAGTACTCCTCCACCTCGCCGTTTGGCCCCAGGAACACCTGAGGAAATGTACACATACATAGGGATGTTCAGATTATGTAATGATTTAACAGACTGCTGAATAAAAATATGCACTGAGCAGCAACTTAAATTGTGAATCACTTTAAAATGAAATTCTGTTGAATGCCTTCATTTTGAATGAGAGGATAAAAATAGATTGTTTCATTATTTTTTGCTTCTTGCAATTTTCACAACACAGTTACTGATTTTTTTAAAGGTCATAAACACACAGACTAACGTTAGAATTTTATCTGACTGTATTATACATGTTGAAGCAAATATGGACGAGAAATCTTGGGTGTTATTATGGAACTGGAAGTCAGTTACTGAGCATGCATGTCAACAGATCAATCTCTATGATGGCTGGTGAAGACTGTGTGATAAGGTGGAAAGTTTGGAAAACAGCTATTAAGTCAGTTCTTACAGGAATAAGCAGGCTGATTTCGGAATGGCTTGACTGTCATTAAACCTGTTCAAAGATGTTGGGCAACATTAACTGTATAATGCTAACAGTTAGCCCTGTCACTCTGTGTTAGTTTCCAAAAGATGAGCAGTGGTCTACAGAGGTCTGGTAAGCTCACTTCTTCCTAACTCCATATCTCCAGATTGCTTCCAAGGTCAAACCTCTTCAGATCTAATCAACACTGACTTGAGTGACATCACTCCAGGTCATTTATCAGACTTCAATCAATCAATCAATCAATTTTATTTATAAAGCCCAATATCACAAATCACAAATTGCCTCAAAGGGCTTTAGAGCATATGACATCCCTCTGTCCTTTGGACCCTCACAGCGGATAAGGAACTTTTTTTTAACATATCCATTTGTACTTCTCAACTCCTGTTAATAGACTCTGATGTGTATAATCAGTGGCATCGCCCTTTAACTCTAAGAAATAACACTGATAAATTAAAATAGTTGGAGCCAATAAATAACCAGACAACATGAGGAGGCCTCGACAGCAGTCTGACATTGTACTGGCTGTTAAAAGTCCAGAGCTGCTGTAATGTGGGTTAATACGAGAGGGCAGCCTGACCAACTGCTCCACATCAGCCTTTTGATGTTATTTACAGGAGCCTAAACATCAGCTTCATTCCATCTAATGACATTAGAGTGATATTCCACTGTGAGGGGATCTCTGCTGGAACAAAGAGAGCAATCATCCTAATGGCAAAATCCAGCACAGGTCAGGAGGAAGTGTGGATTCCCTGATCTGCCCTATGAGTTCAGGCATGTGTGCGTGTGCGTGTGCGTGTGTGTGTGTGTGTGTGTGTGTGTGGTAGTTGCAGACACTGGAGGCTGTGATGAATATGATATGGCGATTTAAGCCAGGATGTCTCCCTGATGCCAAGCTAATCCAATCCTTCAGGTATGTGGAGGATTTGAGGTCAGCTATGAAGTCTGACACTCTTTGATCCCACAGCTCCTCAAAGGCAGTCTGTCCAGGCTTTAATGCCTGTCCATCCAGACTAGAGCAAATAACTGAAACTACACAACAGAAGGGGAAACTGAAAGAAGTGACGAAACAACGTTCCTGTCTTCAAACAAGTAAAAGAAGAGCAGAAGGCACACACATTAGGAGCTTCTTCTATTAGTTAGAAAGACAATAATTTCAAGGTTTTTAAGGGTAAGTAACACAAAACATGTCAAATAAGAAACAGCAAAAACCCAGTGTCAAAAGAGGATTGGAAAATATAAGAAAGAACAACAGGAAGCTGTCTAAGAGCCATTGCATGCCTGCTGCACAAACCCTCTCTTTCTTCCACCATGATGCACTGAGCTGACCTCAACAAGACAAACATTCAGAGATGGAATCCTAACTGGTCAGCAATGAGTCTTCAACCATCCATAAGACTGGTGAGGTTTCAGGAATTAAACTTCCCTTAAAATCATACTGGCTCCTGTGTCCGAACTTCATTTAGCTCTCTTGTTATTCCCAGCAGCTGCAATTAGCCAATCGCTGCACAGCATGTTTATCTGCTAGGGGCCTGAGGTCAACAACACTGGGAGGGAGTCAAAACACAAGAATAGATTTTCCTATCTCTACAAACAACAAGGAAATTAAAGGGAACGTTTTAACAACTCAGTGAAGATGTTTGCATGGCTCGCCCTTCCCTCAGTCCAAACATATTGAAGCAAAAGTATAGTTTCTGACCCATAGACATGTCTGAGAAATACTTTACACAAGATTTTAAAAAGATTATACCAGTCAGTTCCCATAATTAGTTTAAAAGTAAGTTATATAATGGTTGTTGATCGGACAACTGTCTGTCACATCACAATTTAATGTCTCTAAAATACATGACAAATCATTCAGGAATTTCTGGAAAGTCCAGCTCTCGTACTTGAAAAAGGGATCCCACATCATGAAACATTTCCTCAGGGAGCCCCTCAGTTTGCACCTGATTTTTTCCAGTTTGACAAAATAAGGGCTTCCCTTATCCACAGAGTGTGTGAAGGAGGTATTGGAGACTTCCACTTGAGTAACACCAAGCATCTGGCATGTAGGGTAAAAAAGGCTGACAAAGCTGCCTCATGGGAATAGAGTGGCGCTACACCAAACAATGCAATCATAGTACTAGGTTGACCTAAAGATTTCCCCCGTAGGTCTGTAAGGCAGGGCAAGACTACTGTAGAACATGTGTACATGGCTCGCCAGTGCTTGGCTACACCAGTCCTAAGTTGGGTTCACGTCTTTATATACCCTAGAGAGCCTAACTTTTGTGAAATGGGTGTACTATTTTGCACTGGATCAGTCCATGTTTTGCACAGATAGATGATTTGTGTACCTTATCAAGGACACGCTCCTAAAGTTCCACAGAAAAAAACTAGCTGTAGGGAATAAATTTGAGCTTATATAGATGACATCACTCTTTTCAGGGCAGATCCTGGCTTGAGGAATATGTCCAAAATGTGTGAATCAACTGGCAGGAAACTGACTGGAAACAGGAAATTGGCCTTTCCTTTTCTAACATGACAGTGTCCTGTACCAGGCTTTATCGTCCAATTACTGTTAATTTCGTCAGCTATTCTTTTTTGATCTAGTCTTGAGGCCTTACACACCAAGGGCGTTTATTTTGTACAATTAATCAGCATATCTCTATGTAGATTTTTTTTTCAAACTGTTGTTTTTGTCACAAATAGCTACTTACACACAGAATGCTAACATTAAGTGATGATGAAGCAACGTGTCTTTTTTTAAACAACATAGATTTTTCTGAGCTTTGTACAATAGAGGCATTTAGGACGCATTTGACCTCATATCGCATTTGACCTCATATCTTTTGTAATGTTAACGCTAATGCGTCCTGATGCCTCCCCAAAAAACACTGCATCATTGATGCAAGACGTGGTGGTTGTTTTGGTGAAAGCACACCAAAGCTCTATAACTTGTCAATTTTACGCCGAATTGGATAAAGTGTTACATGACCATCCCTTGTTTTGCCCTGTGGAAGGAGATGTATCAAATTCTGCTGACAGTGTTATGCCCAGCTTAGGGCTGGGCAATAATCAGATTTTATTTTCACTTACGATTTTGTCTTCCTTTGATTTTCAAAACAAGATAATCGAGATAAGACTATTTTATGTCAGTATCAACTCTGTTATTATTTTCTGTATCACTCTTTTTTTAAATCCCTCTTAGTGGGGGAACATTAAAGGATAGATTCACATCTTTTTTTACATATGAATACAGCAGCTCAGATAACCTGCCAAGAGCAGATGATAAATCCTTAAATTTAAATCACATTTTTGGACACATTGAAGATCCTGCTGTCATCATCAAAATGATCAATAGCCATCTGTTGATAATGGCTGAATTTTCATTTTTGGGTGCACTATCCCTTTAAGGTGATCCTGGTTAGAAACCACAAATAAACTGGGATTTAAAAAAAAAAAAAAAAAAAGCATTGTCAATCTGCTTCAGAGGCATACAAGAGGAATGAAAGAGAGACTGGAGTTCAGTCAAAGACTCAGCTGCCACACAAAGGCACACACACACACCCATTCCCACTGGTGGTGTGTTGCAAACGGACAGACTAACTAGCAGGCTGACAGATAACAGATGTGAATGTGGTAGATGACACACCTCTGTTTCTCACTAGCTTACACCTGTCGCCGCACAGTTAGCAGACTGGTCGTTTCCGATAAATCAACAAATGCTGGAACAATCCGGAGGCCATAAAGACAGAGTGCAAGTCCTGCCCACAACAGAGGAGAAAACACTTCATCACTCTCCATTGACTTCATACTGAATGAAGGTGCCTCCTTATTACTTCAGTTTACTAACAAACAACAGAAAAATGTTGAAAAAGGTGCTGTGTGGTAGGATGCAGTACCAACAGGGTAAAGATCCCAGAACTAAGCTGCCAAACTGAAAGACTGGGCCTTTAAGAAGACAAAAGTGGATATTACATTAAGGGGTGTAACTTCCATAAAGCTGGGGCCAAGTTCCAGCTGCTAAATTTAGCCAGACAAACTGTAGAAGTTGAAGCTAACTAAGCTATGCAGGGCCTGGTTTCGATCTTTGTTGGCTTAAATGATGATCTTATCTATTGATTCTATTAAATAGTTGTAAATATCAAAGTATTTCACTATTGGCCATTTAGTGGGATCATTTCTCCAAGATAAGCAAGCTGAGGAAAAGGTACACTGAGACTAACTGCCAATATTAAGTTTGCATATAATATATTTTTTCTTCTCTGGTAAAGACAGGGTGCTAAAATAAACCTTTGACATGCTGAAATGTAATGTTTTTAGCGAGCTACAGGCATTTTGGTAGCGTTCCAGCTTTTGGTTGTACATTAGGGCGCAGATTGGTTTTCCCCTTTGGTGGGTGTGGTTTTCAGCATATCACACAATGTGAAAATCAGCTTTGCCTTCTGAATCAACTAACTTTTGAACACAAGATGTCAACACAGACATCTTTAAAGGATGTCAAACTTTATTGTTTTGTACCAATTTAACAAAATTTATTATCATAATTTTGTTGTGAAAACCACATGGGCATACATTGACTGTAAATACTTAAAAAATGAATGCATGAAAAAAGTTTGTTCTGATGATATCTTCTTTGCTACACGAAGAGAGAAAAAGACAAAATGAATGTCATTTGACAGGGATATTTTTGTCTAAAAGTCTCTGTTGTTTCTGTTTGCTTTCTTAAAAATGTTGCCTACTTTGTTCTCTTCACACAGTGACACCAGATTTAACCTGGTATTAAACATTCATTGTTGGTTGCTGCAGTCAGGAGGACGCAGACTGACAATGTATCTATTAATGACAGTGACACTGACATGGACTGTGTCTGCTTCTATGACTGATTACTCTACATCATTCTGAATGAGGGTCTCTGTTAAGAAGTGCACGTGTCTGCCAGTCAGCGATGACAGTGCACAACACGAGTACGGAGCTCCGTAATCTGGTCACAGGGATGTGCGGCTCAGTGTTTCGCTGGCTCTGTGTGACGTAACTGTGCAAAAATACGTTAATGGCTGTCATTGTGCTATTTCTGCATGCTGCAGGGAGGCCTCAACCACAAGCCACCGTTGAGAAAAAAATGGCACAAAGACCCAACTGTGTGGAGGCAAGCTCACGATCTGTAAACTTCTGATATCCAGGGGCCTCCCTACAACCTCCCTGCTCTACTGACCTTCCAGGTCAGTCTCGTTATTAGTAATCAAAATAAATATAGAAAAACACTATTTTCCGTGATCAACAAGCCCAACAACTATTGTGTGCTAAACTGCTTTTATGCTTCTGAGCGAATACACATGCTAAGCTGACACATTCTATTCCATACATACATGCCTGTTATCCTCTTAGATTTTCTCTGATTTTTCTTACACAACAGGACATTCCTTGTGTCTCCGTGTGTCTGGCCAAGCTTCAGCTACAGCCTGTTGAGGACAGCGTAATTCCAGAAAAGCTTCACATGATCCAGTCATGGAGCTGCACATTATACATGGGGAAGTTAGAATTTACTACTTCATGTTCTATAGTAATATTGTCCATTCTCACTACCCTAACTAGTGCTGGTGTCAACAAAAATTGAACCTGATCAGCTTTAAAAAGGTAGAATTTATTGGTCTGTGCGAGGCATATTGGATGGACCTATGTGTACCTCAGTAAAAAAAAAA